>NW_026652276.1:85664908-86008553 GCF_009828535.3 Hylobates moloch
CTATAAATCATGCTGCTATAAAGACACATGCACATGTATGTTTATTGCGGTACTATTCACAATAGCGAAGAGTTGGAACCAACCCAAATGTCCAACAATGATAGACTGGATTAAGAAAATGTGGCACATATACACCATGGAATACTATGCAGCCATAAAAAATGATGAGTTCATGTCCTTTGTAGGGACATGGATGAAACTGGAAAACATCATTCTCAGTAAACTATCACGAGGACAAAAAACCAAACACTGCATGTTCTCACTCATAGGTGGGAATTGAACAATGAGAACTCATGGACACATGAAGGGGAACATCACACGCCGGGGACTGTTGTGGGGTTGGGGGAGGGGGGAGGGACAGCATTAGGAGATATACCTAATGCTAAATGACGAGTTAATGGGTGCAGGAAATCAACATGGCACATGGATACATATGTAACAAACCTGCACATTGTTCACATGTACCCTAAAACCTAAAGTATAATAAAAAAAAAAAAACTGAGGAAGTATAAGCTTAGAAAGTCAAAGAACTTGTGCATGTAACCAATCATTTCATGATGGAAGCAAGACTTTGAATCTCATCTTTCTGATTCTAAAATCCATTTTCTAGCTCGTTATATCTTACTGAACATTGTAATACTTTCTCTTCGGTCTAATTCTAGGGTGTGGAAGTTCCCCAGGAAAACTATAAAGGTTTTCTTTTACAAATCCTTTTTAGAAATTTGCCATTGCTTCCTCGTGTGTGTGTACATGTGTGTGTGCACACGCATGTGCACCAGTGCTTCTATTTGTAATAACATGTTTAATTTACAGGGCCTGAGGTTTTCTTGGCAGGCAGCCATCTATTCTCACCTTCTCAAGCTTGCGGCTACAACAGTTGACATTCTGTTTTCCTGCCTGCTCCTTTTAGATATTTCTTCCATCTGATTAGTCATTTAAAATCTTCCTGCAGTGTTTGTTGATCGTCACCTGTTTGTTGCTTTTCTTGTGTTTACAGGTTAAAATGCTGTGTTGGTGCAAGCTTACCAAAGCTTAACAAGAGATGAATCCACACAATCATTTGAACTAAGCAGATGGCAAAGTGTAGTTTGAAGGTTGAATAGCTTAATGGGGTGCCTGCCTTAAAAGAAGGAGAAAATTTCAATGGGTTTAATCTATAGACTAAGAGACTCAATATAAAAAAGTCAAAGGCCAGTTATACTAATTGTTTAATAATGGTCTCAATAAAAAATTTCTTTTAATTTGCTAGCAGCAACTCCTGTGTGTAATTGAATTTTTTCAAGTCTCAGAATAAATTTGATTATTATTGCTAGCAATAACCTTTTTTTACATTTTTTTATTTTATTATTATTATACTTTAAGTTTTAGGGTACATGTGCACAATGTGCAGGTTTGTTACATATGTATACATGTGCCATGTTGGTGTGCTGCACCCATTAACTTGTCATTTAGCATTAGGTATATCTCCTAATGCTATCCCTCCCCGCTCCCCCCACCCCACAACAGTCCCTGAAGTGTGATGTTCCCCTTCCTGTGTCCATGGGTTCTCATTGTTCAATTCCCACCTATAAGTGAGAACATGTGGTGTTTGGTTTTTTGTCCTTGTGATAGTTTGCTGAGAATGATGATTTCCAGTTTCATCCATGTTCCTATAAAGTACATGAACTCATCATTTTTTATGGCTGCATAGTATTCCATGGTGTATATGTGCCACATTTTCTTAATCCAGTCTATCATTGTTGGACATTTGGGTTGGTTCCAAGTATTTGCTATTGTGAATAGTGCCACAATAAACATACATGTGCATGTGTCTTTATAGCAGCATGATTTATAGTCCTTTGGGTATATACCCAGTAATGGGATGGCTGGATCAAATGGTATTTCTAGTTCTAGTTCCCTGAGGAATTGCCACACTGACTTCCACAATGGTTGAACTAGTTTACAGTCCCACCAACAGTGTAAAAGTGTTCCTATTTCTCCACATCCTCTCCAGCACCTATTGTTTCCTGACTTTTTAATGATCGCCAAGACACATAATTGTCAGATTCACCAAAGTTGAAATGAAGGAAAAAATGTTAAGAGCAGCCAGAGAGAAAGGTCGGGTTACCCACAAAGGGAAGCCCATCAGACTAACAGCTGATCTCTTGGCAGAAACTCTACAAGCCAGAAGAGAGTTGGGGCCAATATTCAACATTCTTAAAGGAAAGGATTTTCAACCCAGAATTTCATATCCAGCCAAACTAAGCTTCATAAGTGAAGGAGAAATAAAATACTTTACAGACAAGCAAATGCTGAGTGATTTTGTCGCCACCAGGCCTGCCCTAAAAGAGCTCCTGAAGGAAGCACTAAACATGGAAAGGAACAACTGGTACCAGCCACTTCAAAATCATGCCAAATTGTAAAGACCATAGAGGCTAGGAAGAAACTGCATCAACTAATGAGCAAAATAACCAGCTAACATCATAATGACAGGATCAAATTCACACATAACAATATTAACTTTAAATGTAAATGGACGAAATGCCCCAATTAAAAGACACAGACTGGCAAATTGGATAAAGAGTCAAGACCGGGCGTGGTGGCTCACGCTTGTAATCCCAGCACTTTGGGAGGCCAAGGCAGGCGGATCATGAGGTCAGGAGATCGAGACCACGGTGAAACCCCGTCTCTACTAAAAATACAAAAAAAAATTAGCCAGGCGTGGTGGCGGGCGCCTGTAGTCCCAGCTACTCGGGGAGGCTGAGGCAGGAGAATGGCGTGAACCCGGGAGGCGGAGCTTGCAGTGAGCTGAGATCATGCCACTGCACTCCAGCCTGGGGGACAGAGCAAGACGCCGTCTCAAAAAAAAAAAAAAAAAAGACCCATCAGTGTGCTGTATTCAGGAAACCCATCTCACATGCAATAACATTTTTAAACTGTATCTGAAAGTCTTGGGAAGGCAGCCTACTTGTAACTTCTAAATATATAATGGGATAAACCAGGCCACCTGGATCCCCTAAACTCTGAGAATCAACAATCTGAATCAAAAACTGCATGGACTAAATTTTAGACTGTTCTATTTATTGAAACTACCCAAGAATGATTAGTAAGTTTTCAGTAGGTATTACACTCATGCACCATATAATGACATTTTGGTCAATGACAGATCATATATATCATGGTGGTCCCGTAAGAGTATAATGAAGCTAAAAATTCCCTATCACCTAGTGATACTGTAGCATTTGTAATATCATAGTGTAATGCATTATTCACATGTTTGTGGTGATGCTGGTGTAAACAAACCCATTGTGCTGCCAGTCCTATAAAAGTCTAGCACAATTATGTAAACAATTATGTATAGTACATAATACTTGATAATGATAATAAATACGTAACTGTTTTATGTATTTACTATACTATACTTTTTATCCTTATTTTAGAGTGCACTCCAGTGACTTATAAAAAAATAAAGTTAACTATACAGCAGACTCGGTTGGGTCCTTCAGGAGGTATTCCAGAAGAAGGCATTGTTATATCATCATAGGCAATGACAGGCTCCTTGAGTGTTACTGCCCCTAAAGACCTTCCAGTGAGACAAGAGATGGAGGTGAAAGACAGTGATATTGATGATTCTGACCCTGTGTAGGCCTGGGCTAGTAGGTATGTTTATATACAGTATTTATAATGCAGTAATGTCCTAGGGTTTCACATTTACTCATCATTCACTCACTGACTCACCAGAGCAACTTGCAGTCCTCAAGCTCCATTCACAATAAGTGCCATGAAAAATGGTGCAGGTGTACCATTTTTTATCTTTTATACCAGGTTTTTACTGAACCTTTTCTATGCTTAAATATGTTCAAATATACAAATACTTACCATTGTGTTACAATTGCCTGCAGCAGTCGGTACAGTAACATACTGTATAGGTCTGTACCCTAAGAGCAATAGGCTATATCATATAGCTTATACATATAGTTAGTTGTACCACCTAAATTTGGGTAAGTACACTCTATGATGTTCACACAATGACAAAATTGCCTAAAGACATATTTTTCAGAACATATCCCCATAAGTAAGTAATGAATAACTGTAATAGAATGAAGGAAATTCTAACCTCTTTGAAGTGAAAGCAATCAACAATGACCCTAATAGCTTTATTGGATAGAGACAAACTTTAAAGAGTACAGCTGCTATGGTTTGAATGTAAACTCCCAAAGCATGTGTTGAAAACTTAATCCCCAATGCAACAGGATTGGGAAATGGGGCCTAATGGTAGGTGTTTAGGTCATGAGGGCTCTGGCTTCATGAATGGATTAATGCCAATTATAAAGGACTTGAGGCTGCAAGTTCAATCTCTTGCTCACACTTGCACTCTCTTTGCCCTTTCACCATGAGGTGATGCAAGAAGGCCCTTACAAGATGCTGGCCCCTCAGTCTTGGACTTTGCAGCCTCCAGAATCATGAGTCAGTAAATTTCTGGTTATTATAAATTACTCAGTCTGTAGTATTCTGCTATAGCAGCATAAAACAGAATAAGACAATAAATAGTTTGTTGCTTGTTTTACACTAATTGGTATCCTGTTAGATCACCATTTCTTTTTTTTAACAAATCATTAAACACATCATAGGGCCTTCTTTCTTCTGGCATAGCTTACCAAAATGTGGCTATAAAACTAAGTTGTGGCCCCTATTTCAACCCTTATTACTAAAAATTCCTCTTCATTCACAGCATGCCTACCCTTGGCCGGGAACATAGGGCCAGCGATGTTCTAGTTCTTTGTTTGTGCTACTATCTTTTCTTTCCAATAAGACTACTCTTTATCATTTACTACTTTATTTTTGGCTTCCCACAACCTTTGGTAACTTTGGTATCAGAATTAACATATTTTACATTAGAGTTTTCACTATCATTTTAGGAGACTCCAAAAATACTTGTGAAGCTACCACTTTAGAACCGCAATCCTTCATCTTTTCAGCTCAAATATCCTTTTTTTTTTTCTATTCCACTTTGACAATTTGCATTCATGGCTACCTTAAAGAGAACATGCTTATTTCTGAAATCTTAAACTCATCCATCTTAGCTCTGTCTCTCATACCCGCTGCATCCTTCATTTATCTTGACTTCCTCCTCATTTCCTCTCTAAGTCATTTCTCCTTTTGTTTCATTGGTCTTAACAAAATTGTCTGCTTCTTATTTTCAGATAAATGTTTTAGTAAATTTAAAGGAAAGAACTTCTCATAAGAAATCCTAGGGAATATCTGCTCCCTCTCTCATTTCTCTCTCAGTTTTTTCCAGAAAGTGTGGGAAAGTGCTGTAGTCATAATTTATTATT
Organism: Hylobates moloch; assembly: GCF_009828535.3. Classification (NCBI taxonomy): domain Eukaryota; kingdom Metazoa; phylum Chordata; class Mammalia; order Primates; family Hylobatidae; genus Hylobates; species Hylobates moloch. The sequence goes on from NW_026652276.1 coordinate 85,670,224, forward strand.
TAATACATTAACTTTATTTTTAGAAATCTATATTATTTTTATCTTCCAACACTTTGAAACTCCCTGTTCATTCTTTTGTGCACCATAGGCTGATGTCTGCTACTCCTACTCTGCTGAAACCCATCTCTCCAAAGTCACCAATGACATACTCAACATGAGCTTTATGTTGTTAGACTTCAGTCTAGATATTTAGTGCAGTTAATCGCTCTTTCTGTCTTGGATTTTTTTCACAATTTTAACTTCCATAATGCCACTCTTTCCATATGTCTGTGCTACCTCCTTTGCCTTTATCTTTCTTGTTCCTTGATACACTTAGTATGTGTAATTTCCCTTTAAATATTGGTTTTCCAAGCAGCATGCCCTTGGCACTCCCTTCTTCTCACTCTACACACTCTTCTTGTGAGGTTTGATCTAAATCTTTTACTGAATCCTAACACTATTATATGCTAAAGATCCTCCCACATCTCTGACTTCTTTCTTGAAGACACATCTACACAAACGCCTACTGAATATCTGTTCTGTATGTTTTAGAGGCATCTTACACTTAATGTGTAAAATCATTGTCTACATACTCCCCTCTCCTGCCTCTAATAAACTCCTAAATCTGCTCCTTTTCCTATATTCACCAATTTGGAGATTAGTATTACCACCTGCTCAGAATGGAAGACATCCCAAAAAACTCCCTCTCTACTTGACACCTTGTCACCACATTCTCTCCTTTCTTCCTTTTACGCATCTTCTCTACCCTTCTCCACTGTCATTGATTTTCTCAAGTTCCCTTTATTTTTTGATGTGAACTACAGCAGTGGCTTCCTGTAGCTTGTCTCTTTCTTGCTAACCTGCCCTCTACACTGCTGCTATCTAATTGTGTTACTCCTATGGTTAAAATCTTCTGATGCTTTTCTGCTGCTTGGATAAAGACCAAGACAATATATAATGCCTTCAAAAATCTGCAACTTTCCTTTCACTTACTTCCACGTTAATCTACCAAACTGATATTCAAGCCACATTAGCTCCGATTGTTTCTTTTTTGTATGACGTTCTCTCACCACCTTCAAGTTTTTCCCATCTTTCTTTTCTTCTCTACCAAGAGAGCTTCTACTCATTTTCAAAGGTTCACTAAAGTTATGTCTTTTTGAGTAACCTGCTGTTTGCTCTTGTAACTTTGTGTACCTGCCTCTAGCATAATTTCTGTCATTATAACTGCCCTTTTTAATGTACTGTATTTTTCTTGCAGCCTCCATGTCAGTCATATAATTTCAAATGATGCTTAGCAAATATGTGCTCAATTAATATTTATTGAATATGCAGGTAGATAACATAAAAGTCAGGTGAACCTAGTTTATGCCATTTATCCCTTTAAACTATATTTAGATACAATCTTAGTCTACTGTCTTTACTGGGGAAAAAAGTGTAGGTCAAAAACTGACAAATTATCCAGTATAAGAATATTCCTTTTAGAAATTAACATAAATGAAAATGAAAACCTGGTAGAAAAAAAAATAGGCCCTCAAACTTGAACAGGAAACAATTTATCTAAACACGTTTATCTACAGTAGGTTATCACACTAGTTCTTTTATGAAAAATATGATAAGGCTCAAAAAAGACTGGCTTATTAGTTAACGCAGATCCCATTCACATTCCCTAAAGTTTATTCTGATGATATCTACTGATATTGTTGAAACTCTTTTTCTTTCATTACAGTCAGCAGGGCCCGCCAGTGAACAATTTCAGGAAGTACATCTAAATCTTCAAACCATCTATATTATAGTCCTCAACCTCGTTTTCATAGGAGATTTTTTTTTTTTTTTTTTGATGGAGTCTTGCTCTGTCCCCCAGGCTGGAGTGCAGTGGCGCGATCTCGGCTCACTGCAAGCTCCGCCTCCCGAGTTCACGCCATTTTCATGCCTCAGCCTCCCGAGTAGCTGGGACTGCAGGCGCCCGCCACCACGCCCGGCTAATTTTTTGTATTTTTAGTAAAGATGGGGTTTCACCGTGTTAGCCAGGATGGTCTCGAATTCCTGACCTTGTGATCCGCCCGCCTCGGCCTCCCAAAGTGCTGGGATTACAGGCGTGAGCCACCGTGCCCGGCCTTCATAGGAGAGTTCTAACAGAAGTACAGAATTTTAGTGTCTTTTATTTTGAGATGGTGTGTGCCAATGAAGGGCACAGGCAACCTTTTTACAAAGAGATGTTGACACACATCTGCTCAAATACATTAATGTTTCCATTCCAACTGACTCAGTTGGCAGGAGATAGCTCACTCCTCTTTGTGAATAAAGAACCAGGAAGGGGGCACTGGAAAGGGGATAGGCATTTTACAATTTGTCAAGATATGTATTCCAGCACTTATTAAAAAAAAAAAAAAAATAGTACTGAGTCCAACTTGAGCTAATAAGCTAATGACTGCTTATCCTTTACTATTAAGCTTCAAAGGAGCTCCTAACTAAATGAGCCAATTATTATATTGCCATGTATTTTTTATTCCTTCCTGTTAAATCATGCATTTGGTGTTATATAGAAGTTTTATGCTTATTAGAAAATAACCAGTATGTATGAGCTTATGACAGGAAACCTCACTCAGATTTTTAAAAAGCAAATGAAAACCTTCAAAATTAACTGGTGCCATATGGTACACTCAGAAACACTTGTAAAAGGAAAGTTAAACCTTGAATATATTAATGATTTCTTACTGAAAGTAAAAAAAAAGCCTCTATTCCATCTTTGCATGTAAAAAGAATTCTGAATAAGGCATTAGATAACACTTTTCTTTACAAAAAAGGTAAATTCAGTAACATAAACCTTGTCTTGGTTTTATCATTATTATTATCTTATAAATAGTGCATGGTTTTGAACAAAACAAAACATTAACATTGTGTCTTAATACTGCCCTAGAGACTTAAAAGATCTCATAGGTGATTTTCCACTTATATTTTTTCATTGTATTTCACAAAAACTTTTTTTTTTTTTTGAGATGAAGGCTTGCTCTGTTGCCCAGGCTGGAGTGCAGTGGTGTGATGTCTGCTCACTGCAACCTCTGCCTCCTTGGTTCAAGTGATTCTCCTGCCTCAGCCTCCTGAGTAGCTGGGACTACAGGCACGTGCCACCAGGTCGGGCTGATTTTTGTATTTTTATGAATAGTAGGATGGGGTTTTCCTGTGTTGGTCAGGCTGGTCTTGAACTTCTGACCTCAAGTGATCTGTCCACCTCGCCCTCCCAAAGTGTTGGGATTACAGGCATGAGCCACCGCCCTGGCCCTCCAAAAAACTCTTTCATCTGACTTTGATATAAAGATACGTGCACAACCAGCCAACCAGCCACTTGTGATACACACTAATGTGCCTTTAGAGGAGGGAGTCTTAATTCCCTGGCCACTCATTTTTTGCCTCCACATGAAGTCTCTTTCTCTAATTTATACTAATATGTGAATCATCTACTGAAGAGTCTGGTTTGATTCTTTTCCTTCTCTTAAAATGCAAATGTCAACCATGCAGAAAGCGATGAAAGCAAAGACTCATTAGGTTAATGGAGAACACCTGTACCTCTATACTCTTTTTTTCTCCATATCAAATTGTCAGTGTTAAGCTGTCCTATCACTTAATAAAATCAGGATAGTCCTTTAATTTTCAGTGTATTGAATACTGTATGCACTAATACACATACCTTCTTATTCTTATGTATTAACACAGCTCATTTGTTGAGATGGGACTGTATTTTTCTATAAAACTAAGAAAAACGTATGAGACTGGATTATTTTTTCTTGACCTACTGTACACTGAGAGTTTGTTTTGCTGTGGAACATAGCCTTCACTGTGGGACAGAATCAAACTCTGGCAGAGGGTCTCAGCATAAACAGCCACTCATCATTCCGTTTCACTTTAAGCTGCATGTGCAATACAATTATACTTTCTTCCATTTTTCCTAGGAACTTCTCTTTTATTCATGATCCATGGAAAAACATATGTTTTCCAAAACTATTGGGTATTTTTCCCAGGTCTTTTAGGCAATGATCATTTACTGAAGAGGCAATCAACACCTTCAACACACTTAAATTGCTCTAAACATCTCAGTGAGTTTCCACTGTTCCTTACATTGGGAATCAAATATTTGACTTGATATTTCTTTAGTTAGCAACATGATTTGACTTTCAAGGAGTTGCTTTATATTTTAACACTTATTTTCAGATATCAAGAAGATGTAGATTTTTAAGGTGATAAACCAGATGGCATTTAAAAATATGTTTAATTTATTTCTAAACAACAATTGTTAAGTATCAGCAGTAGAAGTTGAGTAGCAAAGGATTCATTTAATTTATTTAATCATCTGTGTGCCTCCAGAGTGAGACTCTACAATTTTTTGCATGTATGCATGGTTTAATAAACCTAAAAATGGAATAAAAATGACAATTGAGAAAAGTAAAGTGGTAGTGAAATATATTATATCATATGAGGATTATAAAAAAGGTACCTATTACACTGCTTATTTTGATGAAAAAATATATTAAAATTATATTTCTAAAATCAGAATGTGATTTAATTAACTAGATATAAACTGAAATCTAGTTATGTCTACAAAAATAAGAATTATTCAATTTTTAGTCATTTGGTAGTTTATAGGGCTTCCTCACAGGCCCACAAAGAGAGATATTGAGAGGTTAAATCTATTCTCCTGGTAAAGGTCTGGAACCCTTCTAATTCAAATTGTGACCTAAAACTTAGCTTATATTGCAAAAAATTCAAAGTAATACATAGCTATGTAAAAAAGACAGCAAAAAGGAATACTTGCAGCAAATATATACTAACAATAGCTAAAGCTTCTAAACTTTGCAGTCAAGTGCCTGGCAGCAAGTTCTGGGTTTTACCTGGGGACAGACTGCAGGGTGAGAGAAGAAGATCAAGGATGCAGAAAAGTCAATTGCTCATGGAACATTCTCTGGATTGTCATTCAGATCCCACTGCATCATTAATCAAACATTAAAATAGAGCAAGAGTGTAGGGGTTTCATATGGGAGAGGCAAGAACTCATAGGAGAAGAGACTGGTAAGCCTCGGGTGATCAGATGAGATTTTTGAGTTCATGAGAAGTTTTTTCAGGCTCACAGCTCTCTATGTAGCTTCACATTATGAGTGGGCAAATCAGAAAACTTATAACTGGACTGTTCCTATAGCAGGAATGTGACTATAAATCCTTGAAAATAAAAATCTTGCTTAAATTTTCTGGAATATTACTAATGACTAAAAGGTGCTCCTTTCTCACCATTGTTAACAGAAAAATAACAAAGGAGGAAGAAAGAAGGACACTAAAATGGAAACACATTTAAGAGGAAAGCAAAACAGAGCAGTAATAGGCTCATTCTAATACAACAAAAGTCATTTGACAGGAGTTTGGCAATGAATTTACCTGTGATTACAGAGAAAGCATATTTTGCCATTACCAAATAGAATTCCTAGGGGTGAGATGAATTTCTACTTTCTCTTTGCCTGCACAGGAGGCTTTACTCTTTCTTTACATATAAATTCATACTGAAATATGTGTACAGAAATTTTGTGGCTGTTCAAAATTCCACTTGTTTCCGATGTTCAACTTACATATTAAAAGCTCATAAAACTTACATATTAAGTTGAACATCAGATATCACAAGCATATTTGGACATAAATTTAAAGTTAGTTGCAATAGATAAAAGTCTAATTCTCTAGATACTAAACAGTTTGCTATCTTTTTGCCCCAGGATATTTCATGTTCTTGTTACAGGGTGCACAGTGGACCAGATGACTTTGGAAGGTATCAAAAGTTCTTATTTCAAATCATGCTTTGTGAAACACAATCACATTAGCATTTGATGTATCTTCTAGTATTTTTGTAATTGTCTCATTTTATTACCAAGTTGAATATTTAATTTTGCATTCCACTTTTTTTACTTGCTATTAAAGCACAGATGTTTCCACGACATTACATATTCTTGGTCATCAGGATTTTTAACGACTAAGCAACATTACATTTTGTGGATTTGTTATAATTAACAGGTGTTTTATAATTATATATTTAAATTATTTTTAATTTTTCAAAACTAAAATATTTTCCTGAGATATTTATATGCATGATATTTGGTTTTGTCAGCTAGAGTGAGAATAATTAAAGAATATTTTCAGTAATGAAATTATTGGGTCAAAGGTTATGACTTGCATCTAATTTTTAATTACTTTTAAAAATTACACGAGTAATATAGGAAATTCAGAAACAAAGCAGTATGAAAGTACCGAAAGTGAATGTGATGTTCTCTTTTTGTTTTCTGTTTCATGTCTCCCCTCTCACTGATCATCTTAATTTTGTGTCATTCTTTCCATTTTCAATGCTTTTACATATGCATATGTACACATGAAGGTAAAGTTTTTGTTACACAAATAAAATTATATACATTATTATATAACTTATTGTATCTTACTTTACATTGTATCTTTAAAAAGTTTTTAAAGTACCCTAAATCTTCTCATCCAGATATTTCTGTATTAATGAATTTTTTTTTATGTTATAGATACAGGAAGTAAGAATTCTAACGTTATAAAGTGTAAGCGGTCTCCTCCAGTTATCATCCCTCCTTTCTTCCCTATTCCTCTCTTCAAAGGTAATGCTCTTAAAAAATGTTCCGTGATTCTTCCAATTAAAAAAGCATTAATTGTATTTTAACTTTTTTTGGCTAATTATCAACAATAACTTATTACTCCAAGTTTCAATATTTATTATACTAAGAAATAAATTGCAAATCAGATAGATGCTGATTTTCTAAGTGGTTTATAAGGTTAGGAAGGGTGAGACTTTCTCCCAATTATGACAGATTGGGCTAAGATTTGAATTATTAATATGGTCCCTTTATCGTGCAGAGAAGCAGGCAACATGGCTCCCAGGAAAATGGCTTGAACGGAACCCATGAGAGGAAGGCTGTCAGTTCATGGAAGGGTTATTCGTGCTGAGACCTGCTTGTGAGATTAATCCCATGCAGGATGCCCCTAATGTTGCCTTCAATTAGATTAGAAGCCATAAAGCAGCTTGGGAGTGTGGTTTTCACCAGAGTGAATGTAAAGGACAAAGGGTAAAGGGTAATTAGCTCCTGACCTGAAAGAGCTCATAAAAGAAGGAAATTCCAGTAAAACAGTTTACTTTGGCCATTTCAGTAGTGCGTATGTGTGTGAAGCAGTATGTATTCATCAGTAATAGGAGTCTATTTTGATTAGAATACACCATGGCAGGTAACACACTCAAATGGCCACATGGGCAGGCAGTCACACAAATGAGTGAAGTAGGCCTGGGCTGGTGAACATGGGAATACATGCGCCACCCAAAGGTCCAAGTGCAGCTCTACTCCTGTCATTTGGGGCAAGGACAGAACGTGGGCTGAAGGTTACTTTATCATATGATGTCTTAAGAGATCCAAAAATAGGAATGTTCTTCCGAAATCTGTGAAATAAATGTTGGCAAGTATTCCATTTTAAAACAATATATAAGCCAATCAATATGCTTCTGTGTAACAAGCTAAGTGCAAGAACTTCCAGGTTGTTACCTCTCCCTAAAATATTTAGTCCGTGCTACTTATGCCAAGTCTTTTAACCATAAAAATCCTAAAAGAAAACCTAGGCAACACCATTCAGGACATAGGCATAGGCAAAGACTTCATGACTAAAACACCAAAATCAATGGCAACAAAAGCCAAAACAGACAAATGGGATATAATTAAACTCAAGAGCTTCTGCACAGCAAAAGAAACTACCATCAGAGTGAACAGGCAACCTGCAGAATGGGAGAAAATTTTTTCAATCTACCCATCTGGCAAAGGGCTAATATCCAGAATCAACAAAGAACTCAAACAAATTTACAAGAAAAAAACAACTCCATCAAAAAGTGGGCAAAGGACATGAACAGACGCTTCTCTAAAGAAGACATTTTTGCAGCCAACAGACACATGAAAAAATATTCATCATCACTGGTCATCAGAGAAATGCAAATCAAAACCACAAAAGATACCATCTCATGCCAGCTAGAATGGCGATCATTAAGTCAGGAAACAACAGATGCTGGAGAGGCTGTGGAGAAATAGGAACGCTTTTCCACTGTTGATGGGAATGTAGATTAGTTCAACCATTGTGGAAGACAGTGTGGCGATTCCTCAAAGACCTAGAACCAGAAATACCATCTGACCCAGCACACCCATTACTGGGTATATACCCAAAGGAATATAAATCATTCTACTATAAAGATACATGCACATGTATGTTCACTGCAGCACTATTCACAATTCCAAAGACATGGATTCAACCCAAATGCCCTTCAGTAACATACTGGATAAAGAAAATGTGGTATATATACACCATGGAATACTATGCAGCCATAAACATAATGAGATCATGTCCTTTGCAGGGACATGATTGGAGCTGAAAGCCATTATCCTCAGCAAACTAATGCAGAAATAGAAAACCAAACACTGCATGTTCTTACTTATAAATACGAGCTGAACAATTAGAACACAGGGACACAGGGAGGAGAACAACACACACTGGGGCCTGTCGGGGACAGAGGGAGGGAGAGCGTCAGGATAAATAGCTAGTGCATGTGAGGCTTAATACCTAGGTGATATTAAAATATTAGCTAATTATTTATAAGACAAATAATAAGATTTTGGAGGGTCTGAGTCTGGCCTTGGCATAGGTAAACAAGGGGTCACTCATAAGTTTCCTCTTAATCGCAGGAAAGGGTAGTTCTTTGCAGAAAGCCATTTCTTAGGACAAAAAAAGGTTAGGGGTAATTTCTTAATCACCACTTGTGATGGTTCACATTAGGTGTCAACTTGACTGGATTGAGGGGGATGCCTAGATGGCTGATGAAGCATTGTTTCAGGGTGTGTCTGTGAGGGTGCTGCCAGAGGAGACTGACATTTGAATTAGTGAGCTGGGAGAGGAAGACCCACGCTCATCATGGGTGGGCACCATCCAATTGGCTGCCAGTATAGCTAGAACAAAGCAGGCAGAAAAGGGATAAGTAGCTGTTTGCTGAATCTGCTCTCTGCTCCCTCCTCCTCTTCCTTCTCCTCCCCCCTTCCCCCTCCCCCTCCCCCCTCCCTCCCTCCTTCCTCCTCCTCCTCCTCTTCTCTTGGACATTGAACTCCAGGTTCTTCAGCCTTTAGTCTCTGGGACTTAAACCAGCAATCTTGTTGGGGCTCAAGGGACTTTGGCCTCAGACTGAGGGCTGCACTGTCAGCTTCCCTGGTTTTGAGGCTTTCGGACTTAAGTTGAGCGACTAACAGTTTCTTTCTTTCCCAAATTTGCAGATGGCCTATCATGAGCTAATTCTCCCTAATAACTTCCTTTATGTATATATAAAGGTTCTGTCTCTCTGGAGAACCCTGACTTATACGTCACTGTTCTCCAGGAGCACAGTGCTCAGGTAAATTTTAACATTGTCAGGAGCATTTCAACCTGACCATTCCTTTCAGGGAGTAGCAAACTTCAAGTTTTTAAAATACATTTCAAAAGTCAGTAATTAATTCTGAAAATTAATAACCCTGTTGAGAAACTAGACTATTTTAGTGTATCATATTTAAGTAACTGAAAAGCTGAAATGCAAAAGACTAGATAACATCATCGTGATAATAAAAGAAAATTTGACTCCCATTTGTTTTCTCCATAAATTTATATTGCCTCTCAATTTCTTAGGTGATGACTTTCCTCCTCTCCACCTGTCTCTTTTGTTACCTCTCTGAGGTTACCTCTTTGAACCTCTTTGGATACCACTCTGGCTCTTCCATCCTTAGGTATTTGTAATTTTTATCTCAGTCCCAAATAAACCATTTAATAATGCCAAGAGGACCATTTTCAGTGGAATGTTATTGTGATTTACTAGGTCTGCAAATGTATTATTTAGGTAAGGGAAAGAGGATTTTCTTGTACATCACACAGAAGTTGCCCTGTGCACTTAATAAAAGCTCATTATGGAAAGATTATAAACATATAACAATACACTTTAAGTGAGATGCAATGATCCATAAAATTGGTGTGGCTAATTAGCAGATCAAATCTCTGTAAGAATTGGATGTCTTTAATATCCTGCAGTTGCTTAATTCTATAGGTATTTTACTATCCACAAATGTTTAGGAAAATTAAATAATAGTATAAATGTTCAGTGGGATGAAAGCAACTGTAAAATGAAACCAAACAAAATGAGTTTATTTTGTTAATAGAATAAAGAGAATCCCAGTGTTAATATAGCATTACACAAAATCTAGAGCAAACATCCTCTGAATCCCAGCCTCATTTCACATGTAATTAACCTTTCTCAATCAAGCTAAGCATCCCTCACACCTCCTTCTCAACTGCTGCACATCCACATCTCTTCTTTCACATGAATAAAAGGCAGGCATCAATTTAGATTAGTAATACTGCCTTATACTGTGCCTCCAGAGCAATGTCATCCCAAGAATATTTTGAATTCCAATTTTTTCTCCCAGTTCATATGTATATTTTACAAATCTTCTTTCTTCTTGAGGAAGTAGGAGACATTTGATGCTAATAGATAATCTGTTTTAATAGTAAAATCTCAACTATTAGTCACAACTCAGGTGGACGTGTCTTATATATTGGTCTTCTAGCAGCCACCAACTGCTTTTTGGTAAATGTTAACAATTTGAGTGTAGTAATCCACTCCTTTGGGTTGGATTCCATCCAGTGTGTACACAGATAGAATATATTACCTAGGCTTAGGTTAATCATCACAGTTATCCTGGCCTCAGTGATTTGTAAACAAATGGGCGTAAGACTCAAGTTGCACCAATCAGGGTGATTATAATGGCAAGTGTTAAGAGCTACTGGGAAGGGAATCTTTCTCTTTCTCTTTCTCTTTGGACCTAAACTTGAGAGAATGTGAGGCTATCACTGCTGTAGCAAATCTACTACTACAGATCCAGAGTTTAAAGCCAGCACATGGAGGAGAGCTCAGCCAGGAGCAGGGAGAAACCACATCCTGCTAATTTTTGAGTGTATATGGAGCCATTTCTGAAGCCCATTTTACCCTGAGTTTTTCCAGTTACATGAGTCAACAATTTTTCTTCTTTTAGTTTGTACAGTGTTTTTTATCATAACCAAAAGAGTTCCAAATTATACAACATTAGGCCAATATGTGGTAGTAATATAGCTAAAATTGTAGGCTGAGAAATCATACAAACTTGGGTTTTAATTTCAGTTCAGCTACTAACTTCCTGAATTTTCTTTGGCAAATAGTTTAAGCTAAGGATATGATACAGTTCTTCCAGTGTTTAAGTGTCTATGAAAGCTTCGTTTTAACTATTAAATTACATGTACATGAATTTTGCATAAAAGACATTTGAGTCAATAAATAGTATAGTTTTTATAAAATTGCTTTTGCAGAGATTTTATTAAAAACTAAGAGCTATGAAAGTGTTTTTACTTCAGTAAATCTTATTCTAGATTATTGATTAAGTTTACCTGTATACTAAAGTATTTCTGGTTCTGGAAATGTGTTTAGCCTTGCAATTTAGAGGCTTGGGAAGGTCAGGAAGATGAAACAAAATTCTGTTCTGAAAAACAGAAAAAGTCATAAGCTAAAACAGACATCTATTGTTACCAGTATTGCCCAACTGTTCAGAAGTGAAGTGAAGTGAAGTTGGCCAGGCGCAGTGGCTCACGCCTGTAATCCCAGCACTTTGGGAGGCCGAGGTGGGCAGATCACGAGGTCAGGAGATCGAGACCACCCTGGCGAACATGGTAAAACTCCGTTTCTACTAAAAAACAAAAAATTAGCTGGGTGTGGTGGCGGGCGCCTGTAATCCCAGCTACTCGGGAGGCTGAGGCAGAAGAATGGCTTGAACCCGGGAGGCAGAGCTGGCGGTGAGCCGAGATCATGCCACTGCACTCTAGCCTGGGTGACAGAGCGAGACTCTGTCTCAAAAAAAAAGAAGTGAAGTAAAGTAAAGTGAAGTGAAATGAAGTAACGTACACTGTGTAGATCAATGGGATTTGCAAAAAGGATACACAAAATGATAGACAGGAACATCACTTCAAAATGTCCAATGAGTTTATGTTTTAAGGCACATTTCTAGTCTACTCATAAGATTAAGCAATAAACTATAAGATTAGACATAAAAGCACTGAGGTATGCATCTCTAACGATCAGAAAAAGAAAAAAATAATAATGATAAAGCTACAAGATTTGTGGGCTGCAGACCTAGAAGTGTGTAAAAGCAGTCGGAGTTTGGCACCTATGGCTCAAAGTAGGCTGAAAAGTATTTCCCAGTAGATAAAGAACAAGAGTCAGACTCACTTTTTAAAATTAGTAACTATTGCTAAATTCTACTTGGATTCTGTTATAGCAAGCTGGGCCTAGCGATGAGGGAACAAAGAGTGTCTCCTGACCAGAAACTGAACAAAGTAGTTCACTAGAATGATGACTGTACATATACTGTCTTTTGCATTATACTGAAACAGAAATCCTTAAGTGTTGTTTCTGTACTAAGGGCATAGGAGCCTGGTGAGAAAACTTCAGAAACCACTGCTAAAAGAAATGTGAGCAGAGAAAGAGAAAGAGAAAAAACAAGCAAAGAAAAATTTCATTCACAATAGCCTACTATCATAACATAAGTTGATCCTAAGTAAATTTAACTTTGTGTCACAGTCTGAAAAATAATTTGAAGTAAAAATGTTGACTTGAATGTGCTCAGAGATATAGTTATAACTTTCATTTTAATAAACAAAAAATTATAACACTAAAATAGGTGTTTGTGCAGCAAAAGGGAGTGGATATAAAAAATTAATTAGGCCAGGCACGGTGGCTCACGCTTGTAATCCCAGCACTTTGGGAGGCCGAGGCAGGTGGATCACGAGGTCAGGAGATCGAGACCACAGTGAAACCCTGTCTCTACTAAAAATACAAAAAAATTAGCAAGGCGTGGTGGCAGGCACCTGTAGTCCCAGCTACTCGGAGAGTCTGAGGCAGGAGAATGGCGTGAACCCGGGAGGTGGAGCTAGCAGTGAGCTGAGATCACGCCACTGCACTCCAGCCTGGGTGACAGAGCGAGACTCCGTCTCAAAAAAAAAAAGAAAAATTTAGAGAATTTGGAATTGATATAGATGGTTATTAAGTTTTTAACTTCTCACAATAGACACTACAACTTTACATGAGATACAATTTTTAAAAGACATTGGAATTTTATGCTAAAAATCTTATCTGGATTGTAACACAGAAAAATAGAGGTAAAAGTTGAAACAGCAGTTCTGAAAGCACATAGAGGAGCTCCAATATTAATTCCAGAATAAAATTTTGAAATTTTTAAAAGAATAATATTTAAAGAAATAACAGCTAAAACTTTCCAGAATAAAAAAAAAAATTCTAAGACTTACCAAGTCCTGAGTAGGATGAACAAAAATAAATGCATCCTTAGTCACATTTCAATGATGCTGCATTATCAAAGATCAAGGGGAAAAAAATCTTAAAACCTTTAGAAAATATGTATTATTTACAATGGTATTAAAACAAAAATCTCAGCAGCAAGAATAGATGCCAGTAGATAATACAGTAATATCTCTGAAGTGCCTAGGAAAAATTATTGTCAAACTGGAATTCAATATAAAGTTAATTACCATCAAAATGAGGAAGAAATAAACATTATTACATTCAGAAAAATAATCACTTACATATTTATGCTGAAGGAAATAGTATTAATAGAATTATTTACTTAAGGTGGAGCCATGATGGCCAAATAGGAACAGCTCCAGTCTACAGCTCCCAGCGTGAGCGACGCAGAAGACGGGTGATTTCTGCATTTCCAACTGAAGCACCAGGTTCATCTCACTGTGGAGTGCCAGACAGTGGGTGCAGGACAGTGGGTTCAGCACACCGTGCATGAGCCGAAGCAGGGCGAGGCATCGCCTCACCTGGGAAGCGCAAGGAGTCAGGGAATTTGCTTTCCTAGTCAAAGAAAAGGGTGACAGATGGCACCTGGAAAATCAGGTCACTCCCACCCTAATACTGCACTTTTCCAACAGGATTATCAAATGGCAGACCAGGAGATCATATCCCGCACCTGGCTCAGAGGGTCCTATGCCGACGGAGCAGTGCTGATTGCTAGCACAACAGACTGAGATCAAACTGCAAGGTGGCAGCGAGGCTGTGGAAGGGGCGCCTGCTATTGCTCAGGCTTGAGTAGGTAAACAAGTGGGTGGAGCCCACAACAGCTCAAGGAAGCCTGCCTGCCTCTGTAGGCTCCACCTCTGAGGGCAGGGCACAGACAAACAAAAGAAAGCAATAACCTCTGCAGACTTAAATGTCCCTGTCTGACATTTGAAGAGAGTAGGTGTTCTCCCAGCATGCAGCTTGAGATCTGAGAACAGGCAGACTGCCTCCTCAAGTGGGTCACTGATCCCCAAGTAGCCTAACTAGGAGGCCCTCCCAAGTAGGGGCGGACTGACACCTCACAGGGCCAGGTACTCCTCTGAGACGAAACTTCCAGAGGAACGATCAGGCAGCAGCATTTGTGGTTCACCAATATCCACTGTTCTGCAGCCACCGCTGCTGACACCCAGACAAACAGGGTCTGGAGTGGACCTCCAGTAAACTCCAACAGACATGCAGCTGAGGATCCTGACTGTTAGAAGGAAAACTAAGAAACAAAAAGGAGATCCACACCAAAAACCCATCTGTACATCACCATCATCAAAGACCAAAGGTAGATAAAACCACAAAGATGGGGAAAAAACAGAGCAGAAAAACTGGAAACTCTAAAAATCAGAGCACCTCTCCTCCTCCAAAGGAACGCAGCTCCTCACCAGCAATGGAACAAAGCTGGATGGAGAATGACTTTGACGAGTTGAAAGAGAAAGGCTTCAGAAGATCAAACTACTCCGAGCTAAAGGAGGAAGTTCGAACCAATAGCAAAGAAGTTAAAAACTTTGAAAAAAAAATTAGAAGAAAGGATAACTAGAATAACCAATGCAGAGAAGTCCTTAAAGGACCTGATGGAGCTGAAAACCATGGCACGAGAACTACGTGACCAATGCACAAGCCTCAGTAACCGATGCGATCAACTGGAAGAAAGGGTATCAGCGATGGAAGACAAAATGAATGAAATGAAGTGAAAAGGGAAGTTTAGAGAAAAAACAATAAAAAGAAATGAACAAAGCCTCCAAGAAATATGGGACTACGTGAAAAGACCAAATTTACATCTAATTGGTGTACCTGAAAGTGATGGGGAGAATGGAACCAAGTTGGAAAACACTCTTCAGGATATTATCCAGGAGAACTTCCCCAATCTAGCAAGGCAGGCCAACATTCAGATTCAGGAAATACAGAGAACACCACAAAGATACTCCTCGAGAAGAGCAACTCCAAGACACATAATTGTCAGATTCACCAAAGTTGAAATGAAGGAAAAAATGTTAATTAAGGGCAGCCAGAGAGACAGGTCGGGTTACCCACAAAAGAAAGCCCATCAGACTAACAGCTGATCTCTTGGCAGAAACTCTACAAGCCAGAAGAGAGTGGGGGCCAATATTCAATATTATTAAAGAAAAGAATTTTCAACCCAGAATTTCATATCCAGCCAAACTAAGCTTCTTAAGTGAAGGAGAAATAAAATACTTTACAGACCAGCAAATGTTGAGAGATTTTGTCACCGCCAGGCCTGCCCTAAAAGAGCTCCTGAAGGAAGCACTAAACATGGAAAGGAACAACCAGTACCAGCCACTGCAAAAACATGCCAAATTGTAAAGACCATAGAGGCTAGGAAGGAACTTCAACTAACGAGCAAAATAACCAGCTAACATCATAATGACAGGATCAAATTCACACATAACAATACTAACCTTAAATGTAAATGGGCTAAATGCTCCAATTAAAAGGCACAGACTGGCAAATTGGATAAAGAGTCAAGACCCATCAGTGTGCTGTATTCAGGAAACCCATCTTACGTGCAGAGACACACATAAGCTTAAAATAAACGGATGGAGGAAGATCTACCAAGCAAGTGGAAAACAAACAAAAACAAACAAAACAAACAAACAAAAAGGCAGGAGTTGCAATCCTAGTCTCAGATAAAACAGACTTTAAACCAACAAAGATCAAAAGAAACAAAGAAGGCCATTACATAATGGTAAAGGGATCCATTCAACAAGAAGAACTAACTATCCTAAATACATGCACCCAATACAGGAGCACCCAGATTCATAAAGCAAGTCCTTAGGGACCCACAAAGAGACTTAGACTCCCACACAATAATAATGGGAGACTTCAACACCCCACTGTCAACATTAGACAGATAAACAAGACAGAAAGTTAACAAGGATATACAGGAATTGATCTCGACTCTGCACCAAGTGGACTTAATAGACATCTACAGAACTCTCCACCCCAAATCAACAGAATATATATTCTTTTCAGCACCACACCACACCTATTCCAAAATTGACCACATAGTTGGAAGTAAAGCACTCCTCAGCAAATGTAAAAGAACAGAAATTATAACAAACTGTCTCTCAGACCACAGTGCAATCAAACTAGAACTCAGGTTTAAGAAACACTCAAAACTGCTCAACTACATGGAAACTGAACAACCTGCTCCTGAATGACTACTGGGTACATAACGAAATGAAGGCAGAAATAAAGATGTTCTTTGAAACCAATGAGAACAAAGACACAACATACCAGAGTCTCTGGGACACATTCAAAGCAGTGTGTAGAGGGAAATTTATAGCAATAAATGCCCACAAGAGAAAGCAGGAAAGATCCAAAATTAACACCCTAACATCACAATTAAAAGAACTAGAGAAGCAAAAGCAAACACATTCAAAAGCAAGCAGAAGGCAAAAAATAACTAAGATCAGAGCAGAACTGAAGGAAATAGGAACACAAAAAACCCTTCAAAAAATCAATGAATCCAGGAGCTGGTTTTTTGAAAAGATCAACAAAATTGGTAGACCGCTAGAAAGAGTAATAAAGAAGAAAAGAGAGAAGAATCAAATAGACGCAATAAAAAATGACAAAGGGGATATGACCACTGATCCCACAGAAATACAAACTACCATCAGAGAATACTATAAACACCTCTATGCAAATAAACTAGAAAATCTAGAAGAAATGGATAAATTCCTTGACACATACACCCTTCCAAGATTAAACCAGGAAGAAGTTGAATCTCTGAATAGACCAAAAACAGGCTATGAAATTAAGGCAATAATTAATAGCTTACCAACCAAAAAAAGTCCAGGACCAGATGGATTCACAGCCAAATTCTACCAGAGGTACAAGGAGGAGCTGGTACCATTCCTTCTGAAATTATTCCAATCAACAGAAAAAGAGAGAATCCTCCCTAACTCATTTTACGAGGCCAGCATCATCCTGATACCAAAGCCTGGCAGAGACACAACAAAAAAAGAGAATTTTAGACCAATAACCTTGATGAACATTGATGCAAAACTCCCCAGTAAAATACTGGTAAACCGAATCCAGCAACACATCAAAAAGCTTATCCACCATGATCAAGTGGTATTCATTCCTGGGATGCAAGGCTGGTTCAACATATGCAAATCAATAAATGTAATCCAGCATATAAACAGAAGCAAAGACAAAAACCACTTGATTATCTCAATAGATGCAGAAAAGGCCTTTGACAAAATTCAACAACTCTTCATGCTAAAAACTCTCAATAAATTAGGTATTGATGGGACGTATCTCAAAATAATAAGAGCTATCTATGATAAACCCACAGCCAATATCATACTGAATGGGCAAAAACTGGAAGCATTCCCTTTGAAAACTGGCACAAGACAGGGATGCCCTCTCTCACCACTCCTATTCAACATAGTGTTGGAAGTGCTGGCCAGGGCAATTAGGCAGGAGAAGGAAATAAAGGGTATTCAATTAGGAGAAGAAGAAGTCAAATTGTCCCTGTTTGCAGATGCCATGATTGTATGTCTAGAAAACCCCATTGTCTCACCCCAAAATCTCCTTAAGTTGATAAGCAACTTCAGCAAAGTCTCAGGATACAAAATCAATGTACAAAAATCACAAGCATTCTTATACACCAATAACAGAGAAACAGAGCCAAATCATGAGTGAACTCCCATTCACAATTGCTTCAAAGAGAATAAAATACCTAGGAATCCAACTTACAAGGGATGTGAAGGACCTCTTCAAGGAGAACTACAAACCACTGCTCAATGAAATAAAAGAGGATACAAACAAATGGAAGAACATTCCATGCTCATGGGTAGGAAGAATCAATATTGTGAAAATGGCCATACTGCCCAAGGTAATTTATAGATTCAATGCCATCCCCATCAAGCTACCAATGACTTTCTTCACAGAATAGGAAGAAACTACTTTAAAGTTTATATGGAACCAAAAAAGAGCCAACATTGCCAAGTCAATCCTAAGCCAAAAGAACAAAGCTGGAGGCATCATGCTACCTGACTTCAAACTATACTACAAGGCTACAGTAACCAAAACAGCATGGTACTGGTACCAAAACAGAGATATAGACCAATGGAACAGATCAGAGCCCTCAGAAATAATGCCACATATCTACAACTATCTGATCTTTGACAAACCTTACAAAAACAAGAAATGGGGAAAGGATTCCCTATTTAATAAACGGTGCTGGGAAAACTGGCTAGCCATATGTAGAAAGCTGAAACTGGATCCCTTCCTTACATCTTATACAAAAATTAATTCAAGATGGATTAAAGACTTAAATGTAAGACCTAAAGCCATAAAAACCCTAGAGGAAAATCTAGGCAATACCATTCAGGACATAGGCATGGGCAAGGACTTCATGTCTAAAACACCAAAAGCAATGGCAACAAAAGCCAAAATTGACAAATGGGATCTAATTAAACTAAAGAGCTTCTGCACAGCAAAAGAAACTATCATCAGAGTGAACAGGCAACCTACAGAATGGGAGAAAATTTTTGCAACCTACTCATCTGACAAAGGGCTAATATCCAGAATCAACAATGAACTCAAACAAATTTACAACAAAAAAACAAACAACCCCATCAAAAAGTGGGCGAAAGATATGAACAGACACTTCTCAAAAGAAGACATTTATGCAGCCAAAACATGAAAAAATGCTCATCATCACTGGCCATCAGAGAAATGCAAATCAAAACCACAATGAGATACCATCTCACACCAGTTAGAATGGCCATCATTAAAAAGTCAGGAAACAACAGGTGCTGGAGAGGATGTGGATAAATAGGAACACTTTTACACTGTTGGTGGGATTGTAAACTGGTTCTACCATTGTAGAAGTCAGTGTGGTGATTCCTCAGGGATCTAGAACTAGAAATACCATTTGACCCAGCCATCCCATTACTGGGTATATACCCAAAGTGTTATAAATTATGCTGCTATAAAGACACATGCACATATATGTTTATTGTGGCACTATTCACAATAGCAAAGACTTGGAACCAACCCAAATGTCCAACAACGGTAGATTGGATTAAGAAAATGTGGCACATATACACCATGGAATACTATGCAGCCATAAAAAATGATGAGTTAATGTACTTTGTAGGGACATGGATGAAGCTGGAAACCATCATTCTCAGCAAACTATCACAAGGACAAAAAACCAAACACTGCATGTTCTCACTCATAGGTGGGAATTGAACAATGAGAACACATGGACACAGGAAGGTGAACATTACACACCGGTGCCTGTTGTGCGGTGGGAGGAGGGGGGAGGGATAGCATTAGTAGATATATCTAATGCTAAATGACGAGTTAATGGGTGCAGCATACCAACATGGCACATGTATACATATGTAACAAACCTGCACATTGTGCACATGTACCCTAAAACTTAAAGTATAATAATAATAAAAACAAAACAAAACAAAATCTGTGGAATTGAAAAAATAAGTACCAGGAATAAAAGTCTGTCATTGATCCTCTAAAAAACAAACAAACAAACAAAAAAACAAACAAAAAACACAATTATTTACTTAGGAAAAAATTAAATGACTTCAAAGGGAAGAGGTGGGAAAAATAATAATGAGCACAGAACTTTATTAAAATTATCAGTAAATATAAAACAAGTAGAGCTTTTGTATCAATAGAAAACAACATGAAAATTTCTAGGCAATGTTGAAAAGATTGAGTGTTAATGAGATGCTCTGTGGAGAACTAAAATGTGCTAAGGTCTCTGTCATGCTTAGGTGAATAAAATAATAAATAACTTTAGACTGTTATTAAGAAAAACATACTTAGGTATTTATGTATTTTTAAAAATAGGTGTAAAAATTAAAAGAATGAAAGAAATTATAAAGCTTCCAAACTAATAAAAATAATATAGCAAAACTATTCAATTCTACTGAAGGTAGAAAGAGAAAGGAATAAAATAGAAAATTAATAGCAAAGAAATTTAAATTAAAAACCAAGTAAAAATAAGTGCAAACATATCAGTAGGCATATTAAATAAAATGCATTAAACTTACATATTAAAGGATTGAAAGGAGATGACATCTGAAAGATGGAATATAAATCCTCAGCCCTTGTTCTCTCACCAAAACACCAACTTAACAATATATATTAAATAAAATACTTTTATGAGAATTCCAGAATCCAGTTAAGAGGCAGTACCTCAGGCAAACACAAAGCCAAGACCAGTCATAATAAAATAAGTAAGAAAAGCAATTTCATTTTACCCACATCAGCTCCTACCCCAAAGCAGTACAGCTCAGCACCAGGAGAGAACAGCTCAGTTTGGAAACAGAAGAGTGGAAGGAGTGTCCAATGTTTGGCTTTTTGAAGGGCTGCCTGAGGGACTAATTTCTGTCTTCCTCCATTTGAAGTGCGGATGGAACTGGCATGTTTGGATGCCTGGAAGAAGCTGAGAACAAAGAAGGGGGAAAAGTGATGGAAGAGGCTTACTGTGGCCAGCATAGTCGGGTTTAATTATTGCATAACTCAAGGCTTCCTCCTTAGAAAGCAGGGAGATGGGTAGAGACTGTATCTGACATGCCAGGTCTTTTGAGGGATGTCCAAAGGACTGGTATCTGTTTTGTCTGACTTGGGACGCTGAGAGGGAGCTGGCATAGTTTGGATGCCTGGAGGCCACTGAGAATAAGGGTGAGCAGTGAGGCTTGCTGCAGTAGAAGCATAGAATCTGCAATGCCATATACAAATGCCAGAGGGATTGAAGGATTACGAACTACTGAAAAAGAAACCAGTGTCTCTTTAATTGAGCAACTGTATGCACAGAACTAGAGAAGTTAGATCTCCCTAAAAAGGTTTAGAGGCCCCGGAATCTAGCCAGACTCAATGGTGAGTTTTTTTTTTTTTCCCCTTTACAAATCCAGTCCATAAAGACTGGGAAAATCTGTTCTACTAGTTCAAGAAAACCATGCATGATCAAAATTACACTATCAATAGAGAAAAAGGAATATAAAAGAGAACCAAGTAGACATTTTGGAGCTGAAGAACAAAATAATTCACTAGAGTAGTTCAAAGAAGACTTGATCAAGCAGCAGAAAGAATCAATGAACTCAAATATGGGTCATTCGAAATTATCCAGCTATAAGAACAAAAGGGAAAAATAATGGTAAGGAAGAATGAAGGCCTAAGGGACTTAAGGGGTACCATTGAGAGAACCAATATGTGCATTATGAAATATTCAGAAAGAAAAGAGAAAAAGAAAGGACAAGGAAGTTGATTTTTAAAAAATAATGGATGAAAACTTTTCAAATCTAAGGAAGGATTCGAGAAGCCAAACAAATTCTCTTACTGCAACTAACTCAGAGAATTCATAGACAGGAACATTATTATTACAAATGATCACAATGATTATTTTGTGAAAAGTCAAAGACAAAGAGATAATTTTCAAAACAGCAAGAGAAAAAAGCAACTCATCACATACAAGGGAAACTCTCCTTATCCTCATCCATAAGATGATGAGTAGATTTCTCTGTAGAAATCTTTCAGGGTAGAAAGAAATGGGATGACATATTCAAATCATTAAGAGAAAAAAAATACTGTCAATCAAGAACACTAAGGTCATCAAAATTATCTTTTGAAAATCAAGCAGAAATAAAGACTGCCAGATAAACAAAAGCAATGGAGTTCAACCGCATTAGACCTGCCTTATAGGAAATATTAAAGGGAGAACTTCAAGTTGAAACAAAAGGATACTAAATAGCAATACAAAAAATTGAAAATATAAAGTTTTCTGATAAAGGTAAATATAAAGACAAATACAGAGTATTGTTATACTGTAATGGTGGCAAGTAAATCCTTTTTAATTATAATACAGAAGTCAAAAAACAAAAAATAGGCCGGGAGCAGTGGCTCATGCCTGTAATCCCAGCACTTTGAGAGGCCGAGGCAGGCGGATCATGGGTTCAGGAGATGGAGACCATCCTGGCTAACACAGTGAAACCCCATCTCTACTAAAAATACAAAAATATTAGCCAGGCGTGGTGGCAGGCACCTGTAGTCCCAGCTATTCAGGAGGCTGAGGCAGGAGAATGGCGTGAACCCGGGAGGTGGAGCTTGCAGTGAGCCGAGATCACACCACTGCACTCCAGCCTGGGCGACAGAGCGAGACTCCATCTCAAAAAAAATAATAATAATAAAAATAAAAAAGAAATATGCAACTCAAAAATACATTAGTGGTTACATAACATAAAAAAGATGTAATTTGTGACATCAGTAACAAAGGGTGTGTGAGAAGTAAAAGTATAAAATACTTGCATGCAATTAAAGTTAAGTTCATGTTATCTTAAAAGAGATTGTTATAAATATAAGAAATTTTACATAATCCCCATGGTAAAAACAAAGATAATACCTATAGAAGATGCATAAAGGATATGAAAAAAGTATAAAAGCATGTCAGTACCAAAAAATTAGTGAAACATGAAGAAAGACAGTAATAGAGAAAAAGAAGAACAAAAAACCTTACAAGATGGACAGAAAAGCAATTAACAAAGTGGCACTAGTAAGTCTTTCTCTATCAATAATTAAGTATAAATGGATTAAGTTTCCTATTAAAAGGCATAGAGACAAAATAGATTTTTTAAAAAATCCAACTGTATGCTATCTACAAGAGACTCACTTTAAATTTAAGGACACATAAGGCCGGGCACAGTGGCTCATGCCTATAATCCCAGCAGTTTAGGAGGCCAAGGCAGGAGGATCTCTTGAGGTCAGAAGTTTGAGACCAGCCTGGCCAACATGGTGAAACCCCGTCTCTACCAAAAATATAAAAAATTAGCTGGGTGTGGTGGCTTGTACCTGTAATCCCAGCTACTTGGGAGGCTGAGACAGGAGAATTGCTTGAACCCGGGAGGCAGAGGTTGCAGTGAGCTGAGATTGCACCACTGCACTCCAGCCTCAGTGACAGAGCAAGATGCAGTCACCAAAAAAAATTAGTTAATCAATTAATTAATTAAGGACACGCATAGGCTGAAAGTGAAAGGACGGATGTAGATATTCTATGCAAATAGCAACAAAAAGAGCAAGGGTGGCTGTGCTTATATAAAACAAAATAAACTTTAATTCAAAAAATATCAAAAGAGACAAAGGAGGACATTATATAATAAAAGGCTCAATTCTTTAAGATATAACAATTATAAACATATACGCATACAAAATCAGACACCAAAATGCATGAAACAAACATTGGCTGAACTGAATATAGAAAGGGACAATTATACTTAATAGTAAGGATTTCAATACTTCACCTTCAATAGAAGATAGGATATCTAGGTAGAAGATCAATAAGGGATCAAAGAAATCAATACTATAGACCAAAGGGACCTAACAGAAATATACAGAACATTTTACACAATAGCAGCAAAATACCCATTCTTCCTAAGTGTACACATAACATTATTCAAGATAGATCATAACTGAGCTCAAAAATCAAGTCTTAACAGATTTTAAAAGATTGAAATTATATCAGGTATCTTTTCTGACCACAATGAAATGAAACTAGAATTAATGGCAGAAGGAAAATTAGAAAAAATACAAATAGGTGGACATAAAACAACACACTTTTGAGCAACCAATGGCTCAAAAAAGAAATCTAAAGAGAGATTAGAAATAATCCAAGACAAATGGAAATGAAATTGCAACATACCAAAACTAAGGGAAGGCAGAAAAAGCAGTACCAAGAGGGAAATTTATAGTGATAAATGCCCACATTAAAAAGAAAAAAACTCAAATTAACAACCTAAATTTACATTTTAAGAAATTCAAAAATAGATGGAAATAAGGCCAAAGTGAGCAGAAACAAGGATACAATTAAGATAAGAACAGAAATAAATGAAATAGAGAATAGAAAAAAATCAACAAAATTGAGTTGGTTTTTTAAGATCAACAAAGAACAAAACTTTAGCTACATTAATTTTAAAAAGAGAAAAGATACAAATACTTAAAATGAGAAATGAAAGAGGAGGTATTACAACTTTTGCCACAAAAATTACAACGATTATAAGAGACTACCATCAACAATTATAGACCAGCAAACTGGATAATCTAGAAGAAATGGATAAATTCCTTTAAACATATAATCTACCAAGACTGAATATTGAAAAAAATAGAAAAGTTGAGCAGACTAATAACCAGTATTGAGATTGAATTAATTATCAAAAATCTCCCAATAATGAAAAGTCTAGGACCAGAGGGCTACACTGGTGAATTCTGCCAATCATTCAATCATTCTCCAGCTCCTCCAAAAACCTGAAGAGGAGGCAACCCTTCTAAACTCACTGCACAATGCCAGCATCATCTTGTTACCAAACCTAGAAAAAGATACTGCAAGAAAACTACAGCTCAATATCCCTAATGAATATAGACGTAAAAATCCTCAACAAAATATTGAAAAACCAATTTCAATAGCATATTAAAAGGATCATATACCATGACCTAATGGAACATACCCCTGAGATGCAAGGATGGTTCAACATGTAAAAATCAACCCTGTGATATACCACATTAATAGAATGCAGGACAAAAATTACATGATCATCTCAAAACATGCAAAGTATTTGACAAAATTCAACACCCTTCCATGATAATAACACTCAACAAACTAGGAATAGAAGGAAATTACCTCAACAAAATAAAAGCCATATATTAGAATCCCACAGTTAACATTTTACTCAATGATAAAAAGCTGAAAGCCTCTCCTCTAAGCTCAGGAACAAGACAAGGATGTTCAGTCTCACTACTTCTATCCAAAATTGTACTGGAAATACTAGCTAGAGCAATTTGGCAACAAAAAGAAATAAAAGGCATCTGAATCAGAGAGGAAGAAGTAAAATTATCTTCTTCACAGATGGCATAATCTTATACGTAGAAAACCCTAAAAATTCCACCACAACAATCCGTTAGAACTATTAAAAGAATATAGCAAAGTTGGAGGACATGAAATCAACATACAAAAGTAAATACTTTTCTATACTCTACCAATAAAAAATCTGAAAAAGAAATTAATATAATTTCATTTACAAATGCATCAAAAAGAATAAAATACTTAAGAATAAACTTAACCAAGGAGATAAAAGATTTGTATACTGAAAATTACAAAACTGTTGAAAAAAAGAGCCAAATAAATGGAAAGATGTTGTGTTTATGAATCAGAAGACTTAATATTTTTTAAAATGTCTGCATACCCAAGGGAATCTACAGATTGAATCTGATCCCTATCAAAATCCCAATGATGTCTACAGAAATAGAAAAACAAATCCTAAAATTTATTTGGACTCACAAAGGGCCTCATACAGCCAAAAGAATCATGAGAAAAAACAAAGCTGGAGGCTTTGCATTTTCTAATTTTAAAACACATTACAAAGTTACTGGCATAAAGATACTGGCATAAAGACAAACATACAGACAAATGGAACAAAATTAAAACTCTGAAATCTACCCACACAAATATGGCCATAATTATTAATTTTAAAAAGGCTTAACATTTATCTGAAAATGACCAAAAAAGCTCCATGTCAATACCCACATTTGAAATTTTAGTAAAACAGTTAAACACAAATTGTTAACTCAATAAAAAGAAAAATACATAGCAAAATAATAGTCATTAAATAAATTCAATTGACAATTCTGTTACAGTAGATTGAGAGTGGATTGGATACTTGCTTTTAATGCTGCTACTTCCAAATTCTCCACTACAATGATAGTGGAGGAATAAAGTAAAAAACTCACAGAGGCAAATTAAATAGAAGCAGCAATTGCAGCAGAAAAGATAGGTCAACAAAATATTAATAGCTGGAAAGCAAATGTACTAATGGTAATTAATTTGACAGGGTATTGAGAAAACCTATTTGTGTCTCACATTACCCTGAAAAGTCTCAGGAACAAAAGGTTCCTGATATTGCCATATGGGAGAATACGGGCTGAAAACATGAGGAATGTCTGAGAGGCTGGATAAGTTAAGTTAGTAATCTAGATGCCTTCTTGCTCATGTACAATTACAGCTAAGTATAAAGAAAGGCTGGACTAGAACATCAACCTTGGGCACTGATCCCACTTTTGGAATGTGGAGATTGGGAGATAGGGAGAGGTCATATGGAACACAGTGGGTTCCAGTCAGAGTCCCTGCTCCCCAACCTGGTGCCAAGATCCCTGCTAGCCTTCCTATAGAGAGACTGGTCTAAGGGAAGATACTTGCACCCTACCCTCAGCAAAATGGCCATGTTCCACCCAATCACTCTCCAGTGAAGCCTTCTAGAGGGTATCTGAGCGTCTAATCAGCTGTCTAGTGTTTTGCTCTTAAATATGAACCAACTCCAAAGATGCCTCAACATTTGAAGAAAATCTTAAAGATGAAAAGAGAAAACAAACCAAACAAACAGAAAAGCAACTCAGAGAAAGCAGAGAGTAGACAAGTACATAGAGAGGGACAGTAAAAAATATTTAAAGCATATGCTCACTAACTATAGAAAGATTTAAAAACATCCATGGAAGAAGTTGTACAAAAGTAATGTTCACAAAACAACGCCCTCCAAAAAGTCTTGATTATTAAACATGAGATAGAAAATATCTAAAAATAAGTAGAAAAGTTGGAAGACAAAGTAGAAAAAAATCTCCCAGAAACTAAACTAAAATGACAGATTCAAAATATGAGAGAAAATTTGATAATTGTTTAAGGAGTTCTAATATATGGATAGCAGGAGTTCCAGAAGATAGGGACAAATAAAATGGAGAGGGTTGTGGTTATCAGAGAAATAATAAAATACAAATTTCCAAGACATAAGGCCATGAATTTCAGTATTGAAAGGTCCACTGAGGGTTTAGCATGAAAAAGGGGAAAAAGACCACCTCAATGGATATTATTGTGAAATTTCAGAATGCTTGTAGTAAATCAAGTACCAGAAACCCTGGCCACAGACAAAAGCAGAGCCACACTGAGAGCTGACAGTGGCGATAGGGACCCCACAAGGACAACCGTACTGCAGATTATAGAACAATCAGTCCAGATGAAGCAGGAGGACCCACAGGTATGCATCAAAGGAAAAAAAATGTATCACCTGATGAATTTGTGTATTGAGAGTCAGAAGGTGCATCCAGGAAAAGAACACTGAAAAGCATGCAGGCAAAGAAAAAAATACCCAAGAAATTATTAACTCCAAGGATGATAAATATTGCATTCATAAGTTATTCACAGTCCATTATGTTGCTCAGCTGTGAATAATATTTACAAAGACAAAATAATGTAAACACTGAAATAATGGATTAAACAGATAATGATGTAACTATGGTGTGTATTAATATAGACTGTATATATTAGAGAGGGGAGGAGTTGCAGGGAGTGACAAAGGTAGGCAGGGGGATGGAGAGGTGCGGAATGTAAGAGAATTAAATCTTCCTCATACATAGACAATAGATAATATTCTTCACCTCAGCAACAGCATTTAATTCCAGTTAAATTCAGTTTTGAGTTTCATCCTGACTTGCAAAAGCAGTCCTATTGCAAGGGCCTTTAGAGACACCCAGTAGTCTGCTGGCATCCCCTCCTCACAGATCTGAGTTCCAACCCCATGGGACACCTCTTCCAAACTTCAAACAATTCTAACCTCTTCACTCTGTTCCAATAGCCATAGGGTGGGTAACTTCTTCTTGTAGTCAGTACCTTTTTGGTAACTTAATTTTCTTTTTAGCCTTTGCAGCTACTTAGCTAATTATTATTTATATCTGGTTAACAATTCTTTATATTAATTTTTTTCTGATGAACCAGTTGGTATGATTTCTATCTCTTGACCAGACTGGGACTGAAAAAAATCGAAAACTGAAAATGAACAACAGCAATACACATCTTCTGAATACAAATATAGAGTTAAATATCAGATAAAACTACTAAAAGAGTTGTAGGTAGTTAGTGCTGGTTGTTTTTGTTTTTTGTTTTGTCTGGAGCAGAACACTTACTTCAAAAGAAATCTTTCATGAAAACACTGTATTTAAAAGATAAAGTGGAACTTCTCTCATGGATAGGTTGAATCTGGTCATTAACCAGAGATCTGCAACCTAAGGCACCTCCTTGGAAACCTATAGAGAGAAGCCAGAAAACATTTATAACATGGATCATGAAAGATGGAATGTTAATCTCCAAGTTCCATTTCTATACATAATAGTATAGAATCCTAGTTACATGATTTACTAAACATTAATTTATCTATTATATAGTGATAATATAGTCTATTGGTGTCCCCAAATAATTATGACAACATTGAAGTCGAATGGAATATCACATTTATTTAAATGGTATAAAAAACTGAGAATTCAGAGAAGTCTCTCAGAGACATGGTGATAGGTAAAGTGTACCTTTCACATTAGAAACATGGGAAAGGAAATGGAGCATAGTCCCCCAGAAATAGTCCTAAAGTAGGAGTCTTAAGCCAGCAAGTATTCAAGTCATAAGTCCACCATTTTACAACTGACACTTGTAAGAAATGTGGTTTGCAGGGATCATTCAAACAACAGTATTTTGAGTCCTGAGGTTGGTTTTGACACAGAGTAATTGCATCTTGTTTCCCAGGGTTTGTTTTAGCTTTCTCATGCCCCGCTGATCCATTGACTCGGCCCCACAGGCTACTGACTTCAGTTTTCAGTGAAGAGCATGCTGAGATAGGGGCTTTGTTTCCTCCACTCTACCAACAGAATGATGCTATCCTGGAAAGTCAGATTTCTAGGTACTTCAAGTTTCCTGTGGAAGTAATTATCCAACTGCAACTTTTATATTTCTAGGAGAATTACCTTCAATCCTTGGAGTCCCTGCAATGCTCTTGTGAATCAGACTTGAAAACAAGCTTTGTCAAGTACCAGGGTTCATCTGATTGTAGGTCAAAAATAGAAAACCTTTCAAAAGATTAGCAGCAACTAGTGAAAGACAAGACAGTGCCAAAATTATTCACAATCCCTTTCCTTCCTCTTAAATCTCATCAAGGATACAACTGTTGCTGAAATTGACTACATTTTGACAGTTTGGTGCAGCTCAGAAAATATCTCTTTCATTCCAGTCTTCCAACCATTAGAGAGAAATTGTAAGCCCTAAATTTCCTTTTTATAGACCACAGGAAGAAAATGGAGTAGAATATAGAAAACTTTTTACATGCCTACGTTGTATTAGAAGCAATTTGAATAGACACAGACTTCGTTTTAAACCAATAAAAATCAATTCCATTGGTTTCAAAGAACATCTTTATTTCTGCCTTCATTTCATTATGTACCCAGTAGTCATTCAGGAGCAGGTTGTTCAGTTTCCATGTAGTTGAGTGGTTTTGGGTGAGTTTCTTAATCCTGAGTTCTAGTTTGATTGCGCTGTGGTCTGAGAGACAGTTTGTTACAATTTCTGTTCTTTCACATTTGCTGAGGAGAGCTTTACTTCCAACTATGTGGTCAATTTTGGAATAGGTGTGGTGTGGTGCTGAAAAGAATGTATATTCTGTTGATTTGGGGTGGAGAGTTCTGTAGATGTCTATTAGGTCCGCTTGGTGCAGAGCTGAGTTCAATTCCTGGGTATCCTTGTTAACTTTCTGTCTTGTTGATCTGTCTAATGGTGACAGTGGGGTATTAAAATCTCTCATTATTATTGTTTAGGAGTCTAAGTCTCTTTGTAGGTAACTCAGGACTTGCTTTATGAATCTAGGTGCTCCTGTGTTGGGTGCATATATATTTAGGATAGTTAGCTCTTCTTGTTGAATTGATCCCTTTACCATTATGTAATGGCCTGCTTTGTCTCTTTTGATCTTTGTTAGTTTAAAGTCTATTTTATCAGAGACTAGGATTGCAACCCCTGCCTTTTTTTGTTTTCCACTTGCTTGGTAGATCTTCCTCCATCTCTTTATTTTGAGTCTATGTGTGTCTCTACATGTGAGATGGGTTTCCTGAATACAGCACACTGATGGGTCTTGACTCTTTATCCAATTTGCCAGTCTGTGCCTTTTAATTGGAGCATTTAGCCCATTTACATTAAAATTTAATATTGTTATGTGTGAATCTGATCCTGTCATTATAATGTTAGCTGGTTATTTTGCTCGTTAGTTGATGCGGTTTCTTCCTAGCCTCGATGGTCTTTACAATTTGTCATGTTTTTGCAGTGTCTGGTACCGGTTGTTCCTTTCCATGTCTAGTGCTTCCTTCAGGAGCTCTTTTAGGGCAGGCCTGGTGGTGACAAAATCACTCAGCATTTGCTTGTCTGTAAAGTATTTTATTTCTCCTTCACTTATGAAGCTTAGTTTGGCTGGATATGAAATTCTGGGTTGAAAATTCTTTTTTTAAGAATGTTGAATATTGGCCCCCACTCTCTTCTGGCTTGTAGAGTTTCTGCCAAGAGATCAGCTGTTAGTCTGATGGGCTTTCCTTTGTGGGTAACCCTACCTTTCTCTCTGGCCACCCTTAACATTTTTTCCTTCATTTCAACTTTGGTGAATCTGACAATTATGTGTCTTGGAGTTGCTCTTCTCGAGGAATATCTTTGTGGCATTCTCTGTATTTCCTGAATCTGAATGTTGGCCTGCGTTGCTAGATTGGGGAAGTTCTCCTGGATAATATCTTGCAGAGTGTTTTCCAACTTGGTACCATTCTCCCCGTCACTTTCAGGTACACCAATCAGACATAGGTTTGGTCTTTTCACGTAGTCCCATATTTCTTGGAGGCTTTGTTCATTTCCTTTTATTCTTTTTTCTCTAAACTTCCCTTCTTGCTTCATTTCATTCATTTCATCTTCCATCACTGATACCCTTTCTTCCAGTTGATCGCATTGGCTACTGAGGCTTCTGCAGTCTTCATGTAGTTCTCGAAACTTGACTTTCAGCTCCATCAGCTCCTTTAAGCACTTCTCTGCATTGGTTATTTTAGTTAAACGTTCATCTAATTTTTTTTCAGAGTTTTTAACTTCTTTCTCATTGGTTTGAATTTCCTCCTGTAGCTCGGAGTAGCTTGATCATCTGAAGCCTTCTTCTCTCAACTCATCAAAGTCATTCTCCGTCCAGCTTTGTTCCATTGCTGGTGAGGAACTGTGTTCCTTTGGAGGAGGGGAGGCACTCTGCTTTTTAGAGTTTCCAGTTTTTCTGCTCTGTTTTCTCCCCCATCTTTGTAGTTTTTTCTACTTTTGGTCTTCAATGATAATGATGTACAGATGGGTTTTTGGTGTGGGTGTCCTTTCTGTTTGTTAGCTTTCCTTCTACCAGACAGGACCCTCAGCTGCAGGTCTGTTGGAGTTTGCTAGAGGTCCACTCCAGACCCTGTTTGGCTGGGTGTCAGCAGCGGTGGCTGCAGAACAGCGGATTTTCGTGAACCGCAAATTCAGCTGTCTGATCGTTCCTCTGGAAGTTTTGTCTCAGAGGAGTACCCAGCCGAATGAGGTGTCAGTCTGTTCCTACTGGGGGGTGCCTCCCAGTTAGGCTGCTCGGGGATCAGGGTCCCACTTTAGGAGGCAGTCTGCCCGTTCTCAGATCTCCAGCTGCGTGCTGGGAGAACCACTACTCTCTTCAAAGCTGTCAGACAGGAACATTTAAGTCTGCAGAGGTTCCTGCTGACTTTTTGTTTTTCTGTGCCCTGCCCCCAGAGGTGGAGCCTACAGAGACAGGCAGGCCTCCTTGAGCTGTGGTGGGCTCCACCCAGTTTGAGCTTCCTGGCTGCTTTGTTTACCTAAGCAAGCCTGGGCAATGGCGGGCGCCCCTCCCACAGCCTCCCTGCCGCCTTACAGTTTGATCTCAGACTGCTGTGCTAGCAATCAGCGAGACTCCATGGGCATAGGACCCTCCGAGCCAGGTGCGGGACACAATCTCCTGGTGTGCCGTTTTCCAAGCCCGTTGGAAAAGTGCAGTATTAGGGTGGGAGTGACCCGATTTTTCAGGTGCTGTCTGTCACCCCTTTCTTTGACTAGGAAAGGGAACTCCCTCACCCTTTGCACTTCCCAAGTGAGGCAATGCCTCGCCCTGCTTTGGCTTGTGCATGGTGCGCTGCACCGACTGCCCTGCACCCACTGTTTGGCACTCCCTAGTGAGATGAACCCGGTACCTCAGATGGAAATGCAGAAATGACCTGTCTTCTGCGTCGCTCACGCTGGGAGCTGTGGACTGGAGCTGTTCCTATTCAGCCGTCTTGGCTCCACCCTTCCTCATTCTTAGACCTATTCTTGAACCTGTTGCTCCACAAGTAGCTTTTTTTTCTTTTAAAATAAAGCAAGTATGCATATTTTATATTGGTGATTGTAATACTGGAGTTTAAATTTATCTAATTGCTTTTTTGTCGAGATAATTTATCATTGAGAGTGTACTTTTGTTTTATACCATTCAAACATTAAAGCAACTCTTTATATTTTGATGACTTAAAGTTCTTTTTAGATAAGTACATGGGTGTGCAATTAGGAGAAATGATGACTTTCATATATGAATTACCTATATGTCTTACACACAAATAGAATTTGAATATAAAATCAGTCAAGGTAAGGTTAGAATCAGGACACCAATATCTATAAGCTCTCACATGTTTCAATGCATTCTTTTTATTCACAAGTCTTTCTAGATATTTCCAGGAATATCCAAGGATAATAGTTATTTACATGAGCTCGGGAAAAATATCCTGCCATGTAACTCTGTCCTGACCTTCTCTTCATGTCACATCACCATTTCCTTCTTAAAAATGCTAGAGTGACACTTTGGAAATACATTGAATGAAGTTAAAGAAGGAGCTGGAGAAAGGAGAAATAGATAAATGACATCCTCATTACTCTCAAATTGTATCAACCAATAATATTTTTATGATTATAGGTGGTATAGTTTGGATATTTGTCTCCCCTAATCTCTTGCTGAAATGTAATCCACAATGTTGGAGGTAGGGCTTAGTAGGAGGTGTTTTGGTCATGGGATTTGATCCCTCATAGCTTGGGACTGTCCTTGCTATAATGAGGTCTCATGAAATCTGATCTGATTGTTTTAAACTGTGGGTCAACTTCTCCCCCTTACTCTCTCTTTTGCTCTTGCCCTGACCACATGACATGACTGCTTTCTGCTTCACCTTCCACCATAAGTAAAAGCTCCCTGAGGCCTCCCCAGAAGCCAAGCAGATTCTGGGACCATGCTAGTACAAACTGCAGAAACTTGAGCCAATTAAACTTCTTTTCTTCATAAATCACCCAGTCTTGTGTATTTCTTTATAGCAATGCAAGAATAGTCTAACACAATAAGACTAAAAATACCTTACTATAAAAGCATCTGAAACTATAGAAAGAAAATAAAGCGTTTTCATCATTATCACATGTGCTCTCCTTTCAGACTTTTAAAAATATATATGTGCTGATTCTGTCTTTACAAAATGCAATCAGACTGAAATATACTTGCTTATACACTTTGCAGTACAAAGTAGACATCTTTCCCTTTCAAAAATTGTACATTTATATCACTATTTTAATAGCCATAGAATTTCAATGATAAATTTCCATGATTTTTATGAATCATTAATTATTTTCACTTTTTGCATTACAAATAAGACAGATAATTATCCTTGTATACACATTTTGACATATTTTCTGATTCTCCCCCTTAGGCTAAATTCTTATATGTGAAATTGCTAAATCAAAGAAGACGTATAATTTTAAGTTTTTGTTAAATATTTCAAGTAGAAATTCATTGAGACTTCAAAAGGGATTGAGAAATAAATACACACACACACACAAAGCTATATCTAAACTTTTTTCCTGTTCCAGTTGCTTACTTTCTATTTTGACACTAACATATTAATTTTAAATTATTTTAACTTTATAATGTGTTTTAATAACTAGCAGAGATTTCCTCCATCACTCTTTTTACCCATATTTTCCAGTGATTTTCAAAGTTTGTTCTAAGAATTCCTTTATAAAATGGCTTTGTCAAGTTATCCCCTAAACCATAAGTTTTCGATTTGGAGAATATTTTGAATGCAGATTTTTTTGTTATGCCTATAATTATTCTTGCTTTACACAATGTGCCATCTTAACTGATTGTCTATATAAATCACCATAAGAATCATAAATCATAACATTTAATTATATGTTTAATATTTACATCTCTAATTTTATATTCTTGACTAATTACATTAGAGAACAATTCTGGGATTATGTTAAATAATAGTAGGGCTAAACTTCTATATCTTTCTTCTAATTTCATTTTTTTTAAAAGCTTGATGCCAGCTTCCAGATTGAGATAGATTTTTAAAAATTCTTTTATTCTTATTTTAGTTAGGTTTCATTGTTTTGTTTTCTGATCAATAATGATTATTGTATTTTCATCCATTCTATTTTCTACTGTGTAGTCAATACTTTTCTATTGACCTCTTAATCTGATGAATTATTAATTTATTAATAGGAATTAGCCCTACCATAATGATGGCAGCAGTGTCTCACCTGGAGTGGCTGCTGCCATTATGCCAGATGCAGTGAGGGATGCCTGGCCAGGGCCGAGTGCTCCATGGAGCCAGCAGGAGCCGGGAACAGGCAGAAACCCCACCCCCTTCTGAGTTGGCAGGGTGGGAACCTAGTACTCCCCAGTCACAGCTGTAGCCACTAGCCACAGCTGGGGACCCAGGCATCCCTGTGCTCTTGGGGGCCAGGAGCAGACAGGATCCCCACCCTCTCAGATGCAGCTGCAGCCACCCAAGCTGCAGCTCTAGACCAAGGCATCTGTGAACTCTCAGGGTCCCAGGAAGGCCCCCCTCCCTCCACAGGCTCAGAAGTGCCATTTCTGCTGCCTGACCTCTCCCCAGTGCCCACTTGGATCTCAGAGCAAAGTTGAGGCCAAGCCTGGCCACTGTTGCAACCCAGCTGGGTGTGCACACCCTCGGGGCAGCACTGACATGCCACCCCCTGCTGCTTTGGCCTGCTTCACACTTTGGACACTGAGGAGCACAGGAGGGAGGCTGAGGGGGTGCTAAGGGCAGCCCAGCCCTGGCCTGCTGGCACCTCTCGCACAAACAGCCTGAGCACCATAAACAGAGGCAGGAGGCAGACAAGCTCCTGAGCAGAGAGGGGCGGGTCCCTGGTGAAGCCCCACCTTCAAGCTTGAGAAGGCCTAAAGACTGGGGGCCAGGCTGCCAGTCCCACAGACAGGAGTGGGAACTTATGGTGATTTTTCTGGGCCAACCCATGGCTGCACAACAGCTAATCAGCATGCACTTCCTCCCCTCTGAAGCTCATAAAATCCCTGGACTCAGCCAGACTTGAAGTGATGTTGGGACTTCCTGCCTGCAGAGAAGAGCTACCCCTTCAGGGTCTCCTCTATGCTGATAGCTCAGCAGATGATGGGACTAACAGCTGTAGAGAGGAGCTATCCACTCCAAGATCTCCTCTCTGTTGAGAGATGAACACCTGATAGGAAGACTTGCCTATAGAGAGGAGCTACACACTCCAGGGTCTCCTCTCTGCTGAGAAATGTACACTCGATGGGATGACTTGCCTGTGGAGAGGAGCTACCCATTCCAGGGTCTCTGGTCTGCTGAGAGCTGAATACTCACAGAGATACCCTGGCTGTGGAGAGGATCTACCCACTGCAGGTCTTTTCTGAGCTGGTCTATCACTCAACAAAACTCCTCTTTCTTTATTCACCCTTCTCTTTTCTACATACCTCATTCTTCCTGTACATGGGACAAGAACTTGAGCCCTGCCAAATGGCAGGGCTGAAAGAGCAGTAACACAAACAGGGCTGAAACATACCCCATGCTTGCCACATTGTGGATGACAAGAAGAGAAGAGAGGAGAGAAGAGCTGTGCCCTTTTAGGGATCCCAGACTTAGGAGCTTCCTGAGCCAGGGCTGTGACACCCTCTTTGGGACTCTGTGGTTCCTGGCATCTCCAAGCTTCCAAGTGGAAGCTGTTAGTGGTACACCTCATACAACCACAGCCT
Organism: Hylobates moloch; assembly: GCF_009828535.3. NCBI lineage: Eukaryota > Metazoa > Chordata > Mammalia > Primates > Hylobatidae > Hylobates > Hylobates moloch. Next base: position 85,706,611 of record NW_026652276.1, read on the forward strand.
CTTAGTGAGCTGGAACCCAGGCTGGCACCTGGAGCTGCCCACCCTACCACAGCTAGCATGACTGGCTGTGTGCAGTAGCCAGTCCCAGTGTTTGCTTGCTCACACATCTCTTGCCGCTTTGCTCAACCTTAGCAAGTATGGGATACAGGCCAGTAGCACATGCCGAGCACAGCCTGCCAGGCCTGGTGGGCCCAGCAGGCCCAAGCAAAACTCAGGCAAAGGCGCCACTGGCCATAGAGATTTCCAGCTGACAAAGCAACACCCAAGGATACTGTAACAATATTTTAAGTAAATCTTACATATTTATAGCACATTATATTGATAAATTTGTTTGTAAATATTTAGTTCTTTTGCTAACATTCATAAGTAATAATGATCTACATGTGAACTTTGTTCACACTGAATTTCTAAGATTAAAATCTGAATTATACTGATTTTATTTTTTAAACCTTCTTGTATGTTTTTAATAAATTTTTTAATTTTTAATCTTTACAGATTTAGGGATAAAAGTATAGTTGTTTTACATGAATATATTGCATACTGGTGAAGTCTGGGCTTTTCGTGTGCTCATTATCTAAATAGTGTACATTGTACCCTATGTTACCCCACTGCCACCCTCCCGCCACTGGGTGTGTCCAATTTCTGTTTTTCCACTCTGTGCGACCATTTGTACCCATTGTTTAGCTCCCACTTATAATTGAGGAAAAAATAACTTGGAAAAGCTTTCTTTTTTTGTACTTGTGCAGGAAACACTTAAAACAACTAGTAGTTAATCTATTCTTGAATGTGTGAGGACATTATATTTGAAATTTTCTAATTTTTTTCTTGGAAGTAGTTCTTTGACAATTTTAATTCTCCCTGGTTAAATTTCTTTTAAGCTATAATATATTTGGTCAAAATTCTCTGCCAGTTTTACTGATATGTATATTTTTAGAAAAGTCTTTATTTTTTTAGACTTCCAAATTTGTTATTATGAAGTTTTGCATAGTATTCACTTACAAATATATGTAAAGAACAGCACTTATATTCTCTTCCTAGCTTGTAACATCATAAATTTATAGTTTCTTTTCCACTTCTGTTAAAATTCTTGTGAACATATGTCACTTTTTAAAATCTCTTCAAGATCCTGCCTCAAATTTATCAGTTAGGTTTTTTATTACTTACTAATCTTTAAATTAGTCTATATTTGTTTTTCTACTGCATGAAGTTTACTTTATTCTTCTTCATATGATTTTTACATAGAATACTTTAAGTATTAATAAGTATGTTATATAATATGTTGTAAATGATTATACATTATATGGTCATGTAATATATATTAAATAATAAATTATGTAATGATGTGCATTATTTGGATATGATTATATAATTACAATAATTCTATTTATTTGTATTTATGTCTCATTTTAATGTTATTAAATTTCTTTTGACTATGGTTTTGAACACATTCTATAAATTGTGATATATAATTTTCTTATGATCATACGTTTCTAAATTTTTTTTGTCTTTTGTATGCTTTAAATCCTTTTATTCCAATATTGCAATAGTATTTAAAAATTCCTAATTTGTGTGTAATATTTTTATTGCTTTAAGTTATTAAATTTTAGTTTCATTGCATGGATATAGTGGAAATCACTGTGTTGGTCTTCTGGTTTTACTTTTTAATATATTGAGATTTTTTTAAGATCTAATAGAGATGATCAATCTAAAACATATCTTTCACAGAGGTTTGGAAAAAAAGATACTTTTTTATATGTCAGATGTAACAGTTTGATATAGCCAGTAAATAAATTATATTAGTTTATTATTCAAATCTTTTATATGTGCTTCAGCTGTCAAGAATGAATCCACCAGCTGAGCATGGTGACATATGCCTGTAATCCCAGCTTCTCAGGAGGCTAAGAGAAAAGGATCAGTTAAGGCCAGGAGTTCAAGACGAGCCTGGACAACATAAAGAGACTCTGTCTCTTATAAAACAAAAAAATTAAGGAAAAAAAAACACTAGCAAATGAATCTAGCATATTTGAATTTCCTACTACTAAATTTCTGTTATGTATGTCTATAGGTGTATCATTTTTCTTTCCTTTATATATGTTATTGAATTGTTAACCAACTAAATTGAGTGAGGAAGACTTGGTTCAAAATCTTTGTAACTCAGAACTGGCTATATGTCATCATATGGCAATTAGTGTTCCAATAACTAAGCTAAAATGTTACCAGATCCCAGAGAGGAGAACACTGGCAAACAGCCCTCATGATGGCATCTGGTTGATTAAGAAGATCTTGGTGCAGAGAAGCCCTCTCTGCTCCACATGCGGGAAGATCTCCAGGCATTTAGAGCACTGCTCATCTGAATCAGCAGCCTGGCCTGCACTACCATGCCTGTGCAGAGATCTTGGTGCAGGGAGGCTCTCTCTGCTCATGCCCAGGCAGATCTCTAGCCATTCAGAGGACCTGATTGCCTGGTTTAGCAGTCTGAGTTACCCCACATCCTCTGTGCAGAGATATTCATGCAGGGGGTCCCTCTCTGCTCCATATTCAGGCAGATCTCCAGGCATTTGGATGGCTTACTCTCTTTGGCTAGAATTTTAAGCCATCCCCCATCCGTGTGCAGAGAACTTGGAGTCAAGGTGGTTTCCCAGCTCCATGACTAGGCACACCTGTGGGTACTTGGTGGCTGCCCACCGGATTCTCCCTCAGAATTGGTGCCTGTGCCTGTAATAGGAGGACGTGTAGATGGACATGCCCTGTCCAGGCCTGCCCTTCAGGACTCCTACCCTCCCAGGGCTGAGCAGGAAGCTTAGACTGCTATACATTCCATGAATCAGCTAATTGCCTGAGGCAACAGAGAGCTTCTGCCAGTGTCAAGGATCAAGTACATACCCAGCTATGTGGGCCACAGCCAGCTCTTACCTATAAGTGTGATCCATGGGCTTGTAGGTCAAACTCCACAGCTCAATATAAAAACTGCTGAAAGAAGTTCATAGGGCTATAGAAGAAAAACCTAAAGACCAAAAGATGCTACTCAGCATTCTCTATAGTCACACCAGCTGGTAGGGAGGGTTGGGGAGGGAAAGAGAAAAAAAATAATAACTATAGCATTATAGGTAAAGAAAGAAAAAAAGTTCTACCCACACAAAAATAATTACAAATATTAGAAGTGCCAGAGTCTCTAGATGTGAAGGAACCAGTGCATAAATTCTGGCACCATGAAAAATCTGAATGTAGTAACACCACCAAGATTTTCACTTACTTCCTGTCCAGCAATAGCCATTAGCCAAAATGGAAACTCGGGAATGACAGATAAAGAATTCAGAGCATGAATTACAAGGAAGCTCATTGAGATCCAAGACAATGTTGAAAATCAACACAAAGACACTTCTCAAGCAATCCAGGAAATGAAGAAAGAGGTAAATATATTTAAAAAAAAATCAATCAGAGCTTTTGGAATTGAATAACTTACTTACGGATTTTCAAAATATAATTGAAAGCTTTATCAATAGACTGGACCTAGCAGCAGAAAGATTTTGAGAGCTTGAAGACTAGTCTTTTGAAGTGACCCAGTTAGATAAAAATGAAGAAAAAAAGAATTTTTTAAAAAAGAACAAAGTCTTCAAGAAATATTGGATTATGTAAAGTGACAAAACCTACAAATTATTGCCATTCCTGAGAGAGAAAGAGAAAAAGTGAACAACCTGGAAAATATTTTAGATGGAATAATTCAAGAAAACTTTCTTAATTTTGCTAGAGAAGTAGATATCCAGATACAAGAAATTAGGGGACACCAGTAAGCTACTATACAAAACAAACATCATCAAGGCATATAGTCACCATACTGTCCAAGGTCAATGCTAAGGAAAAAAATCTTAAAGGCAGCTAGAGAAAAAGGTCAGGTCATGTACAAAGAGAACATCATTAGGCTAACAGCAGACAGCAGAAACCTTACAAGTGAAGAGAGATTGGGGCCCTTTTATTTTCTTTAAGAATGCTGAAAATAGGCCCCCAGTCTCTCCTCACTTGTAAAGTTTCTGCTGAGATATCTGCTGTTAGCCTAATGGGGCTCTCTTTGTACATAATTAATAACTGAACTGCATATATATCTTAAATATAATGTATCCCAATCTTGTATCCCAGATACAAGAAATTCAGGGAACATCTATGAGATACTATACAAAACAAACATCACTGAGGCCTATAATCACCAGACTGTCCAAAGTCAATGCTAAGGAAAAATAAATCTTAAAGGTGGCTAGAGAAAAAGGTCAGATCACATACAAAGAGAACCTCATTAGGCTAACAGCAGACTCCAGAAACCTTACAAGTGAGGAGAGATTGGGGGCCTATTTATTTCCTTTAAGAATGCTGGAAATAGGCCTCCAGTGTCTCCTTACCTGTAAGGTTTCTGCAGAGATGTCTGCTGTTAGCCTAATGGGGCTCTTTTTGTACATAGTTAATAACTGAATTGCATGTACATCTTAAATATATATGTATCCCAAGCACCCAGATTCATAAAACAAGTACTTCTAGACCTATAGAAAGACTTAGACAGCCACACAATAATAGTAGTGGATTTCAACACTCCACTGACACCATTGAACAGATCATCAATGCAGAAAACTAACAAATTCTGGACATAAACTCAACCCTTGACCAATTGTACCTAATCAATACCTGAAGAATTCTTCACCCATCAACCACAGAATATACATTCTTTTCATCTGTACATGGAACATACTCCAAGATAAGCCACATGCTTGGCCATAAAGCAAGTCTCGATAATTTTTTTAAAAATCAAAATTATACTAACCATACTTTCAGACCACAGTGGAATCAAAATAAAAGTTAATACCAAAAAGATCTCTCAAAACCACAGAACTACATGGAAATTAAACAACTTGCTCCTGAATGACTTTTGAGTAAACAGTGAAGTCAAGGCAGAAATAAAAATTATTTGAAACAAATAAAGAGAGACATAATACATCAAAATCTCCAGGATTTATCAAAAGCAGTTTTAAGAGGAAAGCTTATAGCACTAAATGCCTACCCCAAAAAGTTAGAATAGCTCAAATTAGCAACCTTACATCACACCAAGGAAAACAAACAAAAACAATAACAAACTAACCCTAAAACTAGCAGAAGAAAAGAGATAACTAAAATCTGAGTGAAACTGAAAAAAATTGAGATCTAAAAATCCATACAAAGAATCAATTAAACCAAAAGTTTGTTGTTTGAAAGGATAAGCAAGATTGATAGACTGCTAGCTAGATTAACAAAGAGAAAAAGAGAAGATCCAAATAAGCACAATCAGAAACAACAAAGGTGACATTAGAACTGATCCCATAGAAATACTAAAGATCCTCAAAGACTATTATAAACATCTCTGTGCACACAAACTAGAAAATCTAGAGGAAATGGATAAATTCCTGGAAACATACAATCTCCCGAGATTTAATTAATTAGAAATTGAAACACTGAAGAGACTAATATTGAGTTCCAATTTTGAATCAGTAATAAACAAAACCTACCAACCAAAATGGTGACCAGATGGAGCCACAGCAGAATTCTATAAGATGTACAAAGAAGAGCTTGTACCAATTCTACTGACACTATTGCCAAAAATTGAGGTGGAAGGACTCTCCCTATTGCATTGTACAAAGCCAGCATCACCCTGATAACAAAATCTAGCAAAGACACAATGAAGAAAGAAAACTACAGGCCAATATCCCTGATGAACATAGGCACCAAAATCCTCAACAAAATACAAGGAAAGTTAATTCAACAGCATATAAAAACATTAATTCACCATGATCAAGTAGGCTTCATCCCTGGGATGCAAGATTGCAAGATTGGTTCAGCACATGCAAATCAATAAATGTAATTCACCATATAAACAGAATTAAAAACAAACTCCATATGATCATCTCAATAAATGTGGAAAAACTTTCAATAAAATCTAGCATCTTTTTATTTAAAAAAAACCTCAAGAAACTAGATATCAAGGGAATATAACTCAAAATAATGAGAGCCATCTATGAAAACACCACAGCCAACATCATACTGAATGGTTAAAAACTGGAAGATTTCTTTGAGAACTGAAACAAGATAAGGATGCCCACTCTCGCCACTCCTATTTAACATAGTACTAGAAGTGCTAGCCAGAACAACCAGGTAGGAAAAATAAATCAAGTTGGAGAAAAAGTAGTCAAACTAATTCTCTTCACTGATTATATGATTCCATACTTAGAAAACCCAAGGACTCCACCAAAAGACTTTTAGAACTGATAAACAATTTTAACAAGGTTTCAAGGTACAAAATCAATGTACAGAAATCAGTAGCATTTTTATACACCAATAATGTTTAAGCTGAGAGCCAACTCAATAATGCAATCTTGTTTACAATAGCCACCAAAACAAAAAGAAAACCCTAAGAATACATCTAACTAAGGAGTTGAAAGGTATCTACAAGGAGAACTACAAGACAATGCTAAAAAAAATCATAGATGATACAAACAAATGGAAGACCATTCCATGTTTATGGATTAAAAGAATTGACATCATTAAAATAGCCATATTGCCCAAAGCAATTTATAGATTCAGTGTTATTTCTATCAAACTACCAATGTCATTTTTCATAGAATTGGAAAAAACTATGCTAAAATTTATATGGAACCAAAAAAGAATCCAAATAATCAAAACAATCCTCAGCAGAAAGATTAAACTTGGAGGCTTTACATAACCTGACTTCAAACTATACTGTAAGGCTAGAGCAACCAAAATAGCATGGTAGTGGTACAAAAACAGATACATAGACCAATGGAGCAGAATAGAGAACTGAGAAATAAAGCCACACACCTACAGCTATCTACTCTTCAACAAAGTTGACAAAAATAAGCAATAGGGAATGGACTCCCAGACTCCCTATTCAATAAATGGTACTGGCATAACTGGCTAGCTATATATAGAAGAATAAAACTGGACTCCTACTTTTCACCATATACAAAACTTAACTTAAGGTAGACTCAAGATTTAACTGTAAGACCTCATGCTGGGGAGTGGAGCCAAGATGGCCGAATAGGAACAGCTCCGGTCTCCAGCTCCCAGCCCCAGCGACACAGAAGACGGATGATTTCTGCATTTCTGCTTGAGGTACCGGTTTCATCTCACTAGGGAGTGCCAAACAGTGGGTGCAGGACAGTTGGTGCGGCACACTGTACGCGAGCCGAAGCAGGGCGAGGCATTGCCTCACTCGGGAAGCGCAAGGGGTCAGGGAGTTCCCTTTCCTAGTCAAAGAAAGGGGAACAGACGGCACCTGGAATATCGGGTCAGTCCCACCCTAATACTGTGCTTTTCCAACGGGCCTGGAAAACGGCACACTAGGAGATTGTGTCCCGCACCTGGCTCAGAGGGTCCTATGCCCATGGAGTCTCACTGATTGCTAGCACAGCAGTCTGAGATCAAGCTGCAAGGAGGCAGTGAGGCTGGGGAAGGGGCGCCCGCCATTGCCCAGGCTTGCTTAGGTAAACAAAGCAGCCAGGAAGCTTGAACAGGGTGGAGCCCACCACAGCTCAAGGAGGCTTGCCTGCCTCTGTAGGCTCCACCTCTGGGGGCAGCACACAGACAAACAAAAAGTCAGCAGTAACCTCTGCAGACTTAAATGTCCCTGTCTGACAGCTTTGAAGAGAGTAGTGGTTCTCCCAGCACACAGCTGGAGATCTGAGAACGGGCAGACTGCCTCCTAAACTGGGACCCTGACCCCCGAGCAGCCTAACTGGGAGGCACCCCTCAGTAGGAACAGGCTGACACTTCATTCGGCCGGGTACTCCTCTGAGACAAAACTTTCAGAGGAACTATCAGACAGCTGAATTTGCGGTTCACGATAATCCGCTGTTCTGCAGCCACCACTGCTGACACCCAGCCAAACAGGGTCTGGAATGGACCTCTAGTAAACTCCAACAGACCTGCAGCTGAGGGTCCTGTCTGGTAGAAGGAAAACTAACAAACAGAAAGGACATCCACACCAAAAACCCATCTGTACATCACCATCATCAAAGACCAAAAGTAGATAAAACCACAAAGATGGGGAAAAAACAGAGCAGAAAAACTGGAAACTCTAAAAAGCAGAGCACCTCTCCTCCTCCAAAGGAATGCAGTTCCTCACCAGCAACAAAACAAAGCTGGATGGAGGATGATTTTGGCGAGTTGAGAGAAGAAGGCTTCAGATGATCAAACTACTCTGAGCTACGGGAGGAAATTCAAAACAATAGCAAAGAAGTTAAAAACTTTGAAAAAAAATTAGAAGAATGGATAACTAGAATAACCAATGGAGAGAAGGGCTTAAAGGAGCTGATGGAGCTGAAAGCCAAGTTTTGAGAACTACGCGAAGATTGCAGAAGCCTCAGTAGCAGATGCGATCAACTGGAAGAAAGGGTATCACTGATGGAAGATGAAATGAATGAAATGAAGTGAGAAGGGAAGTTTAGAGAAAAAAGAATAAAAAGAAATGAACAAAGCCTCCAAGAAATTTGGGACTATGTGAAAAGACCAAACCTACATCTGATTGGTGTACCTGAAAATGACGGGGAGAATGGAACCAAGTTGGAAAACACTCTGCAAGATATTATCCAGGAGAACTTCCCGAATCTAGCAACACAGGCCAACATTCAGATTCAGGAATTACAGAGAACGCCACAAAGATACTCTTCGAGAAGAGCAACCCCAAGACACATAATTGTCAGATTCACCAAAGTTGAAATGAAGGAAAAAATGTTAAGGGCAGGCAGAGAGAAAGGTCGGGTTACCCACAAAGGGAAGCCCATCAGACTAACAGCTGATCTGTCAGCAGAAACTCTACAAGCCAGAAGAGAGTGGGGGCCGATATTCAACATTCTTAAAGAAAAGAATTTTCAACCCAGAATTTCCTACCCAGGAAAACTAAGCTTCATAAGTGAAGGAGAAATAAAATACTTTACAGACAAGCAAATGCTGAGTGATTTTGTCACCACCAGGCCTGCCCTAAAAGAGCTCCTGAAGGAAGCACTAAACATGGAAAGGAACAACTGGTACCAGCCACTGCAAAAACACACCAAATTGTAAAGACCATCGGGGCTAGGAAGAAACTACAGCAACTAACGAGCAAAATAACCAACTAACATCATAATGACAGGATCAGATTCACACGTAACAATATTAACGTTAAATGTAAATGGGCTAAATGCTTCAATTAAAAGACACAGACTGGCAAACTGGATAAGGAGTCAGGACCCATCAGTGTGCTGTATTCAGGAAACCCATCTCACGTGCAGAGACACACATAGACTCAAAATAAAGGGATGGAGGAAGATCTATCAAGCAAATGGAAAACAAAAAAGGCAGGGGTTGCAATCCTAGTCTCTGATAAAATAGACTTTAAACCAACAAAGATCAAAAGAGACAAAGAAGGCCATTACATAATGGTAAAGGGATCAATTCAACAAGAAGAGCTAACTATCCTAAATATATATGCACCCAACACAGGAGCACCCAGATTCATAAAGCAAGTCCTCGGTGACCTACAAAGGGACTTAAACTCCCACACAATAATAATGGGAGATTTTAACACCCCACTGTCAACATTAGACAGATCAACGAGACAGAAAGTTAACAAGGATATCCAGGAATTGAACTCAGCTCTCCACAAAGTGGACCTAATAGACATCTACAGAACTCTCCACCCCAAATCAACAGAATATACATTTTTTTCAGCACCACACCACACCTATTCCAAAATTGACCACATAGTTGGAAGTAAAGCTCTCCTCAGCAAATGTGAAAGCAGTTTGAAGATTTCTCAATCAACTTAGAACTACCACTTAACCCAGCGATCCCATTACTTGGTATATACTCAAAAGAAAACAAATCATTCTACCAAAAAGACACATGCATTCTCATGTTCATTGCAGGACTATTCACAATAGCAAATACATGGAGTCAACCTAGGTGCCCATTACCAGTGGGTTGGATAAAGAATATGTGGTATCTCACACCATAGACTACTACACAGCCATAAAAAAAATGGAATCATGTCCTTTACAGCAACATGGATGCAGCTGAAGCCTATTATCCTAAGCAAACCAGCACAGGAACAGAAAACAAAATACTGCCTGTTCTCACTTATAAGTAGGAGCTAAATACTGTGTACTCATGGACATAAAGATGGCAACAATAGGTACAGGGGTACTACTAAAAGGTAGAGAGAGGAAGGGAGGGCTACAAGGGTGGAGAAACTATTAGGTACTATGGTCAGTGACTGGGTGACGGGATCATTCATACTCCAAACCACAGCAGGTAACAAACCTGCACATGTACATTCTGAATCTAAAATAAAAGTCAAAAAATAAATACAATTAAAAATTTTAAAAGATAAAAGCTGAAAATTTTCCACTGGGTAGGGAACTTCTTTTTTGGACATTTGCTTAGATATGTTCTTAATGTGTAACATAAAATTTTGTTTTTTTGTGTACTCAATATTTAATAACTCCATCGGGACTTAGTTCACAATTATTAATTAGTTCACTGTTATTAATTAGTTCACTGTTATCTGGTGTGTATTTTAGCTCAGGTAAATTTACTTCTCATATCTTAGAATAGCATTTGTTTATTTATTTGTTTTAATGTTTTCTGCAGAGTACATGGAAAGAAAGTATGTGTTTATTCTTCATTGGTTGGCTTCCAAATTCTTCAACTCATCTCTTATTTCTATTATGTCTTTTTAGGGATTCTGCTCATTACTGCTTATATTTTTAAAATGTGTTGTAGCTTGTTTTAAACTATTCCTTACTCATCCCATTAACTCTCCTTTTATTTCTGTTTACATATTTTTTGCCTCGTTTCCTTTCATTTCCATCTATCACTTTATGCATTTCGTTTTAAAAAATTATTGTTATTTTTAGCGAAACTTAAAAGGAGCCATGGTTTAAATCTTATGTTCCTTTAAGAAGTCATTTTTATAGGTGTTTTGGCCTTCTAACTCGTGAGCACAATGTTTTATTTTTTATTATGCAGGGAACCACATTCAGAACCGTATTTATTTGCTTGTTTTCTGACTTGTCCATACTTATTTATCTACAAAAGTTAAGATTTTTATCTAGAAACAAGGGAAATGACTTCCTCTTGGATCTCTTCCCTCTCTCCTTAAGTTTTAGAAATTTCAGGTTGCCAGAAACCTTTCACCATACACATGTATGTGCTCGTTGCCAGTTTACTGATCTAGCTAAGCATGGGAACAGAAAGATGGAACTGAGGCCATGGGTAATTATACCTGAAGAATTTTGTCCTTGTGCCAGCTCTGATCATGTGCATGTGTGCACACATGTGCCTGTATGTGTGAAATCACTATGGCAGGTCCCTGGGTAAGCATAACCAGAACACTTACATGATTGAGAAATGGTCTTGCTTCTTGGCCCAATCATCGTTTCAACTAAACTTTCCAACTTTGCTACTCCAGCACCCCTGCCACTACGGGTTTTCAGTGGCCACTGTCTAGTAGACTGATTCTTGCCCTAGTTCCTGGTCTAATATGCCCAGCAGCTATTTAACATATTAAAGATGGCCTTGCTGTCTTGGACTAGATCTCCACATCTGGGACTTCCTCTGTTGACCTGAAGTTTCTTCTAATGTCTGCCCAGAATCTTGGGATTCACTGTTACCCTGAATCTTATGTAATATTTGGTTTGTTGGCTTGATTTGATGTTCAGTTTTGTTTTAAATAATTGCAGACTAATCAAGACTGGAAAGATAAGACATTTAATAAGTTATAATGCCTTGGATTTTAAGATCAGTCAGAACGATATGAGAAAAAAGATAGGGTACCAATATAATAAATTTTATAAAACCAAGGTATCAGTAGTACTTTTTATAGAAAAAGGTAAATATAAAGAGAATCATTATTAGGTGTGAGAAAGAGATTCTGTTCTTGAATGCATTCAATTATAAGAAAGTTGCGTTAGAAATATTCTAGACAGTGATCTACAAATGCTTGACTTAAAATTGGTATTAGACTTTTGAATTCGCCCATATAGGATGGACCTGTAAAATCCAGATTTTAAAAGAAATCTTCCATGGATTCTGATGTGCAGTTAGGTTTGGAAACTACTGCTCCAAGTTATCTAAAAGTGTAGATTTGGAGAGAAAGCAAGAAATTTGACACCATGTATGGAAATCCTTTTAAATAAAATATGTGTAATAAAGTAATATGGCATTAAAAATTTAAACAATAAGCATTCAATGAGTATTATTATTTCTGTTGGATTCCTTTCAAGTCTGCAATTTATTCTTTAGATTTCCTCAAGGGCTCTTCATCTGAGAATGGATTTGATTTTGTCAAAGTAGATTGAAGTCTTCTAGAACTGTTTTTTTAATAAGCCTAACTGAATAGGTCTTTGGGAATTTCCAAGTCTTGGTCAACTGAATATTGAAAGTAAAAACTAAATCTTCCTGAAGTTATCATTTCATTTTTTTATTTGATTGGCATTCAAATATCAGTGCGAAGATAATTACCCTTAAGTTGATCAAGATGCTTACAATCAGGAGTTCATTTTAAAGTAAAAGAACTGCTTATTGTTGACACATCCACTTACATTCACAGTCCTGACACAAACAGGAGATAAGACTTCTTAGTATATGCAAGAAATGCCCAAGTACTAAGTCAAATCTTATGTACTAAGTGAAATTGGTATTTAATTACCTGACAACTCCGACTGAATAAAAAAGAGTGGGCCAGAATACTACTCTTTCAATAATGGATTTCAGATAATTCAACTGTATCCCAGCACTGTTCACATGTTTCAGTAGCTTGTATGTTAATTTTAAGGATATATAACATTAAAGTTAGACTAATTTCATACACAACAGACATCAAAAAGGAACACAAGCTCTGTGTTCATTTCTATTATGTTAGCATAGGGAAGTTCTTAAATAATCTAAAATTAAAGTCATAAAATATTACTTTTATATAGCAACTCTACTTCTTAAAATCTTATTTTTCATCTTTTTTCTCCTACCATATAGTTGAATTAATTTTATTTGAAGAAGGCCCATATAATAGGACAATATAGTTTCAGAAGGTCTTTCTTCCTTGCCATGGCTAATATCTGCAGTTCAGCTTTTTATAGGGAGGGAAATGACCCAAGAAGCTCTAAAGTCGACTTTCCCTTAGCTGGAGAATATCAGTTGATTTACTTCTTCAAAGTGTAAATATTGGAAGTAATTTTTAAAATAATGTATACTATCTGGTTGGGAATGTTGGGGTTATGATGAACACAGATGTGCAGAGATAAAACAAGGTTATCAATGCCTCATTGAGAAGCTCTTACCAAGGTTGTTTTCTAAGCCTTTATTCTTGGTGAGTTCTAAAAATGAAGTACAAAACATATTATTAACATGACACATCCTGTCTCATCATCCAAAAATGTATTCTAACAGAGAGAAGCAAGGTTCAGTTTCCCTGCTGTGAAGTCTCATGAGAATGCGTAAATAAAACTACTTTAGGAAAATCTGCTCCACTCTAATTGTGTATGTTTTTTACTCCTGTAACATTAAAATCACCTGTGGGACTCAGTCTCAATTTTGGAAAATAGTTGGTGGTACCTCCCAGTGAGGCAGTCTATTAAAGTGCAAGAGAAATAAATGTAACATCATATATAAAAAATTATGGTCTAGCCCAGCCATCTCATTTTAAAACAGGGGGGTTAGTGTACCCTGAAACATCAGGTACTGGCTTTATGACAGGGTCAAGATCTGATTCTAGGTCCCTTGGTAAGTGCTGTCTTTCTCTTAACTATGCTTCTTTGTTGATATCAGTTCTGGTTAATTTACCTTAAAAGTAACTTTCAAAAGTCACCCCATCAGCAGTTTCTTTCATGTTACAGAGAATGAAAAGAGAGTTGAAAAGGAGGAGACCCTGGAGGAGCATGTAGGCAGGGCACTGTTTTTAAAGTGGGTGGTCCAAGTAAAAAGGTGGGGACCAACTAGGATCTCCAGCCAAGAATCAGGGAATCTGTGGCCACAGATAAGGAGAGTAGAGGAGAGAAGCTGGTGTTAGAATCTGAGAGGCCATCCATCACTGAGGCCATTGGGTTGAGGATGAAGCATAGCTAGGGAATAAAAAACGATCTGTGAAGCGACCTGATCCAAACGCACATATCATCTGTGCTGCTGCTGCACGAAGGCCCCCTTTCAAATTCTTTTAGTCTTACCCAAGAACCTGGCCTTTGCTGGAAATAAAAGGGGATATTTCCCCAGAGCCACGCCTCCTATGTTTCATGTTCAAACTGTATTTCATCCCTCACTTTCCACCCCTACCCATGAGCTATGCTTTTTTTGTATATTTAGATAAGGAATAGATGTGTGGCAAACATAAGCAATGCTTTTGAGGAATGAGAAGTGATCCTAGGACTAGAAAATTGTTATGTAAGATTTGTTGTTTTATTTTATTTTATGTTATTCTATGCTGCTATGCTATGCTATGCTATGCTATGCTATGCTATGCTATGCTATGCTATGCTATGCTATGCTATGCTATTTTGAAAAAGAGTCTCACTCTCGCTCAGGCTAGAGTGCAGTGGTGCAATCTTGGCTGTCTGTAACCTCTGCCTCCTGGGTTTAAACAATTCTCCTGCCTCAGCCTCCTGAGTAGCTGGGACTACAAATGATTGTCACTCTCCTGGCTAATTTTTGTATTTTATCTTTTTAGTAGAGATGGTGTTTCACCATGTTGGCCAGGCTGGTCTGGAATTCCTGGCCTCAAGTGATCCGCCTGCCTCAGCCTCCCAAAGTGCTGGGATTGTAGGCATAAGCCACCACACCCAGCTTTTTTTGAATTTTTTAAAGGACTTATGTAACTTCCTCCAACTTCTTTTAAGATGTAAGGAAAAGGATTCATGACAATTTATGGCTAACTCAGAAAAAAAGGAGTTGAGTAACCACATAAATTACTAATATGATCATCTATATTGTGATGAAATTATATTTGGGCCCAGTAACCACAGACATAATTTAGCTCACTTAAATTTATAATTTGGTTCATTGAATACCAACTGAATATACAGACTTATTTTTAATAATATACTTACTTATAAAACAACCAATCTTCTCCTTTTTATTCACATAAAAGTCTAATCTTTTTTATTGACTTAAAATGCAAGTTTCAACCAAAACTTTTACATCCCTTAAAAGTGACTCTAAAGTATCATGAGATAATAAAGTTCTGTCACATTTAAGGGATTTGAAAAGCAGGTTGGTTTTTGTTATATTATCTTTTGTATGTATAGGTTTTTCACTATTAATTAGACATGTTGAGTTTTGAGTTATGCTTTTGTTTTTTCAGGGAAGAATTGTTTTCACTTTATTCACATTCTTTCACCTGTTCTCCAAATTTTTTAACTTCTGCAAGTGATTAAACACACTGTTTACAAGACAACTTTTTGGAATTTTTGTGGGGGTGGGGAGCGGGGTAGGACAAAGACCTCATTAAAACTCATTTAATAGTGCAGAAATTTGAAGTTATCCAATTGACATAATTGACTCCAAACACAATCAACCTAGTTAACTTTCACGTACCAAAATCTTACTTGAAAGTATTTTGATATTTCCTTGAAGCTACTTTTCCCAACTATTAGAGGTGCTGATGCTTTGATAAATTTCTAATACTGTGCAGTTTAGAAAAGAAAGTATAGCCTTTCCAAATAATTATAGCTGGATAATTTTTAAAAAGTATTTACTGTTACGGTTTTTATCTCTGAATGACTTGCTTGCCAAACAATTTCATGCTCATTGACTCAGGAAAGGATTAGAGATGAAGCAATTTTGTGTTTCAAAAGTTTATGTTCTCAGAAAAATGGAGAGGACTTTGGAGAAAGCAGTGCATTTGGAAGAATATGATGATTTACAAGAAACACTTCTTGACTCAAGATTAGAAAAGATTGAATGGGGAGGAGTAGAGTTCGAGGGACTCAAGAAGTCCTTGATATTTCAGGATTCCTGATAATGGAGGCTTCTTATCTACTCTTATCCCTAGGGATGATGCCCTGTTAGGGTGGAGGGAGGGAATAACAGAAAGTCCAGAAGTGCTTGGGAATCTCAAAAGCAGTTGGAAATATGATTTTATCCTCTATGAAAATCTAGAAAAGATGGCAAGATCCCAGTGTAAGAATGACCATGTGATGGCTGAGACAGCTCTATAGCTTCCTTGTCTGGATAGGCATGAGGTCTACAGAATCACTCCATACACTAGAAGCACTGAGGTAGTAGAAGGGTCTTTGGGCCTGAGAAGCAATGACCTAAAACTACTGAGAAGTAGATGGAGTAACAGTCACCTTAGTGGATGTCCGTGTGGGTTGTGGACACCAAAGGCCAGATACAACTTTAACTTCCTAAGGTTATGGCACTATGTAAGTTCCCAAAAATGTGTATATAAAGCCAGGGGAAATGGGAGTTCAAAGCAGATATTAATTTGTCATAGAAATATTTGAAGTTACTTTTCTTACACACTAAAATTTGTGGATTAAATTTCATGCCAGAAAAACAAAATATCATTAACCCAAGTTTAACCCTTTTTAGTTTAGAGTTCTTTCCTATACATGATATCTTCTTACTCTTATATCAACCTTACAATATTGTAGAACAGATCGTATTATCCAGGGAGGTTGTACTGTATAGTAGTTGAGAGGTGAGCTCTAGTCTGCCAATCTTCTTAAGTTTGAATCCCAGTTTGGCAACAAAACCTCGCTGCAAAAGGGAATGAAATAACACTTACCTTACAAAATTGTCATGAAAAACGAATGATTTACAACATGTGATGTGATTAAAAGAGTAGTACCTAAGTGATGAATAAATACAAACTCTATCGCCATTTAA
Source organism: Hylobates moloch (assembly GCF_009828535.3). Taxonomy (NCBI): domain Eukaryota; kingdom Metazoa; phylum Chordata; class Mammalia; order Primates; family Hylobatidae; genus Hylobates; species Hylobates moloch. The sequence continues at coordinate 85,723,501 of NW_026652276.1, forward strand.
TAGCATAGAGTTCATTTTTCTTAGACAAGATCATATAGTTAATAAATGCCTGAGGTCGAACTAATTCTCTAGTTTCCATGCTATTTTCATGGTAACTCGGTGACAATGTAGTTTCTTGTCTGACTCAGAAAAATTTTGAAAACAAATGAAGAACTATTAATAATTATGACAAAAAAAAGTAGGCCTGGGGCATGGCTTATAGTTACCCTACTATAACCCAAAGCACCAAGGAATATATTTGTTTTGAATTCTTTTGCTATGTCTTTTGTTATTTACTTGATCCTGAATCTTTATCACTAAGTTCTGACTGCTGTAGTGGGCCTCCTATCCATGATGCTGAGGAATAGGTTCTTTAGAAAAGGCTCTCCCACTACCTCATTATATGATCTTGTCCAAGGCACATAACTTCTCTGAGCCTTGCATCAAAAGAGATTAAGGTACCCCTTCTATAATTATAATTCCATCCCCATTTTGCTGACCTCATTCTACATCTTTGGCACTCTTGCCAATAGTGCTTTTCTGAATCTCTGGACACTACTTTGGCCACCTAGTTCATAGACTTTTTCATAGTTAAATTCTGCTATCCTTTGGGTCTTGAGCCTCACCTGCTATGGAATCTGCATTGATGCTTATTTACCAGATTATTAGCTTCTTGGTGTATTATTAGAATTGCTTAAAATACAATCATTTCTATATAAATGGAAATGCTTGAACACTTTATCCTTTTTAATAATCAAGAAAAAAAAAAAAAAACCCTGCAGCCATCAAACTCTGGCACAGTCTCTTTTATTGAGTGTGATAACATTACTGGGTAACACTCAGTGTTCTTGTGGGGATTAATGCATGAAACTGACATTTTGCATAACAATAATGTCAAAAGCATAACTGAAAAGATCCATCTTAGTTATAAAACTCAAGCAGAAGATTGATATATTATCTTTTAAAAATTCCAAAATGCTTTGTGATTCTGCATTGTATAGTACCTCTGACAAGATATAAGGAGAAAGTATTCCATTTAAATACACAGGTGTGAATCTGATCCCAGAGCTCTGTTTCTGAAGTCATGTTTGTTTTAGGTAAAGGTCACCAAGAAATGCTCCTTTTGAAACTTTAGATATTAGAAGAAAATATGGCAATATTGGGGTGAGTGACCTTTGTGTTGATCACTCTGTCAAGAATCCATAAATATGCACATGTGAGAAGAGACCTGTCCTAGAGTCACAGATTTTTAGAACAAAATTCAAATTTGGAATGATTATCACCTGCATTTTATTTGACAAATGCAGGCTTTGTAACATCAATATTTAAAACCCTTAATACTACACTCCCTTGATTGTAATTGTGTAAGAAAAAAAACACTATCCTTCTTTTCAGCACTGAGTATAGTTGAAACACATAATAGCAAATGGATCCGTATACTTAGGTGGTTTTCATTCTGACTTACTTGGTCCTCATTTCCCTTTATTTTGTGTTGCTATTTATCAAGAAACACCATGTGAAAGTTAATAATAACATAATTTAGAGCAATAATTACATTTTTATTCAATAGCTGTGGGAAAACACTGGGTTGAATAATGAGATAAAAATTAGTGTCTCAGTCTTAACAGGACATTAATCAACATATTAACGTTGTGGGCAAACTGATTTGAGTTTGTTATGGCTTAATTTGTCTCAAAATCATTATTTTTAATGTATTACATAATGTGCTTTAAAATACATGTTGAACTGATTGTAAGTAAGCATAAGATTTCAACAGAATAGATGTTACTCCTCACTGTGTGATGACTTATCCCTTTTTCATAGCGCACAGTACAAAATCGATATTCCTGAAACCCTGACATTTCACAGCTATGTTCAGACAAGGCCAAATTAGTTCTGCAACCTCTCTACTAAATTCTTTTTATAACAACTGAGCCTACATATTTTCATAATTCTGAGTGCCAAAATATATTTATTATTCTTTGCTGTTTTAAGAGATTTTCAGAAAAAATCTTTACATGCCATTACAATTCCAATAAATAATAGTAATTTTCCAAACTCAGGAATCTTTGACCAGTTTTAGATGACAGGAATTCAATTTTTAACCCTAGCTCTTCACTTAACAGGAATTTATTTGTTTGAAGACCTCAACCACTCCAAGGGATTCAGCTACCCTCCTCAAACTCCTTCTCATCCTTCAGGAATCACTTTCAACATCATGCCCCAAGGGAACCATACCTTGATTCCACCTTCCCCAAGCTGGCACAGATACAGAGAAAATAAAACTCGTGTGTTTGTGTGTGTGTGTGTGTGTGTGTGTGTGTGTTTTTATCTATTTCTTTCCATCATCTATCTATGTATCTATGATGAAAGTAACTCTGAGATTCAGAGAGAATATGAAAGAAGGAAGAGAAGAGTCACTATGGTAAAAGTTGGTGAAAAAGGCAGTAAACCAAGGCCTAGGAGGATAAGGCAAGTGAGAAATTTTTTATAGTGGAAAATGGCTAATATGCGTTTAAGACATTGACCTCTAATATTTAATCTTAAATTGTTTCCTGCTCCATACAGTGCTGATATTCTCCTCTCCTTCATGTTCATTGAGACAGCACCAAACTTACTAAAATAGCTGTTAACAGGTCATTCACCTATTTGCGTTGCTGGGGATAGAAAAGGAAGGGTAATATTTCACCTTTAGATGAGTAATATAGGGCAGAGGAAGATAAATGGCCACAGAGGGGTAAGATAAACTGTGGAATCAAGAATAAAGTAGGAAAAGGAAAACAGATCAGAAGTGACCAGGTAAATAAAAACCTGTTAAGCACCTGCAGGGATGTTGAGAAAGAGGCTTGTCCTCTCACACTATACATATGTAGTATATGTTTATTTATGTATGTATCTGTAATATATCTGTGAACATCCAAATACATGTTTCAGGGATTTTAATCTTTTTAATTTGCTCCAGTGCAGGTCACAGAAAACTGAGATTGTTCTGAACACAACTGGAAGCTGACAAGCTAACTTAGATTTGTAGGGAAATAAATATCCAATTTTTTGCAACCCGGGTAATGACTAAATAGTATACTCACTGCATTAAGCAAGGAAACCGCTAAATGTCTTGATTTCCAGTCCTGCTTTTTCTTTTTGTCTCCCCTCCCACAACTAAGGCCAGCATACTAGATAGCTCAGACTAGATCTTTTTTCACCAAAAATAAGCATATTATTATTTTTATTCTCTTCATTCTTTCCATTCATTGACATCAATACCGTTCCTCTTCCTGACTTCTTTTCTATCATTTATTTTGTCTCCAAAGTTTTTTTCTACTTTGTACCCCACATACAGAGTTGCCTAATCTTATTTGAGTTTGTTCACAATGACCTTTGCCTTTTTGATTTCCTTTCCTTTCCAACAGACTGTACATTAAGATAGTCTTTAGGGCTATTTTGTATTGCTTTGTGCCTGGGCAATTTTAATAATTACAATTATTCTCTATGACTCTACCTTTCTCCACTTTCAGTGATTCTGCCCACCAACATGTCTTCATTCTGCCTAGCCTGGCACTTGGACCATGCTACTCCCTTGCTTGAAAGCTTTTGTGGGAAAAACCTGACATTCAGCCTTTCCAAACAATGTTATCTCCTACATGCAATAAACATATGTTGAGCCTCAGACTGCGCTAGGATTTGGAGATAGAGAAGTGGAAAAAATAGACAAAAGTATCAGCCTATGGGAGCTCATATTTCAGTGAGAGTGGACAGTTAAATAAGAGTAATAGTTTGTAAAGTATATAGTATTTGAGAAAATAGCAGCTACAGAAGAAAGCAATACAGGCATTTTTGAAAATGTGTTAATTTGGTCAAGAAAGGTCTCACTAAGCAAGTGAATTTAAACTGAGGGAGCATGGGAATGAGAAATGAGTTCTTTGGGAGCAGAAAATTCCAGGCAGATGGAAAAGCCCATGAGAAGACCTAGATGCAAGAGAATATGATGGATGTGTTCAAGAAACAGCAGAGATTTCAGTGTGGGCGAAATCAAGGGAGAGAGGGACAGAACAGGAGAACATGAGGTCAGAGAGTTCTTAGAAGATCAGATTATGTAAGTTCCTTTGAGAAGTTGGCTTTTGATCTAAGTGAAGTGGAAAGCTATTGATTGGGCTGGGGGCAGAGTAGCAACACAATCATACTGTCCAGAAAAATGTTTGAAAAGGGTGTTTCAAAAATGAGATTGTGATTAACTGGGTTAAATGCCACGGATAAATGAAGTAAGAAGTAAGAATTCATCATTAGATTAACCATGAATGGGCAATTGGTGTAGACAAGACTCTCTTAGCATGGTTTAAGCAAACAGTGCAAGAGAAGAACTGGAAACAGTGAATTTGCACACTGATTTGAGGAATTTTTAATGATAAGGGGAAAAGAAATAATAAATGAAGACATAATGGTGTTGGAAGATGTTTTTAAGATGAGAGAAATAAAAGCATATTTCTGATAGCTGTCTTCCACTGGATAGGAGGAAATAGACGAGAAGAGAAAGAGAAAAATTGCTGGAATTGCTGGGCAGTATCCTTCAGGAGTAGAGAAAATCTGAGACAGAACTGATGAGTGGCCTCAGATTGGAACATGAAGAGTTCCTCCACAGTAAGGGAGAAGGGCAGAGTATATATGGATACAGATGCTACAGGTGGGTAACTGAGGTGCTGGAAACTAGAGAAATTATCTTCTGATGGTTTAAATTTCTTTGGTCAAATAATAACCAGGTCATTGGCTGAGAATAAAACTAGGTAAAAAATATATCAGAGATTTGAGGAAAGAAAAGGAAGTGTAAAAATAATTATTTGGGAAAGTCAGCAGAAAAGTGTAGCATGGTTACCAGGAAATTTTAATAAGCAAATAATTCAATTTAATCAAGGTTAGAGTTTTTGCCATGTGACCATGCTAAAGAGAGAGTTGATGCTGTATTTTATTATTTCCAGCTATTATTTTAGTAAAACCTGTCAATCAGACCTGCCTGGCCTGCGTGGGACTGTGAAATGAGTAAAAATTTTTGTTTTGTTGAGCCATTGAGATTTGGTGGGAGCTGTTTGTTGTATCAGCTAGCATTAATTAACCTAATATACACTTGTTAAAATCTTACCGATTCTTTATTCAGATTAAGCAATGATATGAAAAATAAAATCAATGTAATATAGAAATTTCTACTTTATTTGCCTTTCAAATTTCCTTGTGTGACTTATCTTTCAACCTGTATTTTAACTTTGGGGTCTTAAAATTCATTGCGGTTTCATAACTTCTACTTTTGCATTTTTTCTCTATAAACAATTGCTGAATCAATGAATCAATAGGAATAGTTAAGTACCTGTACAAGAGTTATTAATTTTATTCTAGTAGTTAATTCTTTATTGTTTTCAGAAGGAAGTAGAAGATAAGAAGAATGAGAATTTGTTTTCATAGTGAAATGTATGCATGCAGTGAGAGCCTCTGATGGGCAAGTGTCATACACAATGAAATACAACAATCCCCACTCACATTTGGATGCTGAATTTTTTCTTGGCAGTCCACAGTGCCATATTTCTTCAATGATGGTGTCTCTAGGCAGTGCATACTTTTGTTGGAGACCTTTGGGTTATGACATTTACCTTTGCCCAAATATACTCCTGAGAACACAGGGTAAAGTTTTCAAAAGAAATCCTATTTTCCCATCTTCAGAAAACATAAACATTGAGTGGCAAGTACGTTGACAATGAAGATGCAACTAACTATTGCACTAACCCGCATGGTTTTTTTTTTTTTTTTTTGTATAAGCAAATAGCTATTTTGGAGGGTGATTAAATATATTTCTTAGGTGTGTTCTTATGTATGTGAAGATGGACAAATCAAGATCTCAAAATATGTAGTTATTAGAATGTGTACACCTTCTTTTCACCTGCTGTAATTTTCCTTAAAGAATAGTGCAGATGAAAGCACAAGCTATCATAGAATGCAAAGAATATTGAAAGGTTGTTTAGCTCATCTTTTTTAATTCTAAAACACATTAAACCTAAACTTCAAATCATCCCGAAGAGTGCACTAAGATTGAGGAAAATTACACATGGCAAAGCACATGTCTCAGTCCACTCCCAAGTCATGCAGTTGATGATTTTCACCAATTTCTATTTCTCTTTTCCCTCCCTCCCTCCTTTCCTTCCTTCCTTTCCTTCCTTCCTTCTTCCTCCCTCCCTCCCTTTCTTCCTCCCTTCCTTCTTTTCTTCCTTTTTTCCTCCATCCCTCCCTCCCTCTTTCCTTCCTCTCTCCCTTCTTATCTCCATCTCTCTGTCTCTCTGTCTTCCTTTTTCATTAAACACTGGCACAATATCATCACTGTCTTCCAGATTTAGATCTTAAACTTTGTCTTTATAATTAAAAATGGAAGCACAACAAACAAGTCTATGGCAAAATTGACCCAGTAATTTTTCAACTCTACCTTTAAAAGTAATATGATTTTTAAAAAATCAGATGGATTCATTCTGTCAGGGGTTTTAGTAGAGAAGAACAACCACTCAATATAGAAATCCTAGAGATGAACAGAATATTGAAGATGGAAAGACATGTATTGAAGTATCCTACTCAAATGTTGTTTTAGCCACTTCACTGCAAATCTCAGAAATGTAAAGTGGATTCTAGATGCTTATTTTTTCAAGTACTTTATCCCAATCTTTTTTTTTTTTTTTTTTTTTTTTTGAGACAGGGTTTCACTCTTGTTGCCCAGGCTAGAATATAATGGTGTGATCTCGGCTCACTGCAACCTCTGCCTCCCGGGTTCAAAGGATTCTCCTGCCTCAGTCTCCCAAGTAGCTGGGATTACAGGCACCCACCACCACACCCAGCTAATATTTATATTTTTAGGAGGGACAGGGTTTCACCATGTTGGCCAGGCTGGTCTCGAACTCCTGACCTCAAGTGATCTGCCCACCTCGGCCTCCCAAAGTGCTGGGATTACAGGCACGAGCCACCATGCCTGGCCTATCCCAATCTTTAGATTTTCACATATTTGTCTTAATCTTCCACAAGCTCCAGCTCATGTGTGACATAGTCAAGTAAACCCTCCTACGGGCCCCAATTCACACTCACTCTGTGCAGACTGGTCTTTTTCACTGAACAATGGCCTATCACTACTTGCCAATCTTGTTTCACCACTCCCCACAGAATCTTTTCAGGCGAGCTTCACTGCACATGCTCTCATCCTTAAACCTTGCAGGCTTGAGAATTGTACTGTGTATACAACTTACTGTATACACTGGTCCATGCATGTAGAGGATTTTACCAAATTAGTCTCACTATGTATATTACATATTTTTAAGGGTTTTCATTTTACATTTTATTCTGTAATATCATGTTATACTTTTCTCTTTCCTTTGTGAATTTCTTCTTTACATAGTATTTTCTTTAATATTAAACTATTAGATGACTGAGAAAATATCTAACCCTAGCTCTTTTCTTCAGGCAAAATTGAAAAAATCCAGCCTAAGTACTTTAAAAATTAACATTTAAAACATCTAAAAATACTTCCAATATTATCATTATTAAACTACTTCAATATTTAACAACTTTCATTTCCTATAGTTTCTTTACTAACAGGTATATCTATATGTGCGAATATATGTATGTGTATATATCTGAAACCAGTTCATTTAAACAGCCAAACGTGTGTTTCATTATACCTGATATTCGTGAAATACTTTTTATTACCTTCCTTTAAAATAAAATAGTTGCCAGACTCCATGAATGATGTACAGTATCTGAACTGGTAGCACTTAGCAATTAGGTACTTAGCAATGCTAATGTCAGATGCCAGACAAACTGGATGTCAAACAAAGACTCGCTTGACTTCACATTTGGTATGCTCTGCAAAGCTGGCTATGGTTTCATATTTCAGAACACAATAGGAAAGTAATGTTTAAAACCTGGCAGAGTGACTTTGGGTGTGATACATAGAAAAGAGGAATTCACGCACCTGGCATTTGAGTCAGAAGTTTGGAAGACAGAATACTTCTTAGCAACTAACCTTGTAAAATCGGTACTCACTTAGCTTTTACGTTTTCTCTCTTGTTGAAGTGTGCAAATGTGTATATTAAAAGCCTGGCATCATAAAAAAAGTTCGTAATAAAAAAGTTTGATTTTCATCAATTTAGATGTTTGTGAATCACATTCAGCAATTTACCATATACTTTGATTAAGGCTTAAGTATCTCTGATATTGTATTTCTCATTTCAAGCATTTCACCTGTCTTTTTTTGTAGTTTCCAGCTTCTTCAAATTTTTTTTTATCTTTTCATGCATGTGCCCACCTTTTCTACTCAATTTCTTAATATATTAACATAGACAGTTTCCAACAACTGGACCATCTGTGGGTCTGGTTGTACTTTCTTAACATAAGGTATTTTTCTTGTGCTCTCTCTCTCTCTCTTTCTGTCTCTCTCTCCGTGTGTGTGTGTCTGATAATTTTTAATTCAATGTCAGATATTGTATATTTTTAAAAGTTGAGACCAAGGTAAATAATATTTATGAATGGAAACAAGCATGGCCCTTCCGTCAAGCCATGCATTTATACTTAGTGTATCTCTAGATACCACCTAGGAGAAAAGTTGGGGTTAAAGAAAACAGGTGAACTGAGCAGGTATTGTAAATCTGATGCGCTCAACCATACTGAGCATGTTTGTTCTAAGGAGCTGGTTTCTCACACCCTCTAAAACCCCTGCCTCTGGTTGTTGAGCACTACAGCTGTTTAAACAATTTCTTAAACTATTTAAAACAATTTCTGGAATGTGCATATTTTAGAGAATGAATTACTTTATGAATCCAACACCATCTACTTTTTATCTTTAGAAATTTGCTGTAATTTTTAGCTCACCAAAGACAACTTTCTTGTTATTCCTCCATGGATGTTTATTTATTTCTTTAGTATTTCTAGTAATTTGTCAGAAGAAGGGAGTCTTATATATTGAGAAGTTTTTTTCATCAACTAATTCTCCAATAATCTGACACTAACTGGGTATCCTAGAATTCAATTCAATTTTGACACTAACTACCAGAAGTTAATGTCAGAATCCAGTTTCAAGTGCTCAGCCCCACAAGACTGCCTTCACTTCAGACACCAGTTCCAAGTATGGGTTCCCCAGCTTACCCATGTTACTGGAATGGGGTCCTGATCCAGACCCCAAGAGAGGGTTCTTGGATCTCACGCAAGAAAGAATTTGAGATGAGTCCATAGAGTAAAGTGAAAGCAAGTTTATTAAGAAAGTAAAGGAAGAATGGCTCCTCCATAGGTATAGCCCCCCAAGGGCCGCTGTTTGCCCATTTTTATGGTTATTTCTGAATTATTTTTTAAACAAGGGGTGGATTATTCACGTCTCCCCTTTTTAGACCATATAGGGTAACTTCCTGACATTGCCATGGCATTTGTAAGCTGTCATGGCGCTGGTGGGACTGTAGCAGTGAGGACGACCAGAGGTCACTTTTATCACCATCTTGGTTTTGGTGTGTTTGGGCTCGCTTCTTTACTGCAGGCAGTTTTATCAGCAAGGTCCTTATGACCTGTATATTGTGCCAACCTCCTATCTCATCTTGTGACTAAGAATGCCTTAGCTTACTGGGAATGCTGCTCAGCGGGTCTTAGCCTTATTTTACCTAGTCCCTATTCAAGATGGAGTTGCTCCAGTTCAAACGCCTCTGACACCCACACTACCATTTGACTTGGCTACAAAGACCAGGGTTTGCACAACATCCCTCCCCTACCATCCAAGGTTCAATAATTTGCTAGGATGATTCACAAAACTCAAGAAAATGCTGTGCCTACTATTACAGTTTATTATAAAGAATGAAAATGAACAACCAGATAAAGAAGTATGTAGGGTGAGGTCTAGAAGGATCCTAAGAGCAGGAGCCTCTGTGTCTATGGAGTTGGGAGTGTGTCACCCTCCAGGCATGTGGATGTGTTAGCCAATACAGAAGCTCCTGAATCTCCTGTTCAAGAAATTTAATAGAGCTCAATCCCCAGCCCAGAGGTCACTGGGTAGAGCTTAAAGTTCCAAGCTTCTAATCAAGGCTTGGTCTTTCTGGAGACCAGTTCCATCCTAAAGTTATATAGGCACCTGTCAATGGCTGTCTCATTAGAACAAATGACACTCCTATTACCTTATTACTCAGGAAATTCCAAAGGCTTTAGGCTCTCTATGTCAGGAACTAGGGACAAAGACCAAATATTTTTCTTATACCATGTATATGTTCTCTCCACAATTGTGGATTTGATTATTTTGCAAATCTTGCTTTGAAGGTAATATTTTATGATACAATAGCAATATTAGGGAAAAGAGAGTGGTTTGTGAATAATCTAAAACTCAATAAATATATTTTTGTTCCAATAAAAACCAGTATTAAAACATATATATATATATATATATATATATAAAACTTTTCTCTTACCAAACCGAGTTTAAATCACAGACTACAAAAAATTCTGGTCTTAATATATGCCAGTGAATATGGACTAAATATTAGTGAAGCTTGAGCCATGAATAGAACATTGTAGAGATGCTGCATAATGTAATTCATGTTAGGCCTCTGACCTTCATTGACAGGTTTTCAGAACTCTGACCTTCATTGACAGGTTTTCATATGAGAAACCCATGACAATTTTAAAAACCACAGTAAAATATAATACTTTGACTTGACTTCATAAAATTATAAGGAAAAATTATTACAGCTAATCTTGTTTAATATTTTTACTAATTAAAATATATAATGTATATAATGTATAATGTATGTGTGTAATAAAATATGATTTCATTCTGTTTTAGTTATCAAAAATGTGAAAATCTTAATAAAAGTTAAAAAGCTTACCATCAAAATTACGATTATTATATCCCCAAATCTGTGCAAATATTGTGAAATCATCTATAATGAAACATGAAAACTGTTCTTTAACAATTTTTACAATTAGACATGAAGTTTTGACCGTGGTAAAACCAAATTAGGAAAATTACCTTCTAAGTGTTTTTTTTTTAATGTCTAGTGATTTAACACTGACAGCAAGATGAAATTTTTTGATTTATCTTATTTGTACAAATATGTGTAAAACTTGAAGCTGAAAAATCATGTCATTTTCTCCTGCTAGATGTGCATTACTTCCAGAATACAATAAAAATCAGAAGGCCCTTCTAGTTTGTACTTTATGGTGTCTTTTCAAATACAGGTATTTTACATAAGAATACCACAAAAAGGATTGAGCATCATTTGTGAACCAATGTGGCGCATGCGAAAATCAAAACCATAAACACTGAAATGTATTACATTGGTGCCATTAGTTTCAATGTCAAGAACCGCAATTACTTTTGCACCAACCTAATACATGCGTCATAAAACTAAAGGGAGCTTATCTATAAGAATCTTTCCATTTAATCCTCCCTGACCCTTGCAAATACCTCTAGAAATTTTAACAATTTGTAAACTTTTTTCTGAGATTCTTGTCTATTTCCAACATAGATTTGGGTTTACTTTTCTTATTTCAAAATTGTATCTTTCTGAAAACAGAAACAGCATATATTTAAGCTTTTGTTGTGCTGTATTTGGCTAGCTATGTGATTCTAATATGAGAAGAAAAATAATAATACATCTTACATTAGTATAATTAAGTATGATTAAGTATTAGTAAAATCAAGATTAGTATGGTTAAACTTAAGAGTTCAATCAAAAGTAGTCTCCTTACAATTCAGCACAGAGCAGTCAGGGCAGTTGCTTTTTTTCCCCATTTTTTATTTGAGATATGCATTTCTCTGATGCTCAGTAATATTGAAACAAAACTCTTGAAAGTTAAGCAAAGTCAGAAACTAAAAACTTCCACTCTTCAAATTACACCAAGCTATGCATACAACAGATTGCCACCCGCATTCTATTGTTCAATTGCAAAAACTCTTCCTGTAAAATAACATTCAATAAATAGTTGCAGAGGATCTCTGCTTGACTCTCAAAGGAATAAAAAAGACATGGAAGAACTGGTTTCTGTCTCAAAACCACTTTAAATCTACTGGGAAAGATTGTTTCCATAAAGAAAATTTGGTAGGAGTAATAGAATATTAAATGTATTAGACAAAAGAGAATTCCGAAGAATTCGAAAGAAAGAGGTGTGGAAATCTGAAGGCACTGGCAGGGAAGCAAGTTATATTTGAGGGATAGAAGTAGAAGTGAATTATCAGAGAGCTGCAAGAGAAAAACTCAAAAGTAAAAGAAAGCAAACCTTTAAATCAATCATGTTTTGCTCATGTGGTGACATAAATATCTGAATATTTGAACACACTTATTAAGTTATTATTTAAACAACGTGTTCATTAAGCCAACTAGAATAAGAGTCTGTAATGTGTTTATACTTGAGTTATTCTATGTATACCAGGACTGCCTATATGATCCCTTAATTTTGTATTTTATATCATTAGGCAGTCAACAAAGATTCATTAACTTACAAACTATTACATATATTTCTACTAATTGAGGTGAATAAAACTTTTAAAGGCCATAATGGTCCCACAAGGCTTTACGTATACTAAAAAACATTAAACTATATGGTTTAAATAGGTGAACTATATACTTTATAAATTATATCTCAATAAGTTATTTTTTTAAACTTGTTATATGCATGAATTAAATTTGGTAAATATTTCAGATATTTTTTCTTTAATCAACAAACAGAAAAGATTATGGGGAATGTATTTGGTGAAATATATCGTAAAGTTAATTAATTAAATCCCTTTCATATATAGTTCTTATAATGTAAAAAAGAAGTATATAACAATCTCCTACTATCACGCTCCATGAACACTGAGAATCCAACTAGGAAAAAGCAAACACGCACATAATCTCCCAAAGTAGCGTGGCTCTACATCAGATGGCAGTACAAAGCTATTAATCATACAGTACAAACAACGAGGACGAACTATTTAATAAGACATTGCAGGTAGAAATTGCTAGGAAAGACTTCATAAATAGGTAGTGCTTGAGCAGGGCTCAGAAAGTTGATAAGGAGGATCCTTATCATTCAGGGAATGGGTAAATCCTGTATGCAAAGAAACAAAGTTATATGCAATGGTACAGTGTGACAGGAAGTGCCTAAGTTAGGACTGCAATTGGTACAAATAAGAAGAAACTCTAATAAAAGTCCTTACAGAAGAAAACAGTACTCCAATTTCTGCAAAGACCAGTATTTCTCATTTAAAACAAATTCAGAGGTAAGAAATTGCTGCAATTGGTTCAGAGGCTTGATGATCTTGGGGCTGAGACTGCCACACTCCACAATTCCAGTGGTGCCATAAATGAATGGTGTTCGGCCTTGAGCGAGCACTGGTCAGGGCACAGTTCTCTACACCTATCACCTCATGAACGCAGATCGCTTCTACCCCTCCAGCCATGCTAGATGCCTTCTAGGCAGGAAGAAGAGGGCAGGCAGAGAGATAGAAGCCTTCTTCTAGAGAGGCCTTGTATTTTCATTCAAGTTGTGAGTTTTCCTAACTTGAAAACTTTGGTTTTCTGCAAGGACTCTGTCACAGTCAGTGCTTAGCTGCAAGGGAGGTTGAGTTGGTAAAGGAATACAAAGTTTTTGGGAGATAAAGGAAAGGCAAAAGGGAGTTGAAATGCATCATAAAGGGGCCAGTCAACTATTTTTCTCCGAGAATGTCAGTAAGTATCCTTGCCTAATTTGAGCACGAAAAAGATAGAGGTATATATTAGGACTCAACAATTAGAAGCACTGGCAAGACAGAGGAGGTTAGAATTAATATTCTAATAGAGCGTTTCATGTGTGATTTACCTGAAGCACTTGGTGCCACAAAATCCTCTGTGACCAAATAAAGGTTAAAATATATTTGAGAAATGCTGAATTTCTATGTAATTTCCCTCTAGATAATTATTACATAAAAAAGCCCAAGAAACCCAAAAAATTATTCATTTAAAAGGCGGGAGTGGGGGCTTTTAAATTTTTATAACCTACTTTTCCAGGTGTTTTTTACTATAGAACTGTGTATATGTGTGTTTGTGTGTTTGCATGTATGATGCATGAGTGAAAGTAACTATTACCAAACCAGGGATGTATTTCTGGAAACTCTGTGGCAGAAACTTGGGATCTTTTTCAGGTTCTTCAAAGAGTAACATAAGATACATGCATTGTCTTGTAAACACTAATCAGGAGATGATACGCAGAATTAATTTAGTTGGGGTATGGGGACGTTGCTAAGGTTGGAATAAGGGAAGGCTATGCAGGTGGCAATTTATTTAATTTTCATTGAAATAGAAGGACTAGAACTAAGGTTATAACGGTGGCAATTAACTTGAAGGGAACAAATAAAAAAAAAAAACACTTCATTATAAGAATTGTAGGATGCGCCTGTAGTCCCAGCTACTCGGGAGGCTGAGGCAGGAGAATGGCGTGAACCCGGGAAGTGGAGCTTGCAGTGAGCCGAGATCGCGCCACTGCACTCCAGCCTGGGTGACAGAGCGAGACTCCATCTCAAAAAACAAACAAACAAACAAACAAACAAACAAACAAAAAAGAATTGTAGGATGTTAGAACTCAAATGGCCCTTTGAGATCAGCTAACTCAAAAATTCACCTGACAAAATATGATAGATTGTTAGTAGAATAAATGAAACGAGGGAAGAGAATGGTGGAGGAAAAGAAGAGGTCAAAGATGAGTAGATTTTGAGTCCATAAAACTATAAGAATGATGGTTCTGTTTTCATGAATGACTATGTCAGAAAAGTGTGCTTCTTAATGAATTTCATGCAGGACATGGTGAGTTTGAAGCATAGCTCAGGATACAAATAAGAATGTTCAACAGCCATTTAAAAGTTTGAAAATGGAGTCTGGATAAGTGTTATGGGATTTAAGAAGTATATTTTATGATTATTTAAAACATTACAGGACACTCCTTTGCAGAAAAATAAAGATCAAATAAAATTCCAAAAAATAAAAAATAAACAGCAGAGCAAGCCCCTCATTTATTCTCATCTCCCCTGTTTTATTTACATGTTGATGGTATGCTTGAACATTGCCATCTAACCAAAATAAAATAAAAGACAATCTAATTGCCAAGTTAAGCATTTCATAATTATAGTAGATAACACTTTATTTTAACAAAGTGGTAAATTCTAGAAATTTTAGATCTATTTGTCCTGTTAAAATTACATATTCTTTTTTCAAAATGGTACAGCAGTTCCTCAAGCAATGTTATTTTGTTCAAAATCATTTTGCTGTGACTTTGATGAGAAATAAAAAATCACTTCCCAGCTGGGGTCACTGTCTATGTGGAGTTTGTACATTCTCTCCGTGTCTGTGTAGGGTTTTCCTGGGTAGTCTGGTTTCCTCCCACATCCCGAAGATGTGCACGTTGATTTAGTTGGCATGTCCAAACCGTCCCAGTCTGAGTGACTGTGTATGTGAGTGCACCCTGCAATGGAATGGTGTTCTGTCTAGGGTTGGTTCCTGCCTTGTGCCCTAAGCTGTCAAGACAGGCACCAGCCACCTGCAAACCTGAACTGAAAAAATTAGGTACATCATTATCTTACTTGTTTTAATTAATCTGTTTTAAATGTATGTATAGCTGGTATGTTCTGGAACTGTGTCCCCCTGCAAAATCTCATGTCAAATTGTAATCTTCAGTATTGGAGGTGGGGCCTGGTGGGAGTGATTGGACTGTGGAAGTATTTCTCATGAATGGTTTAGCACCATCCCCTTGGTGCTGTTCTCATGATAGTGAGTAAGTTTTCATGAGATCTGGTCATTTAAAAGTGTGTATACCTTTCCCCTCACTCTTTCTCTTGCTTCTGCTCTGGCCAAGTGAAGTGCAAACTTCCCCTTCACCTTCCACCATGATTGTAAGTTTCCTTAGGCCTCTCCACAATTGGCTCACAGTTCCCTAGAAACCGGGAGCCAATTCTAGGCACCAATTCAGTTTATTTTCCTTATAAATTACCTCATCTCTCGTATTTCTTTATAGCAATGTGAGAACAAACTAATACAAGAAAATTGGTATGGAGGAATAGAGCATTGCTATATGGACACCTAAAAATGTGGAAGCAGCTTTGGAACTGGGTATTGGGCAGAGTCTGGAAGGGTTTACAGAGTTCAGAAAAATACAGGAAGATGAGGGAAATTTTGGACTGCCTTAACGACCGGTTAAATGGTTGTGACCAAAATGTTGATAATGATAAAAACAGTGAAGTCCAGGCTGATGAGGTTTCAAATGGAAATAAGAAACTTTTTGGGAACGGAGCAAAGGTCATATATTCGTCCATTTTATGCTGCTGATAAAGATACATCCAAGACTGGAAAGGAAAAAGAGGTTTAATGGACTTACAGTTCCACATGGCTGGGGAGGCCTCACAATCATGGCAGAAGGCAAGGAGGAGCAAGTCATATCTTACATGGATGGCGACAGGCAAAGAGAGGAGAGCTTGTGCAGGGAAACTCCCGTTTTTAAAACCATCAGATCTTGTGAGACCCACTCACTATCATGAGAATAGCACGGGAAAGACCAGCCACCATGATTCAGTGACCTCCCACCAAGTTTCTCCCATGACATATGGGAATTGTGGGAGTTACAATTCAAGATGATAATTGGGTGGGGACATAGCCAGACCACATCAGGTAACTTCTGTTATGCTTTAACAAAGAACTTGGCTGCATCGTGTCCCTGCTTTAGAGATCTGTAGAACTTTGAACTTGAGAGTGATGATTTAGGGTACCTGGTGGAAGAAATTTCTAAGCAGCAAAGCATTCAAGATGTGGCATAGCAGATTCCACCATTCTAGGCTCATATGCATGAGCAAAGACATTTCTTAAAGTTGGAACTTTTATTTAAAGGGGAAGCAGAGAGTAAAAGTTTGGAAAATTTGCAGCCTAGCCATGTGGTAGAAAAGGGAGAATTCAAGTGGGCTGCTGAGCAACCACTTGCTAGAGAAATTTGTGTAAATAAAAAGGCAAGTGCTGACAGCCAAGACAATGGTAAAAGGGCCTCAAAGATATTTCAGAGATCTTTGCAGCAGCTCCTCCCATCACAAGCCTGGAGGCCTAGGGAGACTGAATGGCTTATTAGGCCAGACTCAGGGCCCCACTAACCTGGGCAGCCTCAAGACTCTGTTCCCAGCAACCCAGTTGTTCTAGCTCCAGTCATGGCTCTAAGGGGCCCAGGTACAGTTCTGGCCACTCTTTCAGAGGGTACAAGCCATAATCCTTGGTGATTTCCATATGGTGTTAAACCTGCATATGCACAGAGTACAAGAGTGGAAGCTTGGGATCCTTCACCTAGATGGCGGCACCCTTATGAAGAACCTCTACTAGGACAGTGAGGAGGAAGAATGTGGGGTTGGAGCTCCCACAAAGAGTCCCCACTGGGCACTGCCTAGTGCAACTGTGAGAAGAGAGCAACTATCCTCCAGACCCCAGAGGTAGATCTACCGACAGCTTGCACTCTGTGCCCGGAAAAGCTGCAGGCACTCAACACCAGCCTGTGAGAGGAGCCACGGGGGTTTAACCCCACAAAGCCACAGAGATGGGGCTTCCCAAGGCCTTAGGAGACCATCCCTCACACTAGAGTGCCCTGGATTTGGGACATGGAGTCAAAGGAGATTATTTTGGAGCTTTAAGATTTAATGACTGCCCTGCTGGACTTTGAACTTGCTTGGGGCCTATAGCCCCTTTCTTTTTGCTGATTTCTTTTTGGAGTGAGAGTATTTATCCAATACCTGTACCCCCATTATATCTTGAAAGCATCTACTCTGGTTTTGATTTTACATGTTCACAGGTGGAAGGATGTATCAGATGAGACTTCGGACTTTGGACTTTTGAGTCAATGCTGGAATAAAATAAGACTTTGGGGGACTGTTTGAAAGTCATGATTGAATTGCAATGTGAGAAGGACATGCTTGGGCAGAATGATATGGTTTGGGTTGGTGTCCCCACTTGAATCTCACGTCAAATTGTAATCCCCAATGTTGCGCATGGGGCCTGGTGGGAATGATTGGATCATGGAGGTGTTTCTCATGAATAGTTTAGCATCAATCCTTTTGTGCTGTTCTTCTCATGATAATGAGTTCTCATGATATCGGGCTGTTCAAAAGTGTGTAGCACCTCCCCCCTCACTCTGTTTCTTGCTTCTCCTCTGGCCTTGTGAAGTGCCAGCTCCCCCTTCACCTTCCATTATGATTGCAAGTTCCCTGTGGCCTCCCCAGAAGTCAAGCAGATGCCAGCATCATGATTCCTGTACAGCCTGTGGAACCATTAGACAATTAAACCTCTTTTCTTTATAAATTACCTAGTGTCATGTATTTATAGCAATTCAAGGATGGACTAATACAATAACTCACATTTACCTCAATGTTTAATGTTAGAAGTGTTTGGTCTTTATTTAGAAGTTGGTGATGTTTTTGTAACCAGAAATATGCCATAAGAACTTAACTCTTTTTTATGTCAATTAGCCTGTTGTATTAGTCCATTCTCATGCTGCTATAAGGACATGCATGAGACTGGGTAATTTATAAAGTAAAGAGGTTAAATTAACTCACAGTTCCACATGCCTGGGGAGGCCTCACAATCATGGCAGAAGACAAAGGAGGAGCAAAGGCTTAATGGTGGCAGGCAAGAGAGCATGTGCAGGGAAACTACCCCTTATAAAACCGTCAGATCTCATGAGATTTATTCACTGTCACAACAACAGCATAGGAAAACCACCCACTATGATTCAATTACCTCCCACTGGATCCCTCATACAACACCTGGGCATTATGGGAGCTACAATTCAAGATGAGATTTCAGTGGGGACGCAAAGCCAAACCATATCATCCTGCCCCAACCCCTCCCAAATATCATGTCCTCACATTTCAAAACCAATCATGCCTTCCCAACAGTCCTCTGTAGTCTTAACTCATTTCAGCATTAACTCAAAGTCCAAGTTCAAAGTCTATTCTGAGACAAGGCAAGTCCCTTCTGCCTATGAGCCTGTAAAATCAGTAGCAAATTAGTTACTTCCTAGATGTAATGGGGATACAAGCATTGGGTAAATACATCCATTCCAAATGGGAGAAATTGGCCAAAACAAAGGGGCTACAGGCCCCATGCAAGTCTGAAATCCATCAAGGCAGTCAAATCTTAAAGCTCCAAAATGATCTCCTTTGACTCCATGTCTCACATCTAGGTCATGCTGATGCAAGAGGTAGGCTCCCACAGCCTTCAGCAGCTCCACCCCTATGGTTTTTGATGGTACAGCCCCTCTCCTGGCTGTTTTCATGTGCTGGCATTGAGTGCCTGTGGCTTTTCCAGGCACATGGTGCAAGCTATCAGTGGATCTGCCATTCTGGGGTCTGAAGGATGGTGGCCCTCTTCTCACAGCTCCACTAGGCAGTGCCCCAGTGGGGACTCTGTGTTGGGGCTCTAACCTCACATTTCCCTTCTGTACTGCTCTAGCAGAGGTTCTCCATGAGGGCTCCATCCCTGAAGCAGACTTTTGCCTGGACATTCAGGCGTTTCCATATATCCTCTGAAATCTAGGAGGAGATTCCCAAACCCTAATTCTTGATGTCTGTGCACCCACAGGTTCAATACCACATGAAAGCTGCCAAGGCTTGGGGCTTGCACCCTCTGAAGCAATGGCCTGAACTGTACATTAGCCCCTTTTAGCCATGGCCGGAGTGTCTGGGACACAGGAGACCAAGTCCCAAGGCTGCACACAGCAGGAGAGCCCTGGACCCAGCCCAGGAAACCACTTTTCCCTCCTAGGTCTCCAGGCCTGTGATAGGAGGGGCTGCAATGAAGGTCTCTGACATGGCCTGGAGACATTTTCCCCATTTTCTTGGTGATTAACATTTGACTCTTCATTGCTTATGCAAATTTCTGCAGCTGGCTTGAATTACTCCCAAGAAAATGGGTTTTTCTTTTCTATCACATCACCAGACCTTCAAGTTTTCCAAGCTTTTATGCTTTGCTTTCTCTTGAATGCTTTGCTGCTTAGAAATTTCTTCTACCAAGTTGGGTGTGTTGACTCACACCTGTAATCCCAGCACTTTGGGAGGCTAAGGCATGAGAATTGCTTGAATCCAGGAGGTGGAGGTTGCAGTGAGCTGAGATCATGCTACTGCAATCCAGCCTGGGTGGCAGAGCAAGACTTTGTCTCAAACAAAAACAAAAACAGAAACAAAAACACAATTTCTTCCAGATAGCCTAAATCATCTCTCCCAATCTCTCAAGTTCAAAGTTCCACAGATTTCTAGGAGAGTGGCAAAATGCCACCAGTCTCTTTGCATAGCAAGAGTGACTTTTACACCAGGTCCCAATAAGTTCCTCATCTCTATCTGAGACAACCTCAGACTGGATTTTATTGTCATATCAATATCATTTTGGTCAGGGCCATTCAGTATGTCTCTAGGAAGTTCCACATGTTCCCACATCTTCCTGTTTTCTGAGCCCTCCAAGTCTCTAGGAAGTTCCAAACTTTCCTACATTTCCCTGTCTTCCTCTGAGCCCTCCAAGTTGTTCCAACCTCTGCCTGTTACCCACTTCCAAAGTTGTTTCCACATTTTCAGGTATCTTTTCTTTATTTTTTGTTTGTTTGTTTGTTTGTTTGTTTGTTTGAGACGGAGTCTTGCTCTGTCGCCAGGCTGGACTGCAGTGGCACAATCTCAGCTCACTGCAACCTCCGCCCCCAAGTTTCAAGCAATTCTCCTGCCTCAGCCTCCTGAGTAGCTGGGACTACAAGTGTGCGCCACCACGCCCAGCTAAATTTTGTATTTTTAGTAGAGATGGGGTTTCACCATGTTGGCCAGGATGGTCTCGAACTTCTGACCTCATGATTCACCCACCTCAGCCTCCCAAAGTGCTAGGATTAAAGGCCTGAGCCACTGATTTTCAGGTATCTTCACAGCAGCACCACACTTTAGTTCCACGTGGTTGGGGAGGCCTCACAATTATGATAGAAGGCAAAGCAAGAATAAAGTCATATTCATTTACAGGGAGGGAGGCAGACAAGAGAGCATGTGCAGGAGAACTGCCCTTTATAAAACCATCAGATCTCATAAGACTCATTCACTATCAAGAGAACAGCACAGAAAAACCACCACCATGATTCAATTACCTCCCACTGGGTCCCTCCCATGAGGGGATTATGGGAGCTACAATTCAAGATGAGATTTGGGTGACAACACAGAGCCAAACCATATCACCTGTGTTAAAACTGGTTTTGTTATACATCATTTTGCTTAAAGTCAATTTTCAAGAACCTATCAATGAGATTAAGTGAGGACTTACTGTACTTATACAAGTTTCACTGAAAAGCCCAAGATACTATGTTCATAACCAAAAGAGTACATGAACCCAGAAAATAGAATAGGAATTGAAACTACAGCACCCCCTGTTTCTAACTCTTAAATTTATATTTCATTTAAATATTTTTGAACTTTTTGAATTGTATGCCTAGCATTAGGTTCTGTCTCAGGCTCATTCTTTCTGTATGCCTTATTCTCCAGTGTTGTAGCAACATTTTTATGGTTGCCTTTATGTAGGAAATCATACAACCAATTTACTTGCTATTTGGGAAATTTGTGTAGATCATTTGGTGTACAGAAATAGAAAAGTACATGGTCACTTTCACCAGTCAGTGGAGGAAAAGTGATAAGAAAATGAAAATATGAGCAGCATCTAGCAACTTTTTGTATTGTCTAGGGTTTGGTTCCTCAACATTATGGGCCTTAAATCTGCATCAGACAACAAAATACACAACTTTCCCTATGCATGTGCATATTCACATAACATTTATTAACATAAAACAAAATATCACAAAATAAATTTATTAATTTATGATGGTGCTATATCTGTATAATAACTACCTTTCATAGATAATATGATAAATACTAGCTCCTAAGGAGAGAATACCTACTGGAGATGTAATTTCTAGTAAAAGCTGGCTTAGTAATTCAGAGAAAGTAGATTTTTTAAGTCCTGAGAAATATTTTATCTAGGATTTGTTAGAATTTATCTTTAAGAAAAAAGAATATATCTTCTTTGTGGCCCAATTATTATAACCAAGCACTATCAGATTATCATTGAACAAATAGTATGAATTTACTTCTGCTTTGAAATCCATGATGATCACTCTTGTTTTGATAACTCCTAAACATTTAACAAGCTATCAGGCTCATGTTTATCAACTATTCTTATGGATTTTTAGATTATTCAGTGAATTGGCTCACCAACATGCCTATGTTCTCTACCCTGAATGCAGAATGCATACCAATTAACAGTAAGAGGAAAAATAGCCAGGCTTAAAATCATGGTGAATATGTCTTGAGAACTGAAGAAGAACAAAAAGAAATCACTGAATGGTGGCTAAAGGTATAAGCTGGCTGATGTCACATGTATTAAAAGTACCTCACATAAGATCAACATCATTAGTCATTGGAAAAATGCAGTTTAAAACTATAATGTGATACTCATATAAGCCTATTTACATTGGCAAAAATGTAAAAGACTGACCAGACAATTGTTGACAAGGATGTGGAACAACTGGAGATCTCATACATTGATGATGAAAACATAAATAGGAAAATCCACTTTGGATAACATTTTGGCAGTTTTATTTTTTTTTATTTTATTTTGAGGCAGGGTCTCACTTTTTCACCCAGGCTGGAGTGCAGTGGTGCAATCATAGCTCACTGCAGCCTCAACCTCTCAGGCTCAAGTGATCCTCCTGCCTCAGCCTCTCAAGTTGTTGGGACTACAGGCGTGTGCCACCATGTCTGGCTGATTTTATTTTTTAATTTTTAAAAATGTTTTATAGAGATGAAGTCTCACATGTCACCCAGGCTGGTCTCGAACTCCTGGACTCAAGTCATCCTCCTGCCCTGGCCTCCCAAAGTGCTGGGATTACAGGTGTGAGTCACCATGCCTAGCATTTTGGCAGTTTTTTGAAAGTTAAACATATACCCATATGACCTAGCCATTATACACCTAGGTATTTACCAAGAAATAAAAGTATGTTTGTGTAAAATGTTCACGGGTATTAATAGTAGCCTTATTTGTGATAGCCAAAACTTGTAAACAATCTAAATGTTTATCAACAAGCCAATGCATAAACTATTGTATATCTATATAACAGTGTACTTCTCAGTAATAAAGAGAAGCTATTGTATGCACATGAAAGAATTTCAAAAATAATTCTGCTGAGTTAAAGAAGCCAAACACAAAAGGGCTTACGCTGTATTATTCTATTTATATAAATTTCTAGAAAGATGCAAAACTAACCTATAATTATAGAATAAAGACAAGTGGTTATGCGGTGGAAGGATGGAAGAATAGATTACAAAGAATTACAAGGAAACTTGAGAGGTTCGCCATTAGAATTGTGGTGATGGTTACCGGAGTGTGAATATATACGTGCCCAAATTCAAATTGTACATTTTAAGGATGTACTGTTTACTTAATATCAGTTATGCATCAATAAAGCATTTAATTTTAAAAATTACATCAAACGAAATGAAAAACCAGAGCTGCTGTCACAGCAAAGAAAACAAAACCAAAATATCTGACAAACACATAACTGCCTATGATTTAATGCTTTAAAGGTGATAGCACTGGAGAGAAAACAGAAAAATGGCATAGCTTGTGACATGAAAATTGTGTTTATTACTCACTGAACACAATGATAAAAATCTACATTATGTCTGACGTAACCAGAGAAAGGAGACTCTCATTACAAGAATTGCTTACTTTGCTACAAGTTTTTTGCTACAAGTGACAACTTAAAAAAAAAAAATGCTTCTGGATGGAGGTTCACAAAGAAGGGTGTAGGAAGCTGCAAACTTTCTAACTTACCTGATACGTAGGGAGGGAAAATAAAATTAAACAATAAAAAAAATAGACAAAGTCATTTTCAACCAAAATTACAAAATGTGAATAAAATTAATAATAAAAAAGACAGTCAACAAAATAAGCTTTCACTATGTAATTCCTTACGAATTAAAATTTAGTTCACAGAGAATTTATTATTGGAATGCTCAAAAAGATAATTAAAAGAAAGCATCCATTATAAAAGAAAAAGATATCATAAATAAAACAGACACATACAAAATCAAAATGAGTGGATGTCAAAAAGTACCAAATAGAAACACTGAAAATGAAAAGAAAATATATGGACATCAAAAAAACAAATAAGAAGGCCGGGCTCTGTGGCTCACACCTGTAATCCCAACACTTTGGGAGGCCAAGGCAGGTGGATCACCTGAGGTCAGGAGTTCAAGACTAGCCTGGCCAACATGGTAAACCCTGTCTCTACTGAAAATACAAAAAATTAGCCTGTTGTGGTGCCAGGTGTCTGTAATCCCAGCTACTGAAGAGGCTAAGGCTGGAGAATCACTTGAACCTGAGAGGTGGAGGTTGCAGTGAGCTGAGATTGTGCCACTGCACTCCAGCCTGGGCAACAAGAGTGAAACTCTGTTAAAAAACAATAATAAATAAAAGAAAGGAAGAAAGGAAGAAAGGAAGAAAAGAGAAAGAAAGAAAGAAAGAAAGAAAGAGACAGAAAAAAAGAAAAAGAAAGAAAGAAAGAAAGAAAGAAAGAAAGAAAGAAAGAAAGAAAGAAAGAAAGAAAGAAAGAAAATAAATAGATAAGCCCTGGACTGAACAAGGTTGAAAAATTAATGAGGTAGAAGATATTAGTAAGAAAGTCACTCAGAAGTTCAGAAAGATGAAGAAAATAAATAAGATTAGGCCCTGTGGTTTTCTTCTATGTACGTGTAATCTTATCAAAACTTGGTCTCCCTCTATAAACAACTAAGAAACTGGACATAATACATGAAAAAACTGGTTTCAGATATTGAAACAATGGAAATTCAGGACTGTGATCTTTGAAAGACAGGAAACAAATTCTGTGAGCCTTAAAATGGCCAAAAGTTTTTTCCTAGCTGTAATTTCCTGATCGTAATGCAAAAGTGTAGAATTGAATTGGGGATATAGAGAATGGAGTTCAAAAAAGCCAAGGTAGCTACAATGTCCATAGCAGAGTACTGGAGAAAAGGAAACTATCCAGAAAAAGAGACCCTGGGTTCTGCACTGGAGGGGTATTAGAGAGGCATTGAACAGGCTCTTCATTGAGCTGAAAACTACACATGCAAAGGGTGAAATTCCACACGGCTGAGCTAATCAGCAACTAGTAAGAAAAAAAAAAGAACAATTACACAGGAAGCTCTAAGCTAAAAAAAAAAAAATTCCAAGAACTCACACATAGGTGGGAATTGTTTAAATACCCAACAGTCAGAATAGAGAGACCTTATTGAATAAACAGAGGATTCCAAAGAGACCCAAGAAGGTTTTCATATTAGTAATGGAACTAAATCAAGTAAAGACTACTATAAACCAATTATAGCAAAAAAACTGAAAAGAAATTCTTAAAATAATCAAGCCATTTTCATGTAATCCAACTAACTGAGAGAACAAATTCCAACAGGGTTTAAAGAAACACATCAAAATCTACCACTTATCAAGGTAAGAATAACAATGTCCAGCATTGAACAAAAAATTGCTAGGTGCATGAACAAGCAGAAAAATGTGATCCCCAACGATGATAGAAAAATCCACGAATGTAAATAGAACCTGAAGTGAGAAAGATAATGAAATTTTTAAATATCATAAATATTATGAATATACTCAAAGGTTTAAAGGAAAATATAAATGAGAAAAAAATGGAAGATACAATAATGAGCTTAATGGAAACTCTAGAGCGAAAAAGTTATATTTGAAGTGAAAAATTCACTGTATGGGGTTAATAGCAAAGTAGACATAGAAGAAAAGTCCAAACAAATTGAATACATGACATTAGATATTATCCAAAATAGGGACAAAGAATATAAACCTCAATAAAATTAACAGACACCCTGTAGATACACAGCAATACCACGTGGGTCTAACATTCATGTAATTGAAGTCTCAGAAATGGGGAGGGGGATGAAGGAAGAGAAAAAAATGGCTACATATTTCCTATATTTCATGAAAAGAATAAACCAACACATCCAAGAAGCTCAACAAATTCTAACAGAATAAATATGAATAAAACTAAGAAAAATCACACTCAAAACATTGAAACAAATTAACAAAATAATATTAAAATTAATTGTAGAAAAATAACATATTAAGTACAAAGGAAGAAAGATTATTTAAAAATCCACAGAGAAAAAAGCAGAGGAAGACAAAACAAAATGGAATATCATCTTCAAATCGCTAAAAGAAAATAAAACTATTTCAAATTTTATGTCAGTAGAAACATCTTTTAAGTATGAAGAGAAACAAGGCAAACATGTTTACTCTTACGTCTTCAACTCAGCATTGTACTGGAGAGCTTAGCCAAGGAAAAACGGCAAGAAAAAGAAATAAAAGCCATACAGATAAGAAATGAAGAACCAAACTTGGTCGTATGTGTAGAATATGCAAAGAATGTAAACAACAGCTATTAGAATTAATAAGTGAGTTATAGGAAGGTCACAAAATACTAGGTTGTGATAAGAAATAAGTTTTTTTATGTTACAAGAAACAATTTGAAACTAAAATTTTAGAAATCAATTTTCAACAGCAATAATAAATATCATATGCTTAGGTATTGATCCAGAAAATTATGTGCATTATCTGTACAGTGAACACTAAATAGTGATGCTAACAGAAATTAATGAAGAATTAAACGAAGAGATATACTATGTCATGGATAAGGAGATTCAATATACTTAAGTACCAATTCTCCCCAAACTGCTCTATAGGTTGAATGCACTTCCAATCAAAAGTCTTGCAGAATTAGCTTTTTTTTGAAATACACAAGCTTATTATAAAATTTATATTGAAGGGTAAAATATAGTGAACATTTTTCCTTTTACCAAAATAATTTTGAAAATGGAAGACTAAAATTAGAACTTATTCTAGCTGATTGAAAGAAATAAAGTTGCAGTATGCAAGACACTAGGAACTACCAGAAAAAAAAAAAAGACACCTTTATCAATGAAACAGAATGAAATATCTAACAATAAATCCTCACTTATATGGTCAGGTGTTTTTCAACAAAAGTATTAAGGCAATTCAATGTTAAAATAATAGTCTTCTCAACAAACGATGCTGGAAAAATCAGATACCCATATGCAAAAAAATCTCAAATTATAACTTGAACAATATACAAAATTTTATTCAAATCATAGACTTAAATGTAAAATCTAACATTTAAACACATCTAGAAGAAAACGTGAAAACATTTGTGTGACCTTGGATTAGGCAAACATTTCTTAGACATGACACCAAAACCACGATGTGTATACCAAAAAATTGGATGCTATCAAATGTAAGAAGTCCTGCTCTGCAGAAGACAATGTATGTACGTATGCTTCCATTTATATGACATTCTTGCAAAAAAAAAAAAAAAAAAAAAAAACTATAGGAATAGACAACATTGTTTGCCAGAGGCTGGGGACAGAGAGAAGGATTCACAAAAAATAAGAATCCAGAAATATTTTTATGTGATGGAATTGTCCTTTTCCTTGATTGTAGTGGTGCTTACAAAACTTGCATAATTTTCCTATAAAAAACATGAATTTTTCTCTATGTAAATTACACCTTTATTTTTAAAAACATAAAATTAAATGGAATGTAAGACTGTTTCAGAAAATAAAAACTAGAGTATATAGTATATATCTATACCAAGTAAAGAAATTAAATTAATAATAAACTTCCTATAAAGAAATTCTAGGTCCACATGGGTTTACTTGTGAATTCTCTCAAATATTTAAAGAACAAATAATATCCACACAATCTCCTTCAAAAGAAAAGAGAAAAAAATTAGAGAAAATGGAAATACTCCCCTAAATCATTATATGAAGCCAGCATTACCCCAATACTAGAAACTAAAGCTGAAAAAAGACAACACAAATTAAGAAAGCTAGATATCAATATTGCTCTTAACTACATACTTAAATCCACAAAAGAAATTAGTAAACTAAATTTAGTAACATACCAAAAAGGTTATATACTAAGTGGGATTTATCCCAGGCGTTAAAGTTTGGTATAGTATCTGAAAATCAATTTATGTAATAAACAATATTAACAGAATGAATGTCTAAAACCATGTGATAATCTCAATAAATGAGGAATAAAATGAATAAAAGCTAACTCATGATTTTCAAAAAGCTCAAAAAGACTAATAATAAAAGGGATTTCCTCAACCTGCTAAAGATCACTTACATATTATGCAATATATAATATACACTAGTTATTGTATACCTATATACTACAAGTTACAAAAAAAATTCTATTCACCATGCAGATGTTCCTTGACTTACGATGAGGTTATGTCCCATTAAACCCATCAAAAACTGAAAATATTCTAAATTGAAAGTGTGGAAATTGTGTTTTCAACTTACCATATGTACAGATATTTGCAACATCCAGAGGTAACTCCATCAAGGAGTGTACTGAATGCATTTGCTTTGTACAATCATAAAGTCAAAAAATCAAGAGTGGAGTCATCATAAATCTGGGATGTCTGTAGTATTGAAAAGTGGAAAACATTTAAGACTTCGTGTAACCAAAAAGTGTAAGATTTTGTACTGAAAATTACAAAACCCTGATGAGAGAAATTAAAGATTGAGATATTTTATGTTTGTGGATTGGAAGAAAATATTGTTAAAATGCCAATTCTACCCACACCAATGTAATGAAATTCTAATTAAAAAAAAAAAAGAAAAAAAAACTCAGCAGGCTTTTTTTTTTTTTTGGAGAGGTTGAATGTAATGCATATAAAAATAGAGAGGACCTAGAGCAACTGTGATCTTTTCTTTTCTTTGGCCGGTTGCGGTGGCTCATGCCAGTAATTTCATCACTTTGGGAGGCCGAGCCTGGCAGACCAGGAATTCAAGACTGGCCAATCTACAGACACAGCTATTTGGAAGGCTGAGGTGGGAGGATTGCTTGAGCCCCCGAGGTGGAGGTTGCAGTGGGCTGAGATTGTACCACTGCACTTCAGCCTGGGTGACAGAGTGAGACCCTGTCTCAAAAATAATAATAATAATAAATAAGCTGTGATTTTTTTTTTGATGTGTCAACTTCACTGGGCTACAGTCCCCAGTTATTCCACCCAATGCTATTCTAGATGTTGTTGCGAAGGTATTGGGTAGATGTGATGACAATTCATAATCACTTGATTTTAAGTAAAACAGATTATCCCAGATAATCTCAGTAGTGTTGAAAGGTCTTACAATCAGACCTGAGATGTCTCTGAAGAACAAAGTTTGCCATGGACAGCAGTTTCAACTTGTGACCAAGAGACAGAGACTGTGTTTCCTCACAGCCTACCCTACAGATTGTGGACTTGCCTAGTCAGCCCCTATTATCGCATAAGCCAATTATGTTTTTAATTTTTTTATTATTTTTATTTTTTTGAGATGGAGTCTCTCTCTGTCACCCAGGCTGGAGTACAGTGACAGTGGCACCATCTCGGCTCACTGCAACCTTCGCCAGCTGGGTTCAAGTGATTCTCCTGCGTCAGCCTCCCAAGTAGCTGGATTACAGGTATGTGCCACCATGCCCGGTTAATTTTGTATTTTTAGTAGAGATGGAGTTTCACCATGTTGGTCAGGCTGATCTTGAACTCCTGATCTCAGGTGATCCTCCCACCTTGGCCTCCCAAAGTGCTGGGATTACAGGTGTGAGCCACTGTGCCCGGCCCTAAGCCAATTTTTATAGTAAATTTCTTAGTATTTATTTTGCATGGGTTCTGCTCATCTGAGTGAACCCTAACTGATAACAGAAGCCAGGTCAATTTTTAAAAAGAAGAGCAATATTGAAGGACTTCCACTACTCAATTTTAAAATACACCATAAAGCTACAGGAATCAAGGCAGAGTGGTATTGGCATAAAGATAGGAATGTAGATAAACAGAATTGAGAGTTAAGAAATGAAATGATTTTTTACAAAGATATTCAGGCAATTCAATTGAAGAAAGGATGGTGTTTTTGACAGATAGTGCTAGGACAATTAGTTATCCATTTGCAAATAATTAGCTTAGTCTCTTCTCTCACTCTATCAAGAAAATTAACTCAAAATGGGTTACAGGTCTAAATAGAAGAGTTAAAACAATAAAACTTCTGAAAGAAAATATAGGAGAAAACCTTTATGAACTTGAGTTAGGCAGAGTTCTCAGATATGACATCAGAAGCACAGTGCATAAAATAAAATGATAAATTAAATTTCATTAAAATTAAAATATTTTGCACTTCAAAAGATACTTTCAGAAAGTAAAAACACAAAAGATGGCAAAAAATATTTGCAAATTACATGCCTCATAAAGGTATTGATCCAGAATAAATAAAGAAGTCTCACAAGTCATAATAAGAACACAAAACTCCAATATAAAAATGGGTAAAACTTAAATGAACATTTCGCCAAGAAAAGATATAAGAATAGCTAATAAGCACATGAAAAGATACTTAACTTTATTAGGTATTATAGATTGCTTATAAAAAATAAACAGACAATAACAAGTATTGGTGAGGATGTGGAGAAATTAAAATGTAACATGGGTTGTATAATGTCATAGCCACTTTGGAAAATATTTTGGCCATTTCTTAAAAAGTTAAACACATATTTGCCATATGTTCAGGGGAGAAAGGATGTCTCAGCAATTCTACTCCTAGGAATCTACTGAAATGAAAATATAAGTCCACACAAAGACTTGTACACGAATGTTCACAGCAGCATTATTCATATTAGCTAAAAACTGGAAATCATTCAAATTTTCATTTGGTAAATGAACAAACAAAATGTAGTGTACCATAAAATAAAACACTATTCAATACTAAGAGAGAATGAAATATCAATTTATGTTACATTAATGACCACAAAAACATACTAAGAAGTCAAACCAAAATATTACTCTATGGTCTTGTATATACAAAATGTCCAGAAAAGCAAATTCTTAGAGATAGAAAGAAAATCAGTGGTTTTCTGGGACGGGGGATGGGAGCAGGATTGAGTGCAAAGGGGTTCCAGGAACATTAGGAAATTTGAAGCAAACATCCTAAAATTGGATTACGGTGCAGTATAGGAGAAACACAAGTCTATGACAATCATTGACCAACGAATTGTACACTTAGAATGAGAGCATTATTATATAAGTTATATCACAATAAAGCTGTAAGAAATAATACGTTATTTGTATAAAAATATTAAAAATATAAAAAGAACTTACACTATTTATGAATAGATACTTTTAAAACTATATAAAAATGAGAAACCCTAAATTCAAGATCAGATTTCCTCAGTGCAGAGAAGGAGACAAATAAGGAAGTGGTTTAAGTCCTATCTATAATGTTTTGCCACTTAAAAAACATAAAACAGATATGGATATGCTAGAAAAATCCTATAACTGTCATAGCATGGTTAACTTTCTAATAATATTTATATACCTATTTTGTTTTAATATATTTATCATAAAGAGAGATTTTACTATGTAAATTTATTGATCTTAATAAATATATATAATATTTGAATCAAGTTGTATGTAAAATAGTAGATTCTGCTTTATTCCCAGAATTATAGGAGAAACATTTTTTTCCATATTTTAAATTTTCTTCCAAATAACCCTTACTATTGACTGTATCTTTTTGCATCACAGTGTAATTTACCCATTCTTGTCTGTCAGATACACGAATTGCTTGTAGCAAACAGATATTTGGCTACTATAAATAAAACACCTCATATGTTATTTATTACTTAATTCTAACTCATCTAAAATTTAAGGTAAAGCTCTGATTTAATGTTTTTCTGACTAACTTTTAAAGCATCATTTATTGACTATTTTATCTTTTTCCATTCACTTATATGCTATCTTTATGTGTAGAAAATATTACGTTGAACGATATGAAATTGCCAGTTTTGTAAGTCAAAAGCAGTTAAATATTGGTAATTTCAGATAGTTCAGTCTAACTAATGTATGAGGACTATCTATTCCACTGTATTAATTTCTAATTTCTTCTTTATTATGACAGTTTGTTCATAACATGATAAAGTGGGTCCATTGATTTCCTCCTTTTTTCTCCCTAAGAACTAGTTTTCTTATGTATTTTTCAAACTTTCTTTTTTTTTTAAGAAATATTTGTCAGATTTCCCAAAATATTCCCCTTTATTTTAACTATCCCTGTGATGTAACTTTAATTATATTTGGGGAAAAAATGACATGTTTACAAATGCTAAGTATTCCTCTTTATTTATCTAAGCACAATTTTAGGGATTCTTTCCATGTGTCCCATACATTTTTTGTTGAGATTTTATATAATATCCCAGTATTTTATATAATATTTGTTTCTCACATTAATGAGATTGTTTTTCATTGTATTTTCTAATGATTTATTACTTGTATAATCATAATATTAATAACTAACATTTATTCAACACATTTAATATGCTGGCTGCTAATCAGCTTTTATGAAGTTTGTAATGTAATCTTCACAACATTTCTGTGAAGTACTTACTAATGCTAGCTTCATGATGTAGATGAGGAAACTGAGGCATAGAAAGTTTAAGCAACTTATTCATGATGCCATAGATTATAAGAAAGTATTTAAATGTAAATTGCATAATTACAAGACCCTAATTTTAACATCACATCAAAATATTTTTATTTACATACTGTCACATAATTGAGCTCTTCAGTTACTTCTGTAAGTATTTTAGGTTATTGTTATAGCTTCTCTGGCTATCTTATTTATATCTCATACTATAGATAAAACCTTTCATTTATACCTGTCATCCTTTCTCCACTGAACAGAGAAAGGCTCCTTTGTTCTTCCTGAATTCTTGATGTCTTTATCTCTGAAGAAGAAAAAATATAAATATCCCCAATTTTAATCCAACTGTGAAGATCTTGGGCCCATTGTTAGACGGACACAAATCAATCTATATTTTTAAACTATCCAATAAATGTACACCGTTCCACTTTATGCTACTGTGTTCTCTTATGCAATATTAGCTTAATCTGAAATACACAGACAATGTGCCAAGTTTTAAATAAAAATTTTTTCATTCATATGTATGTATTAGCCAAAAAGCTTCAAATTTACATGGCCCAAAAAAGTCCATTTAGTAAAGCAAATACTTATTCAGCCTTAGCTTACATAACATAACTTACATAACCATGTGATAATTTATATATAGTCAGTAGTCAAAAAGCAAGTAAACCTAAATATAAACATCTATGTGTGAGAACTTATTTACTATAAAATCTTACTAACAGGTTCATAAAAACCTCTTTTTATAAAAATTCTAACATCAAGTTACAATAAATAGTTCTGCATAGCAATTATGCTAAGAATTATCTTTGCAACTTATTCCTTAAGTAGTTTAGATAGCAGTAAGGGGGAAAATCATCTTATGTGACTTTGATGTGTGACAAATCCGAGAATTGACAAGACCGTGTAAATCATGTGTATTATCATGCCTCATCTGAATGTCTCTACAACATATACAAGTTGAAGGATTAAATGCGAGAAGAGCTTTCAGAGCTGTGTCAGTGCTGAGGGCTGTCGACACTGATTAAGACACTGACAGAGTGCACAAAAAAAACATTTGTTGGCATGACATATCAGATGGGTGAAGAATCCGTCTTTGTCTATTGAGTTCAGTTTTCTTCCAAACTGACTTACAGATAAGCTGTAGTGTTTCCAGAGGCAAATAGTACATTGATTTTTAATATAGACATTATGCAAAATAGGTAATAATGAAAAGTTTTTAAAGAGGCACAATGAACAATTGTGCACTAATATGAACAGTGTTTCCTTCCATCTTCTACTTCTAAGAGCCACTTTTTAAAACAGCAGCTCCCATGAAAAAGCTAATTCTCTTTCTACCCATGATTAAACTGTGTGGTGAGGTTTACTTTTGTTTGGCACTGAAAAATAAATGATGGAAAATTGGAGCTAACAATATGTTCTGATTATTCCTACGGTATACAATATTCTCTGAATGTGACAAACCATGTTTATCACACTAGGGAGAGTGAGTAAGGGAGAGAGAGATTCCCTGTGATTTATTGGCATGCATGGTGCTGTGAAACGGCCATTTTATTATTCTGCCTTGACATTGACAAATTTTATTTAAATTCTAGGAACTAAAATTTTTTACATGTAAAATCTTACCTAAATATTGTATTGACTATGAGAAATAAAAGTTATTTGGATTAGTAGTTAAGACCATTGGGTCCATCAAGTGTTATGTTCCACTTGTTATTCTAAATCATATGAGTTTTTATTGTTTCTATCTAATACATTTTAAGTGGTCTCTTTCCTACATTTCTGTATTTTAAAAAGTGGTACCGCAGAGTAGATCATCATTCTAGGAAGCCAGATTCTCCAGTTAAGAAAGGATACAGATTGTATACTTTTATACCCTTATTCCTATTATATTCTTAGCTTAAAAGTGATGTCAATACAAGCAGCCCTATCCAATATGTCTGGCTATCCCAACATAGGAAAAATACATATTCCATTGCATGAATGTATGCTCAGTGTTGAATTGCTAATGCCAATGAAAGAAGATATTTTTTGAATGGGGAAAGGAGAGTCAAAAGCCCATAAACACTCTCTATCCTGGTACAATTGAGATGAAAAATAAAAATTCAGATGACTGGCCAGAGTTATTGTAAAATCTGTGGTTAGAGAAGACAGTAAAGCATGACTCAACATAAGAAACTCAACTCTGTGGTCGAGTTTGTGGCAAAACACAGAACAGTATTCCAAATAATTCTAAAACTTGTAGTATTTGTTTATATCTGGTGGAATATAACCTAGGGGAGAAAAAAACAGTCTTTAGTTAATGGGTATTGTTATTTTCAGACTGTTGTGTATGAGTTATGGGATAAAAAACAAATACACAAGTATCCTGGTGCCACTGAGAACCAAGGAGTTTGGGCAAGGGATAAACAGGATATAGATATCAGAGAGAGGAGATTAAGTAAAAACTATGTAGTCTTGAATATGAATTACAAGTATCCATGATATATTAAAAAAAAAGAAAATAAATTTCCTAGCTCTGTCCACTGAAAAATCCTGGAAGCAATGATCAAATAAAATTTCTAGACCTCAAGGTGGTCTCTAAATATCATTTCTATCTAAAAGAATATGAGAATCCCTTAGGAAATGGCTGATTCCACATTTTGAGCAGAATACATACAAGATGCTCCTGGAACATTTTGTCATACCAAAGCAAAGAAACAAAGACTACCAGGGTAATAATAAAATGACTCAGGAGCCTACTTAAAGATATTGTCAATAGCCTGAACTGAGACAATCTAACACCAGTAGGTATGAACATGCAATGGATTAAAAATCACCTCAAAGATTTAAATCAATGAGCCTATGCTAATATTAAAAGAAAAACAATATATGGTTTTCCTCTAGAAGATGCTGAGAAGCCAACTCATTTTTTAAACTAGCAAATCAAATGTTGAATATGATTTTTCCATGCAATCTTCATCTAAAGGTAACAAAATAGTTGATGAGGGCAAGTTTCTCTTTATTAAATAGTCCAGTTACTTGAATACTATGAATACTAACTGTAGTATAGTCTACTAATAGAAGAAGAAATGACATAACTAAAGTATGCTTGTTTTCATAATCTATCAAAATAATGGATTTAGGCCAGAGATCAGAAAACTTTTCATGTAAGGAATCGGAAGGTAAATATTATAGGCTTTGAGGTCCATATGGTTTCTGTTTTAACTCTGCTGTTATAGCATAAAAGAAGCCATAGAGAAAACATAAATGAATAAATGTGTCTGTGTTCCAGTAAAACTTTTTTTTTTTTACCAAAAGAGGCTGCAGGACAATTTGGCCCATGGGCCATAGTTTCTTTGATGTAGATAATGATTGCTAACATCAGAGACAGAGATAACAAGAGAGTATATGCTTCCAGATAGAAGTATATAACAATACAAAACACAATTTATTAACTATTAAAAATGAACCTAAATCTGGTCAAGGTTCTAGGCCTAAATATCATGGAACAAGGCAATGTATCAACCAGTAATAATAAAAAGGTCAAGACCTTTGTAGATCCTGATTTTAAAAATGTATATTTATTTGTGTATATATGTGTATATAAGTATATATGTGTAAACATATGCACACATAAATTCACACATACTTACATATATATGAGATAGGTAGGGAAATTTGAACACTATTGGTTATATGATGATACTAATATATTTTTATTGATTGGTTTAATGAAATATGATATCGTTTTTTCAAAAATATCCTTTGATACTGAATATTTTCGTATGAAATTACATGCTACTTGAGGTTTGCTTCAAATTAATCTAGAAAAAAGATGGGAAGTGAATGAGGCATAAAACAAAATTAAATAGCAGTTGATAATTACTGAAGCTGAATGTTAACACTGGGACTCATTATACCATTTTGTCTATTTTTGTGTATGTATGAAATTTTTCAGTATGCTAAAAAAAGTAGAAGAATATACTTTGTAGTTTATATATTTCAGTTTCTTGTCTGGAATACTGGTAATTTCTATTTATTTCAGGCTTTTCCCTTCTTTGGTATTCTTTTGTATTTGTCCATTGCAAATTCATATTATTTGCCTTTGACTATCCCTTGATTTTCAAGGTCATGTAAATTTTATTTCATCCCAAGGAAAAAGCCATTCTCTTAAATTAGGGTTATTCCTCATAGTTCTTGACATAGCATGTTCATCAACACTACATTATAACTCTTAACTTATTCTAAGAAATCAATGTCCCGAATTAAATTCTGAATTCAGGTTTCTTTCTAGTTCATGATGTAGGACACAGTAACCCTACTGAGGTTAGGATGACAATTTAGATGACTTATTAGGTGGATATTACTTTATAATACTATGTACTATAATAGCACTGTACATTATTAAAAATGCATAAACTTCATCATATCAAGAATAGGATATACTCATTTTTATTATGCTTATTGATTTATAAGTACTTTTATAATCTTTGACCAATGAACATGGAAATGTAGTTACAGGAAATTTCTGAGTTTAATATGAATTGTAAAAGAAGGAACTCCAGAAAAAAGAAGCAATAAAGCTATATTTTAGGTTTTATTAAAAAAGTTAAGATTTATCAAATTATATTTCATTTCATTATATACCCAGCAAATACTCAGGTATAATTGGAAGCATTTGGATTTTTATTTCACTATATATAAAATTTTACTTGATCATTTCTCTCTTAATTTCATTTAAATTATCATTACAAAGTATCACATCTCTTTAAAGGATATTTCCTTAAGACTTCTAAATTTTGCCATCTCCATAAAATACTTGCTGCTAGCTTATGTAAATACTCTTTTCATTACTATTTTAGCCACAACAACTATTCTTTATTAATGTAAACCATGTTGCAGCTACTTTATATACATTTATTAAATTTTTAATATTCAAAATGACATTGGAGTGATGGACTTACTCCCATCACATATTAGAAAACTGAGACTTAGTAAGGACAATTAAAATTCTCGAGTTTT
The DNA here is from genome assembly GCF_009828535.3 of Hylobates moloch. Taxonomy (NCBI): domain Eukaryota; kingdom Metazoa; phylum Chordata; class Mammalia; order Primates; family Hylobatidae; genus Hylobates; species Hylobates moloch. The sequence goes on from NW_026652276.1 coordinate 85,761,074, forward strand.
TGTAGTTTTAAATAAAAGAGTTGGGTTTCAAGCTCAGATGTGAGTCTTTAGGGCACACATTCTTTCTAGCACACAATGCCATGTAAGTTATCTAAAGCCATATATCAAAAACCTATAATTATTATGAAGATACCAGCCCTCCAGCCTAATGTTAAATGCATTGTTCTTTCCTATGAGTGACCACCATATACATACACACTACAGGCAAGCAAGTAGCACAGAATACAGAAGTAGAAATGATACCAACCCTCCAGAATTCCACTGAAAATGTTAAGATGATATTTTCAGTTAAAAAAGGATCAGTTTAAGGTAACTTCAAAATACATGAAAGATAAATTAATCTGATTCAAAAAATGTAACATATGAGAAAAATAAAGTCAAGAAGATAAGTGCATTATCTAAATATTGGGAAAAATTACAAATAGATTGTTTACTATGACACTGAGAAATTTTTATTTTATATAATAGGCCCCTGAAGACTGTTTTCTTAGAGTTTCATATCTTTGACATATGATATGTACATTTACCCACATAAAATGTCTTCAAAAATATATTTGTAAGGCTAAATAATCATATTTACCCCTCTATTTATAGTGATATTCCATGAAAGAAAATAACTTAGGACTTGAATTTGTGCCCAAGAGTTAAAATTTGGGTCTAATTTTCTTCTTGAAAAAAATGGTTGTAGTGAGTTCTGACAGTTCTTTTGAAATCACAAATTTTCCATAATCACAATTCAGATGAGTTGCAACTCTCCAGGACAAACCTGTATGTTTAACAGCCATTTCTTCTACAAATGGCCCTGCAGTCCTTCTTAGTGCATGGCTACATATTGTACTCTCACATTTTCCATTCAACCCATACTGAACTTGAATCTCTTCATTTCTTTATAGGTTCCATGTTACCTCTAGCTTCCAGGTAACACAAGCTGTTTTCTCTGCCTGAAACTCTCTTCTACCACTCCTCCCTGGGCTAACTCCTCCCATCTTTCAGGGATTCTTTACACTCTTCCTCCAGGAAACTTTTGCATATTTCTTGCATTTGTTTGTAGCCAATAAACGTACTTTTATCCAGGAGCATGAACCTGTTCTAACTCCTTCCAGCATGGCAAGATTTGGGTCTTCATCTTGGGATTTGACTCATTTTCTCTTTTCCAGAGAATAAGATTTAAATGTCTCTATAAATTTGCTGAAACAAAATTCCACCCACTTGTCAACAAAACACAAGAGAGAAAGTTCTTGTTTTCTAATGGGGAGGAAAATGATTGTTAACGTAGAAAATCTGTGCATGAGGAAAACTTAAGGTCCTGGCTGCAGACAAGTTAGACAACGAAAAAACTGAACAATTTCTTCCATCACCCTTGGTCCTAAATATAGTAAGAATGACAAGTAATCTCTAGAGTACACTCAAAGAAAGGGAAAACCAGAGGCTTGTCCTCTGCTGCTGTTGAAATATCTATACTGACAGCCCCAATCCCAGCTGCCCAACGTGTTTATTGGAGGCGATCAATTTTATTTATTTATTTATTTATTTATTTTTGCAGAACTTTGGGGCTTATATTCAAAATGGCTCTTGACTTTTACCCATGGGGCATCTATCTATAAAGCGATTTCTGTACCAACTGCTAGTAGCCATTATGATGAAGTCAACTATTTGCTTGATTTCAGATAACTGCAAATTTGCTAGTAGCTGCTGCAAATACCTCCCAGGTTGGAACTCTGCTAGGAATAAGGAGTTTCTAATGAGGTAAAAGAACAGATCATCTAAATTTGGCAAAATCTGTAGAAATGATAAATATTTGTTCATTTTATGTTATCAAGAAAAACCCCTGATTTTCACTTCATAATGAGGACCAGACCCATTTCTCTGGTTACAAATGGCTATGCACTAGGAAAAACAGCCCCATATGCAGCTGTCATAGATGTTTAAAACAGCAAATCTAAGCTTGTGTTTGTGCGTGCATGTATGTGTACTTAACCATTTGAAACATACCCTGAATAACACTGCATTTCCAGAGTTGGATGAGATGATCCTTCTATGTGTTCATGTAGCATCTCGTACTTCTAGCACAGAACTTCTCACACTAGGTTGACTTGCTTATTTAAATTCTCCAAAGGTAGACACTATAAATTGCTCATTTTTGTGTCTGCAGTGCCTAAAACAGCCTCAGACACAGAGTAACTGCAAGGTAAATATGAACTGAATGAAAGTTGTATCCACCATAAAAGACACAATGGATTATGAGTATCCTTTTTACCACACTCAACATATCCATGTAGATTCTTTATGTGTATGTATTTATCCCAAACATCATTAATGCAATCAAAAGCATAAAAATATAAGAAATGTATGACTCCCATATATGGTAAAGCCAAAACCGAGTTGACCTTACTGCTTGTTACCCAAAAACAAAATGTATAGAAAGAATAGAAAAGTCCAAGAACACTTTGCAGGATGCTCAATAATACATTTGTGCATTTTCAGAAGGTTGAAAACAGCAGCAAATGGATACTTTCCAATTTAATTTTAAATTAAAAGATAACTTGAACAGAGAATTCCATAGCAGAGACCATAGTCAGTATGCCCTGGTATCAAGTGTCTCAAGATTAAATCAAGGGCAGATTAAATACCCTGCTGAGTCATAACTCAGTGACAAACCCATTAGATTACATTTTCTTCCCACAGAGTCCAATGTCAGATGTAAAAGACTGAAAGGTCATTCAGTCCTTCCTGAAATGACCTGAAAGTTTTCTTTATATAATACAGTATGTAGTGTTTTCTCCAATTAGTTCTTTAGTATTAAAAGTTTTGCTCAAAATTCCACTAAAACTAACTTCAGTGAGTTTAGTTCCCTATTTCTCCTGTAAGAGTCAAAAACCTCATGGGAATTTCTGCTCCCCATTATATTACTAAGCTCTTTTATTCTTCACCATGACCACCCTTGTCATCTTGTTCTTCTTCTTTGTACAAACCAGGTATGCACCCAACTTAGGGCTTTTGCACTGGCTGTTTACTTGCCCTTATGGCACTCTTCCCACTGATGTCAATAGGGATCATCACTTTTACCAATTTCAGACCTTTAGTCAAATGTCGTCTTCTCAGTGAGGCCTTCCTCTTCTACATAGTGCTGGAAACTTGCCCTAACACCATTCATCTCCCTTGCCATCTTCTAATATCCTATGTAAGTGACTCAGTTATTATCTTCATTGTGAATTTCTCCCCACTCCTGTGTAAACTCCATGAGGAAAGATGATTTTCTGCTCTATCTCTAGCACCTAGAACAGTCTGTGCCTGAACTATCATTAGTTCACAGGACATATTTGTTGAATAAATAAATACAATAGCTATATATTTTTTTTAAAAAAATGCATAGTTTTCAAAAGGACTTAAAGATGTTGAAAAGCTTACTGAAATGTTTTTAAAACCAGAAGTGTGTATACAGTGTGATTACAATTGTGTAAAAAGAAATTTAAAAAGCAACCAACCAAAATCCCACACATGGAAATATTAAAGATGAAGAAGAATGTAAGATAAAACACACAAAAATAAAACTCTCAGAAATTGAATTTGTATGATGGAACTATGGGTGAATTTTTTCTTCCTTTTAATTTTCCATATTTCCTAAATTTATAAAGAAACATTACTTTAGCATTTAAAAAAATGTGAAGAAAAAAACAACTAAACATGTTTTCTTTTTTTTAGCTGCTCTTTAGTATTTTTTTAACTCGGTTTCTCTGTGTTGCAATCTGGACTAAATCCTTGGTGCTATCTCTTGAATCATGAATTCTCTCTTCATCTCTGTCTAAACGTTACTTTTTTCTCTTGAGATTTTTAAATTCTCTTTAAAAAGAAAACTTCAGCATTTCTAATTTATTCTTTCATGTCTACCTAATATTGTTTTTGAATTTTTTAAAAGAATTGTTTTAATTTATGATTGCTTTTTGTTTCACAGTTTCTTAGGGGTTATTTTAGCAGATAGAATTCAGTGTTTTATCTTTTTGAGATTCTCGATGTGTTTGTGAAGTTTGTGAAGTCTTTTTTTGGTAACGTTATAATTTTCATTTTTATCTACATTGAATTCATCTCCCAGCAATTGATTTTTATTTTGCCAGCTGTCTTTTGAGCATTCATTTTTAATAATCATGTTCAGACATTTCTTGGTTGGGAGTTTACTACACTCTCTCTGTCTCTGCCTTTCCTTGTCTTTCTCTTCCCTCCAGTTTTCATGTGTGAAGTTTTAAGTTGACTACATATCGCTTTCTGCCTGGGGCCTTCAGGCCAGATAATGAGCTGTCCTGGAAGAATGTTACCCCTGGGCTGCAGGGTAATTGTGAATATTTTCAATTCCAGATACTCAAGTTAGGGGTAGCTTGGCCCAGATTTTGGATGCAACGTAGAGTCCTCCCTTTTCTCAGAAATGCAGTTCAATTCATATAGGCATTGGTCCCAGTCAGTGACCTGTTACAGCTTTATACAGCTTCCTTCCTGGGTTGACGATGCCTTATTTTACTCCCCGATTTCAAGCATGTCCTTTCCTCTAGTCCTTTTACCCTTGAACATTCCTCAACTGACAGATGTGGTACTCAGACAGCCACAGCCTTTGCCCCACTTGCTGTTTTTTATTTCTCTTCTGGTTCAGTTTCACAATGAGGCTTTCTTTGCTTTTGAGTATGGTTATATCCTTCTAATTTAATCTTTTTCTGTACATAATTAATCAGAGAAGACTTCCAGAGAAAGAATCAGTTGTATGGAGAGAGAAACAGCATGTTGTTGAGTTAGTAGAAAATGAGTTAATAAATTTAGAAAAGACAGTACACATTAATAGGACCTAATGGATAGACAGAGAACAGAAGGCAGCAGAACTAAGAGGATACTTTCCCTTCCTCTGACATAAAAAGTGAGAAGAACTAAGATCTCAGTAGGAGCTGATCAAGTTGAGATAAGGATTCAGAATTTCCCATTCAGTATTCATAGATGTCTTGACAAAATGATTCTCATTTTTAAAATAATTATAGCAAGGAAATTGCATGAAAATAAAAGTATATAGCAATTTAGGTGGAGAAACTTATTATCTAGCAACAGAGCATGAGAGAACAAGGGGGAGAATGTGGCTTATTAATAAGATCTTATACTAGTCCTGCATGCTTTAAGGGTACATGTATTGCCTCTTGTGTCTCTCAGCAACTTACTTGAGTCATGTAGACCACTGGTCTTCAACTCTGACTTCACAATAAAATCACCTAGTGACATTTCAAAGAATATTGGTGCCCAGAATCTCATTCCCAAAGATTCTGATTTAATTGTTTTACTGTAGGGCCTGGCTCAAGTTATTTTTTAAAGTACCTCAGATGCTTCTAATGTGCAACTAGGGCTGAAATACTACACAGAAATACTGAATGAATAAACATCATGTAGTTGCAAATCTATATTTTTTTCTGTTCTCTAGTATATTTTCGCCACAAGGACTGAAAGTGACCTTGGACAGAGAAATGGCAGAAATCCATTCTCTTGATGAGCTGTGTAAATTGGCTTGTGAATTAGTTCCCTATTGCTGCTGTAACAAAGTATCACAATCTTAGCATTTTGAAACAACAGACATCTTTTTGGGGAGGTACATTATCCTGCCTGCCACAGTTTGGTATAGAAGTGATTGTAGCACCTTGATGATTAGATCACTCTTACCATTGTGAAGTTCATGGAGATCAGACTTGTTCAGAGGGGCTTGAGGGAAAAGATCATGGAACCAATATTGTCAAGAATTGCTATATTGCTTGAATACAAGAGGATATTTTGAAATATTACCTTAGATTGCCTTGGTTTGAAATCTGAGATGGTCATTTTCAATAATATCACTTTCTTCCCGACTTTGTTAAATACGTTAGCTCTTCTACCTCTTCCTCTACCTTCTGCCACCTTTCATATATCCTACTTTCTGTCTGTTACATTTGAATTTTTACCTCATTATTATTGTTAACATTTACGTTTGCTCTACAAGTAAAAGCAGTCTTCCTAACTCTGGCCGTGAATTTATAAGTTGAAAAACAATATAAATAATTTGCAAGGCTGGTTCAACATATGCAAATCAATAAAAGTAATCCGGCATATAAACAGAACCAAAGACAAAAACCACATGATTATCTCAATAGACGCAGAAAAGGCCTTTGACAAAATTCAACAACCCTTCATACTAAAAACTCTCAATAAATCAGGTATCGATGGGACGTATCTCAAAATAATAAAAGCTATCTATGACAAACCCATAGCCAATATCATACTGAATGGGCAAAAGCTGGAAGCATTCCCTTTGAAAACTGGCACAAGACAGGGATGCCCTCTCTCACCACTCCTATTCAACATAGTGCTGGAAGTTCTGGCCAGAGCAATCAGGCAGGAGAAGGAAATAAAGGGTATTCAATTAGGAAAAGAGGAAGTCAATCTGTCCCTGTTTGCAGATGACATGATTGTATATCTAGAAAACCCGATCGTCTCAGCCCAAAATCTCCTTAAGCTGATAAGCAACTTCAGCAAAGTCTCAGGATACAAAATCAATGTACAAAAATCACAAGCATTCTTATACACCAATCACAGACAAACAGAGAGCCAAATCATGAGTGAACTCCCATTCACAATTGCTTCAAAGAGAATAAAATACCTAGGAATCCAACTTACAAGGGACGTGAAGGACCTCTTCAAGGAGAACTACAAACCACTGCTCAATGAAATAAAAGAGGATACAAACAAATGGAAGAACATTCCATGCTCATGGGTTGGAAGAATCAATATCGTGAAAATGGCCATACTGCCCAAGGTAATTTATAGATTCAATGCCATCCCCATCAAGCTACCAATGACTTTCTTCACAGAATTGGAAAAAACTACTTTAAAGTTCATATGGAACCAAAAAAGAGCCCGCATCGCCAAGTCAATCCTAAGCCAAAAGAACAAAGCTGGAGGCATCACGCTACCTGACTTCAAACTATACTACAAGGCTACAGTAACCAAAACAGCATGGTACTGGTACCACAACAGAGACATAGATCAATGGAACAGAACAGAGCCCTCAGAAATGATGTCGCATATCTACAACTATCTGATCTTTGACAAACCTGACAAAAACAAGAAATGGGGAAAGGATTCCCTATTTAATAACTGGTGCTGGGAAAACTGGCTAGCCATATGTAGAAAGCTGAAACTGGATCCCTTCCTTACACCTTATACAAAAATTAATTCAAGATGGATTAAAGACTTAAATGTTAGACCTAAAACCATTAAAATCCTACAAGAAAACCTAGGCAATACCATTCAGGACATAGGCGTGGGCAAGGACTTCATGTCTAAAACACCTCAAGCAATGGCAACAAAAGCCAAAATTGACAAATGGGATTTAATTAAACTAAAGAGCTTCTGCACAGCAAAAGAAACTATCATCAGAGTGAACAGGCAACGTACAGAATGGGAGAAAATTTTTGCAACCTACTCATCTGACAAAGGGCTAATATCCAGAATCTACAATGAACTCAAACAAATTTACAAGAAAAAAACAAACAACCCCATCAAAAAGTGGGCAAAGGACATGAACAGACACTTCTCAAAAGAAGACATTTATGCAGCCAAAAAACACATAAAAAAATGCTCATCATCACTGGCCATCAGAGAAATGCAAATCAAAACCACAGTGAGATACCATCTCACACCAGTTAGAATGGCCATCATTAAAAAGTCAGGAAACAACAGGTGATGGAGAGGATGTGGAGAAATAGGAACACTTTTACACTGTTGGTGGGACTGTAAACTAGTTCAACCATTGTGGAAGTCAGTGTGGCGATTCCTCAGGGATCTAGAACTAGAAATACCATTTGACCCAGCCATCCCATTACTGGGTATATACCCAAAGGACTATAAATCATGCTGCTATAAAGACACATGCACATGTATGTTTATTGCGGTACTATTCACAATAGCGAAGAGTTGGAACCAACCCAAATGTCCAACAATGATAGACTGGATTAAGAAAATGTGGCACATATACACCATGGAATACTATACAGCCATAAAAAATGATGAGTTCATGTCCTTTGTAGGGACATGGATGAAACTGGAAAACATCATTCTCAGTAAACTATCGCAAGGACAAAGAAACAAACACCACATGTTCTCACTCATAGGTGGGAATTGAACAATGAGAACTCATGGACACAGGAAGGGGAACATCACATGTGTCCATGAGTTCTCATGGACACAGGAAGGGGAACATCACACTCCAGGGACTGTTGTCGGGTTGGGGGAGGGGGGAGGGACAGCATTAGGAGATATACCTAATGCTAAATGACGAGTTAATGGGTGCAGCAAAACAACATGGCACATGGATACATATGTAACAAACCTGCACATTGTGCACATGTACCCTAAAACCTAAAGTATAATAATAAAAAATAAAATAAATAAATAAATAAATAAATAAATTACATTATTATGGCTATGTAAAAATTTTTCACTGCTGAGCCAATTAGTGGGCTGGGAATATAATTTTTTTTCTCTCTTGGCCCAATGTCATGACCTGGATGACTCAATAAAAAATGTTCCTAGATTGGGCACAGTGGCTCATGCCTGTAATCCCAGCACTTTGGGAGGCTGAGGAACAGGAATCACTTGAGGCCAGGAATTCAAGACTAGCCTGGGCAACATATCAAGACCTTGTCTCTACAACAATTATTTTTAAAAATTATCTGGGCATGGTGGCACAGGCCTGTAGTTTCAGTTACTCAGGAGGCTGAGCCAGGAAGATCCCTTGAGCCCAGGAATTTAAGGTTGTAGTCAGCCTAGGTGACAGAGTGAGACTCTTTCTCAAAAAAAAAAAAAAAAAATCCCAAATTCAACAGTAAGAACACCACCAATGGATTCTCTTTTCTTATGCTATTAATACAATTACGAATTTAAATGATCATATTTTCAGTTGTCTCATATTTGGATCATGATTTTCTTCCTAGAATTTACTATCTCTACAAAACAATGCTATGGGGAAAAACTACCCCCATAAATTTTCATTTAAGCAAAATGAATAAGCTCTAGAGATATGTTATAAAACATCAGATTTATAGTGAACAATAATGTATTGTACACTTAAAAATATGTTAATGCTCATGTTGTGTTCTTATCACAATAAAATAAAATCTAAACTTGCCTTTTTTTTGAGCCATGTGTTTCTTCCAGTTTTTAATAATACCATGTAATTTATTGACTCCTTCTTTTTCCACAAAACTTCCCCCTACAGCCTTCTATCCTCTGGCTCCAGTCCTGATTAGTTGTTAACGGCATGGCTATATTCTCAAACCTCCCTTTCTGCAATTTCTGTCTCTGCCTTTCTGTTTCTCTCTGTAAATATCTTTGAGATTATCATCAAATTTCTCATTTTTAAAAAATGATTGCAAACTTATACATCTTTTTTTTACTTTCGAAATTTTTTTTCATCTTTAGATATTCTGTATATTTTGAAAAATGACACAGAAGGTAGGTAGGTCTGCTCTGGCCATTTGATAAAATGTCAAAAACAACATGCAAATTTTTCTTTGCTCATTTAAATTTTGATTATCTTTGAGTCCTATTCATGGAACACTTCAGAACACCTTCTCTTCACATTCTTCCATTTATCTATTTTTTTATCATACTGTAAGTTCTGGGATACATGTGCAGGACATGCAGGTTTGTTACATAAGCATAAACATGCCATGGTGGTTTACTGCACCCATCAACCTGTCATCTACATTAGGTATTTCTTCTAATGCTATCCCTCCCCTAGTTCCCCACCCTCTGACAGGCCCCGGTGTGTGTTTTTCCCCTCCCTGTGTCCATGTGTTCTCGTTGTTCAGCTCCAACTTATGAATGAGAAGATGAGGAGTTTGGTTTTCTGTTCCTGTGTTAGTTTACTGAGGATGATGGTTTCCAGCTTCATCCATGACCCTGCAAAGGACATGAACTCATCCGTTTTTATGGCTGCATAGTATTCCATGGTTTATATGTGCCACACTTTCTTTATCCAGTCTATCATTGATGGGCATTTGGGTTGGTTCCAAGTCTTTGCTATTGTGAATAGTGCTGCAATATACATCTTTTTAACAGGCATTTCAGGCCATTTGTTTAGAGAAGACCCAACTGCTTTCTACCTGGAGGTAAATGTTGACTACTCATGAAACCATAGGTTCATTTGACCCTTACAAAGGTTTTAATTTTGTGTCATTCCTGCATATCAGATCAGCCCTCTCCAGTAATTGCTAACTAACTCTGGTCTCTGGTTTTCTTAATAATTTCATTAACAGAAAACTGGCTTCAAACTTCTCTGCAGCTCTCCTGTGGTACATTCTAGTCTGTAGTATTCCTATTTCATCCATTCTTCTATACTTATTTCCTTTCTGTCTTTCAGAAATTTGCTGAAATCACTGGTAGATTTCTGACTCACTCCTCAAAATCTTTTCTCTCTCTCTTCCTTTCTCTTTTTTTTCTTTATTTGCATTTCTATGCATTTATTTGAGCAGAAGATGGGTTCTGGGAAGGACCAGAGTTAGTGTGTGTCTAGTAAGTGGAAGCTTATTCATATAACTTAAAGCTCATTCATATAACTTAAAGCTCATAATGAAGGATACCAAAAATTAAAAACAACCTTGGTGACTCTATTGAATTCTATATAACTATTTAAAAGTTCCGTTGATTAACAATATCTCCAACTTAACAAAAATAGTGTATTTTATCTCTGGAAAGGTAAAATAGCCATTCGTAAGAATAATTTGAAGATTTTTCTGTAGTAGAAATGATTGCATAACATGTCACATGTCCTCCTCATGACCAGTGGCACTGATAATTCTAAGTCAGCTGAAGACCTCTCATCGGGAAAGGAGCAAAATGATCTATCAGACCCTGGAGGATAGAACTGTTTTCTTTGTTGTCACTGCCTTCTGAGGTCACTATTGAACTAAGCAGAAATCAGTGGCAGAAATTCATTGACCTGAAATGTATTAAGTAAGAAAATTTATCTCTTTTTATATTCTAACAACTCTCTGGATTGTAATCCACATAATTGTAAGAAGTAGTGTATTTTAAATCAAGCATATTTGCGTCTAAATTCCCCCATCAGGTACCATGTGTAATCCTGGACAAATTATATAACATCTGTGAGTTGCAGTTTCTTCATCTGACACGTGGGATTTATAAAGAACCTCTTTCACAATGTTATTGGGAGTAGTTATGGATAGTATATATTACATGGTATACCTCAACATCCTTTCTTTTTTTAAACATTTATTTTAGATTCAGGGGTTCTCAACATCTTTTTAATAAGAAACTATTGGCCGGGCGCGGTGGCTCACGCTTGTAATCCCAGCACTTTGGGAGGCCGAGGCGGGCGGATCATGAGGTCAGGAGATCGAGACCACGGTGAAACCCCGTCTCTACTAAAAATACAAAAAAATTTAGCCGGGCGTGGTGGCGGGCGCCTGTAGTCCCAGCTACTCGGAGAGGCTGAGGCAGGAGAATGGCGTGAACCCGGGAGGCGGAGCTTGCAGTGAGCCGAGATTGCGCCACTGCACTCCAGCTGGGCGACAGAGCGAGACTCCGTCTCAAAAAAAAAAAAAAAAAAAAAAAAGAAACTATTTTCAATGTTTCAAAAGTAGCCATGAATAAAATGGGATAAAATGGGATTATTCCCTCTGTATATAACCTACAGCTAAGGATTCTTTTAAAATACACGTATCATTCCAAGGATCAATTTCATCTCTATGCACACACACATGTATGCACACACATGTACACACATACACACACACACACACACACAAAATCTCTCCTTACAAATTCTGCTTATCAAGTAATTTGGCTTTCAATATTTTACAATTTTTTTCAAAATTTATGAAAAGTAAATTCTAAGAGAAATTGTAACTAGGGCCCTTTATGAAAATATAAGGGTCAATTTTAATTCTTTTTTCCCAATATATTGAAATCTATTGATCCCTGTCTGTGTGTGTATATATATATATATATATATATATATATATTTGTGCATTTTTAGATAATGTATGAGCTTACAAATATTTAAAACATAGCATGGCAAACATAGCTTATTCCATGTATTATGCCTCCCTATTTCTCCTACTTAACAGAACATAGACATTTCCAATCTTATAAATATCCAACCAGGGAAAGAATCCCTAACTCGGCCCATGCACATGGAGCCATCCTATCTTTCCCTTCCCCCAGCTTTTTCTAGAGGAGATCCATGGACCAGGGTAAAAAAGCATCTGCAGCACACCTGTTACTTTCAGGGGACTAGACATTCTCTGCTTATTTTTCCTTCTGAGAAACCATTTATGACTCATCAATTTCCCCTCAGGAAACATTCTGTGGTTGTTGTGGCCATTGCCGTTGATGTTGCTTTCCCTCTTCTGTCTCTCACACAGTTACCTCAAAATAATCTTTTTCCCTCTTACCAATTCCTTCCATTTGTGAACACACAGAGAAACAATGACCTCAATTACGGTTCATAAGCATTCATGATACACCTATAATACAGAGTGAAGGAGAGTCTTAAATTGTGAAGTGAAATTAGACACAATCACAAGCCAGTGCCGTGCACTGCAAGAGCCCTTGAGTGTACCCACGAGTCTCCTTCAGAATTTCCACAACAGTCTCCACCCACATCCTCATCCTCCTCTAATTAAACCTGTTTTCCTCAAGCACCTGTATTTCAAAAACCGTCCTTTTCAATTTTATTATTTTCCTGTGTTGTTTGATTACTAGTCTGAAAACACCCACAATTCTTATAGGATTTTTGTGAAAATGTGAAACAATGTTGCAAAAACATTGGGAGAGGTTAGCCTGGGGTCTTAATCACCATTATAATATTGTTGCTGGAAGAAAATGCATTCTGAGTTCCACGCAAGTGACTTGCAAATGAACTTTCAGAACATAACCCATTCTGAATGAGGGGACTGCCTATATACATAGTTGGAAAATCATTGAGGCTTAATACCATTAGGCATCATAAAGTCTGCAACTTCACATGTAAATAAATCAAATTATTCACCAGCCCAAACAATTTTGCACTGAGTTACCGCTCATTTTTGAAAGTTCATTTATTTTCCCTCACCTGGCATAAATTGTTATTCAAACTGATCACTTAAACCAGAAGACAAAATTAATACTAATAGAAAAAGTGGGAAGTAGCCTAGAGAATGCAAAACCAACCAAGCTTAAGAAAAACAATAACTATATATATTATATATATATATATATAATATACACATATATAACATTTGGCCACTTACAAAATGTCTGAGGACATTTCAAAAATCAGGAAATTAAAGCATTCATAAGAAACTAGAAAATTTTTACAGAATACACCAATGAGACATTGTGTGATTTCTTGAAAGAAACCTGTGACAGTAACCTTTAATGATATCCTAATACCTCTTGTATCCAGGATCCAAACGTACAAAGAAAGAAAAAATGCTAACAAATAATTTTTCAAGATTTTTGCCACTAGCATAAGCACTGCTATTTGACCAATGGATTAAATTACAGTAGCAATACCTATGTGAATCATTTTGGATTCATTTTGATCCAGAAAAAAAATGCTGGGAACCATTATTATTTATAACTTGAGCATCATGCTGGAAAATGTCACTTGAATCTTACTTGAATTATATTTCCTATGTGAAAATGAAACAGCCCACAAGTTACTTTAAATCTATAGTGTATGTGGATGTCAGCACTCACAGAGACAGGAAAAATTTGTTTCTTTCTCTTTCCAGATGTAAAAAGCAGCAAACTTACTGATTTTTTTTCTTATTTTATCCGAGAAGAAATAATATTCTTTTCCCCCCACTCCCCCATTATGTTGCTGGCCTCAAAGGTCAATGAACACATTCATGCAGAAAGACATAGATGGCTATAGAGAACTGGCTCTTTCTTACTATAATAAAGGCTTGCATATTTCGGCCAGGAGAAATTTGCACAAGGACATTTTCTTCTACAGGTAATAGTAAGCAAATTCCTTAGGTTCAAAGGGGAATTCAGTGAAAATACGGTCTAACTGAACAATACTGTCTAGGAAGGCTTACCTGTAGTGCTGTTTGTGTTTGGTGGCAGACCTATAGAATTGCTTTTGCCACCTGTGTGCCCCTCAAATCCTGCCATTGGAAGATTAGCTTCCTTTTCTTCGGGTACAAATCCTGCAAAGGCTGATAGCTACAACTTAGAGAGGTGCCACTGGATGTGGGAGAGACATCCATTTGATCGCGACAGAACAAGGATGTTAATGGAAAGATTTATTTGTTGCTTCGAAGCATACTGATATTGTAGATGGAATTGAGAAAGTAAAAACTTTGTTTTCACCTCGTGGAATGTGGTTTCCTATAAAAATGTGCTTCCATTAAGATAATGTTGGAGTTCTAAATCTGTCTAAACAGGAGTGAATAGGAAGGCCCAACTTCAGTTTCATTTTTAAAATGTTTTTATACACTTTAGTTTCAAGCTCTACACACTATTTGGAGGTTTTAAGGAGCTAGATTTCCATTAGCTTTGCCTTTAGGCAGGTAGAGAAATAAGTTATACAAGCTCACATATGAGGAAAAGTAAAAGAGCACAAAAATTAAATTTAGAACTCTGGACTTGAGTCCAACCTCACCATCAACATTCCGTGTGCTCTTAGTTAACTCCTTGATCTAATTCCTTATCTGCTAAGTGAAGGCAATAATAGATCTTTAAGTACCTTACTGGGTAAAGATAAAATAAGACGATTTATATGAAAGCAGTTTGTAAACTTTTAGCACTGATAGCATTAGCCGACTTAAGGTTTTCTAAATTGATTGCAAAAGATCTCAAAAGAGTTTTTCAGAATTTTTATGTAATTCAATGTCCTGGTATAGTAAGTGATTCCAGCATTGTTTTGGCAAATGAATACTCTGAAGAAAATGTGACCTAAACATTAAACTCTTAAGTCCTGTCAAACCCTAGTCTGAAAATAATGATAACATATACATAATGATCCAGGTATTCCAAATCACAGAATGAAAAGAAGAAGAAAAATCAGTTTACACATACAAATCTGAGTTACCTTTCCTACTTCAGGACTGTAATTATTTATTTTACAGTTATATTTTCACTTGCAGAAGAAACTCGTTGCTCTTTACTAGTATTTTATTTAGTGAGAATAAATTAAATGCTAAAGAATGGACCATAATGCTACCTTCCTTTCATGAAGTAAAATTTTTCTCAAACTATTGAGGAAAAGAAGATGAACTTGCTTGTCCTAGTCCCTAAAAGGACTGTAATCATTAAAGGGGACTGATAACTTCCTTCAAATATATTTAGCCCGTAAGCTAGCAAAGGTGACTAGCAGGAATGGTGATTAATTTCCTAGTCAGGAAGAGAAAAATATAATAAATAATCTTCTAAACTGGTTCAATGAATCTGCATTTGCACTAGACACTCCTAAGTTCCAGAAGTATCACGTAGAAAAATCCTGTAACACGGATCCAGCGAGAGAAAGGCTCTAACTTGGAAAACAGAGAGGAAATTAGAGATGGAGACAAGCCTGAAATTAGTATTATTTAAAGAGTGCCGTTGGCACCTACGGCATGAATAAAAGTAATTAGTTCAACATTGTGTCTTGTCCTGACAGTTTTCTTTTCCTTTTTTGATGCAATCAAGCCCCTTTGCTTCACTGTCCTAAATCATCGCAGGCTTCATTAGAGCCACAAAGCACAAACTGCTGGGGACGTCTTTTCGGCGGGATACGGCTCTTTATTCAGTGACTTCCGCTCAGACTGCAGACTGCCTGCGTATTTAAGCACTGGGGACTCTAAAAGAACTAGCTCCTGTTTTATTTGTTCACATTCCGAGTGCTACATGATTCTGATTACAACGCAGACGGCTTGAAGCAGTCAAGGATAAATACAAGGGTTAAAGAATCCGGCAGTCACTGAAACTGGACCCCAGAAAGACTGAGTCTAAAAGCTTCTTTGTTAGCCTGTCACTTCAAGTGTCTTTACTCTGTATGCAAATTCCGTCCACCTTACAGGCATATAGGTGAAGTCTTTCCCTCTCTGCGGTTTGTTTTAGTTTGTGTCATTTTTCTTGATGTGGAAAATGTCTGTGTCCTGAAGAAATGCTTTCACCTGCAAGTGAGGTAAACACATTGTACACTGTTTTACCAAAAGAGGGCAATGTTGCTGTTCAGAATTTCTTCATTCTGTTTCCCAGGACCTGTTCTCTAGAATGGTAAATAATCCTTGCTGTCTCTTCCCTTTCACCATATACAAGTTTCCACATGTCTATGCGCTCTGTAGTTAATCAGGACTTTGTAACTATCTGTCTTACCTATTAACTGCATCCACTCCCAAATTGTTTAAAGGTTAACACATGTCACTCCATGCATGACTGGCACACATGAGCAAAGTGCTGTCTCTGAAATTCTAAATCCTTTTCCATTTGCCAATGATAGGCAAGAGGAGAAACAACCTGCTTTAGGAAATATTGAAAGATATTTTACTATGTCCCTATTCTCAAATATTCAATCAGTATATTATCGAACTCTGGTTCTCCTAGGTAACCGAACTAAAAACAAAAGGGAGGAAACACAGTGTTCATTTTGGGGGAATTTACTTCACAGTTATTCATCATCTTATTAGTTAAAACATGATTCAAAACTAATACCAGTATATTGATAATAATCTTGATAACTGGCACTCAATTTCTTTTGTGGGGAGTCAGGGAATGAATGCTTCATGATATGATTTTAAATGATATAACTCAGTGTGAATTCAGGACTTTATGTAAGAGTTTTCTTTAGGAGGCTCTAAATTAGTGATCTGCCTTTTCTTTAAGATGTTGCATTTTCCCCCTTGGCAGCTTATTATACTTTAATAGGTTATTTCCACCTATTTTTCATTCCTTAAGGAATTATAATCCAGTTGTTTTCTGGAAAACGCAATTTAGATTTTCAATGGAAGGTTTGTTTGAGTAGCAGAATTCCTGGAATTTTTTTTTTTGTCAAAGAAGAAACTCAGTCTGTGGAGTGCTTCTTTTGCTCTCTGAAGCAACTGGCAATGTAGCTGGACTACCAAAGGAGTGCTATCAGAGCAAACTACTCTTGAATTTAACAAGTCTACTAGCTTATTTTTTTTTACATATATATGTGTATATACATATGTGTGTGTACCTATAAATGTGTGTATGCACACACACACTGCTATTTCTGTCTGTTTTTTTTTTAGTACTGACTCATATTTAAAGTTCATTAAAAGGAAGTAATTGTAGGCAATTTTGAGCATTAAGCATTTCCTAGGGACTGCAACTAGGTGTTTTATCAGAACCAACAGTCTGAAAATATGAAAACTACATTCACTAAAATTAAAAATACATTAACAGTAAAAAGAATTTGGTGTGGAGTGGCAAATCCTTAGAGCGGGGGATAGTCTTTGATAGGCTTCTTGTTTTTTTCAGTCTCTGAAGTGCTTCATGTTCCCATATTTAACTGGGCTTGAAAGATTTAAGTGGAATCTACTGTCTCAGGGACATCAATAAAACCCATAGAAAGCTGTGTCTGCTGTAGGTGGTTGAGGAAATCCTTATTTAACATTGACTTAGTTTACTGTGGCTCATCTTTTTCATTTTTTCTGAGTTAAAGCCCGCCATCTCATTTTTGCTTCCTTCTTCTACGTCTGTCAGTATATGTACATGAGAAAGTCTACGTTATTAAAAGAATAATAACCATATTGCAGGTTTCTGAACCCAAGATTGTATTTTCTTTCTCAAATATTCATTAAAAAATATAGATTGTATTTTATTGAAAGTGCTCTTTAATGAATAGTATTCCTGTTTGCGTACAAGAAGGAGCTTCCAGTGCAATTCCCTGACAGTAATTGTGGTCTGAATTGAGAACATACAGTAACGGAGTGCAGTTAATGGCCACCCTGTGGATTGAGTGCTCCACTTTTGTCATATCTGGCTACTTTTTAAAATGCAGAAATTAGTTAGGCCAGTAAAGAGTTAATTATGTTCTTGTATCAGGAAACCCTCAATGAGCAGTCAGAAAGAGGAATTCTTTGTCTTTAATGCAAAACAGAAATTTCAAAGACCCTGGCAGATGATAGTCTATAAATAGTAACTGAGCATCTAGTTTGTGTGTGTGTGCGTGTGTGTGATGTGTGTAATGTGAGAACAAGGGAAAACCCTCCAGTAAGGCAGTCCACAATGTTAAGGAGCACTAAATGAGTCAGTGGTACCTTTTAATTTCCATAAAATTAGAATAAATAAACAGAACAAAGCACCTTTCTAGCCAAACTTCATCCTTTTACTTCTCTAATTTAATCTCTTATCACCTAATAATTACCAGCATGTAAAAAAGCATGTCTAACCAAAGAAACAGGTTCTTTGTGTGACTATGGTCAGCTCCAAAAGGTCCAGGCAAAATAGACATGTTCATAAATGGGTTAAGGATGAGAGAGATCAAGTTTGCAAAGACCAAATAGGAGATGTTGACGTTTTATAAGATTTGGGGAAATAGGAGGCTATATAATTAAATCATTTAATCTTCTGATTTCTTAGAATTTGAGGAAAAGAGTAGTTTAAAATATCTGTCTGTGAGCATACACACATTCACACAGACACATGCACATACACACTCATACACTCAGTCATCTAGATAATATACTTGCCATAGGGAATTTGCTATGAAAAGCAAAAAGCTAACATAAGCAAATGGATATTTTTTAAACCTATCCAGGCTTTTGCAAAACAGAAGATGTTATTCTCCAAAGTTGTCTTGGAAAGGGAGAAAATCCATTAAAGATGGAGCATTTGATGAAATACATTAGCTAATATTTAGGGTTTGACATCAAAGGTGAGTAGTGCATCAGACCATCAGGATTGCTGCATAGCCACCTCCACCTCACCTAAAAATGCACTGGGATTCATAGCTCTGGTTCCTGAAGATAGTCTACATCCTAGGTGGGGACCAAGGATTTATACCTCCTTGGTATGTGATGGATACTGGGTTTTGCAAAGCCATAGTGCTCAGTAGCGTATTTTGAAAAATCAGAAACTAAGGTTGTATCAAGAACCATACCATTATAACAATATGAAAAAATCCATCCAAAAAAAGTTTTTAGTACTTGGCTAAATTTTTGTTTAATTAATTTTTGCTCTCAACTGATTTTGGTATTCTTTCAGAATTGGCTAGTTTGGTTGGACAGTCAGAGTCTAAGTTTTCATGCTCAATTCAGGAGCCAACCTCAGTAATTATGATATACTTTTCTTCTTTAGGCAGCACAGATGACCTTAATAATTATGTTTGAAGTGACAAGTTAGAGGAACCTGGGCAGTTTTTATTATAATTAAAAGCAATTTGTTTAACGTTTTGAATCTATTTTAAGCATTTTTTTTCTTTTGGCCTCACTGCATTTTTATTTTGGATAAATGAATTTAACATGTAAATCAGTTGATTTTTTTTTTTTTTAGTCAGCACTGTAGAGTCAGTGTAGTACAAATTAAATTGTGTTCTCATATATCATATGCATCTTGTCCAGCTAAATTCTGATCCCTCAATCTACAGAGTTGTGAATGAAGCAGAAAGAATAACACATTATTATGTTCATGACAGTCACATTGAAAACTTAAAGAGTCTTATTTGGATCTTTCGCTACATCAGGTGTGACATACAAGCATTTGTTGTACTGGAAATGAGAAGGCATACGAAAAGGTTCACAAAAGTAACCGCACCAATCTGCCATTTCACAGTCAAATAAGTGCTTCCCAAATTCAGAGCAGCACATAGGACCAAAATACATATCAATACTGTTGACACGTTTTGAGAGACTATTGATTATAACGCAAGTGTTAAATGAGATGCAAACACCTTAAAAATGTAATTGTGATATGTTTCAAATACATTGGAGTAGGGCCTATCAATACCAACATTTTCATCTTTGATTGATAGCAAAGACGTGTATATTTTGGAGTTCATGTGAGGCAACAGTATTTTTAGGATTGAAACATGGGCATTTATACGCTTTGGTATTATTAGCTAGTGGAAGTGAAATGATTATGAAGAAAAGGGAATATTATATTTTTAAAACCAATGTAACTTGTAACTTTCCTGAGTTAAGAATAAACCATAACCTAAAGATATGCTGTTCTTAGTATGATTTAGAAGGTAACATTTCAAAAAGATGACTCAACCTAAGAGAAGAAATATATGTATGTATGCATGTATGTAAATATACAATTTTATTTTATTTCAGCTTAGTTTACTCATATCATTAGTAGTTGTGTTTGAAGCTATTTTAAAGTTATAAATACATAATTTATAATAATTTCCTCTTCCTCAATGACAAATATAATGCAAGATGCTTCAAAGTAGTATAACATAAAGACATAGTTGTTTATAGAATCCAGAGTTTTTTGTAGTGTGTACCTAATTATCCCCCAAACTTTTCTGTTAATATTTCAAAGTAATAATGTAACATTACCCTCATTCAACCAGTTGGGTTCTTGCCCCACCCCATCCCTGCCAAATAGTGTCAGTGACATCAATTCATTGTTGTTATTTTACTTTATTGTTTTTATTCTTAAACGAATAGTAATATAAAAATGGCCATGTTAATTTTGAATGCTTTGAATGTTGTATACTCATTCATGAAAGTAGAGCAAACACATTGACAACTGACAGAACTTCCCTACAGGATAACAAACTATGCCAGTTGTCCACAAATAAGTAAGTAAATAAATAAATACAAATAAGGTCTCTTGGTTAGTTAGTACTCAGTACCCCTGTTATTCTCTGCTACAGTCTCTTTGGTGAGTGTAAATAGAAATTCCTTCTGTCCAGGACAATTGCATCACAAGCAACAATAAAAATATATTTGCAGCCAGAGTTGGTGATGCCATTTTCCTAAAGATACCTTCCTCAGACATCAACTCCCAATGCTACCTTACTTCCATGTTCACAACTACCTAAAAATTCACTTTTCAAGATTCTGAACACACATCCCAAAGAAATATCTGGGCATTTGGACATTAAAAATCATTGCTAAAAAGCAGAATGACACTTAAACATATGTGTTCCCAGAATATGAATATACCAATATCTGGTACTACAGAGTTATATGAGAAACTTTTAATGAAAAGTACATAAACTTGTGATTATCTTCATTGTCAGCCATATATTAATAAGCACAATAGCATGATTCCTTATGCTGTATTGAGAGGTGACAGAGTGCTGGCAGTCCTCACAGCCCTCGCTCACTCTCGGCGCCTCCTCTGCCTGGGCTCCCACTTTGGTGGCACTTGAGGAGCCCTTCAGCCCACTGCGGCACTGTGGGAGCCCCTTTCTGGGCTGGCCAAGGTGAGAGCCGGCTCCCTCAGGTGTGGAGGGAGAGGCGCGAGTGGGAACCGGGGCTGCCTGCAGCGCTTGCGGGCCAGCTGGAGTTCCAGATGGGCGTGGGCTTGGCGGGCCCCGCACTCTGAGCAGCCAGCCGGCCCTGCCGGCCCCGGGCAATGAGGGACTTAGCACCCAGGCCAGCGACTGCGGAGGGTGTAATGGGTCCCCCAGTAGTGCCAGCCCACCGGCACTGCACTCGATTTCTCACCGGGCCTTAGCTGCCTTCCCGCCGGGCAGGCCCCGGGACTGCAGCCCGCCATGCCTGAGCCTTCCCCCGCCTCCATGGGCTCCTGTGCAGCCTGAGCCTCCCTGATGAGCACCACCCCCTGCTCCACGGCGCCCAGTCCCACCGATCACCCAAGGGCTAAGGAGTGCGAGAGCATGGCGCAGGACTGGCAGGCAGCTCCACCTGCAGCCCCAGTGCAGGATCCACTGGGTGAAGCCAGCTGGGCTCCTGAGTCTGGTGGAGATGTGGAGAACCTTTATGTCTAGCTCAGGGATTGTAAACACACCAATCAGCACCCTGTGTCTAGCTCAGGGTTTGTGAATGCACCAATCGACACTCTGTATGTAGCTACTCTGGTGGGACGTGGAGAACCTTCATGTCTAGCTCAGGGATTGTAAATACACCAGTCGGCACTCTGTATCTAGCTCAAGGTTTGTAAACACACCAATCAGCACCCTGCATCTAGCTCAGGGTTTGTGAGTGCACCAATGGACACTCTGTATCTAGCTGCTCTGGTGGGGCCTTGGAGAACCTTTGTGTCCACACTCTGTATCTAACTGATCTGATGGGGATGTGGAGAACCTTTATATCTAGCTCAGGGATTGTAAACGCACCAGTCAGCGCCCTGTCAAAACAGACCACTGGGCTCTACCAATCAGCAGGACGTGGGTGGGGCCAGATAAGAGAATAAAAGCAGGCTGCCCCAGTCAGCAGTGGCAACCGGGGTCCCCTTCCACACTGTGGAAGCTTTGTTTTGCAATAAATCTTGCTACTGCTCACTCTTTGGGTCCACACTGCTTTTATGAGCTGTAACACTCACCACAAAGTTCTGCAGCTTCACTCCTGAAGCCAGCGAGACCACGAGCCCAGCAGGAGGAACGAACAACTCCAGACGCGCCGCCTTAAGAGCTGTAACACCGTGAAGGTCTGTAGCTTCACTCCTGAGCCAGCGAGACCACGAACCCACCAGAAGGAAGAAACTCCGAACACATCCAAACATCAGAAGGAAGAAACTCCGAACACATCCGAACATCAGAAGGAACAAACTCCAGACGCGCCACCTTAAGAGCTGTAACACTCACCGCGAGGGTCCGCGGCTTCGTTCTTGAAGTCAGTGAGACCAAGAACCCACTAATTCCGGACACAGTATCTATTAGCCAGTGTGATCATTTCCTGGCTCTACTTGAAGTTCAGTTCAGAAGAATTTATAAGCTGAAAATTGAGCTCTAATTTCTTTAATTAGGCCATTATTGAAGTATAAATACAACGTTTTAAAATGTTCAGTAAAAGAGGGAATGTTCAAGAGATGTGAGCACATAAGTGAAGGTGAAGGCTTCTGTGTCCTAACCTTGTCCTGCTGCTGCCTTGCTGTGTGATGTCAAGAAGCACTCTCAACTTTTCTGTGCCTTATATCCATTAGCAAAGTTGAATTAATGCTTGCCTGTAGAACATTGCAACGGCTCTGGAAAAAGGTACAAGTAACACTGTGTACATCCTCCTCAGCTAAAACAAATATGCATTGTCAATAATATTAAAATCATAATGAAAACCAGAAGACTACTCCAGATGAAATAGAAATCACTTCCTAAAATGCTCTCTTGGATAACATTTAACCTGAAATACAAGGCTTATATAAAATAATTGAATTCCTAGTCAATGTGCTGAATAACATAGTGATTATTAACCACTCTGAGTTGGAATATCTTTATGTAGTGCTTTCTACTTTCCAAAATCTCTTCATTTACATCATCTCAACTCTATCACATATCTCAGCATCACATAAATTCTCTTACAACTTATCCATCTGGGCAGCCTAAATCACCTCCGTTGTTTCCTCAGCTTCTAAAACTGATTCCACAAACCACAAGAAAAATCCCATCTCATAACTTTACAGGCTCAACTCATATATACACTTATGGTGGGGATTTATTTCTGAGAAAATGTGTTTCCCTAACAGTTATGCAGGAAGGAAATCAAATCCTAAGGCAACCACCCACAGAGCATGGAGGCTACTTAAAGTGTTCATTTGGTTGTGGGTAGGGCTAGGCAGAGGGGCAGGAATAGGCTCTGTCCTTCAAGAAAATCAGCCACATGGTTATAAAGCTGACAACTTTTCAAACAAATCAAACAATCAAACATGCTTGTTTGTGTTTCATCTAAACACATCAGCCACCCCTTTCATTTCTTACCATAAAGGCAAACCAAAAGATCCGTCTAAAGAGATGTCATCTATGGCACCTGGAGGGAGAATTCACTCCTTTCCTTCCACTTTGGTTTCTATCATTAGCACCTGGTGAGACAACCAGAAACATGGAAACAAATGGTTACATTATACAGTTGCTAGATTTAGGTATCACTCGCTGTAGAGTTCTTGTTTGTTTTGATTTTTACATTAAAGGAAACCCGCTGACCTCTGTCATCCAAAGCAGCTCCTGAGGCATGCTCAAGTGTCTCAAAAGGAAGTATTACCCAGAACACACAAAAACGACCCAATTCCTTTCCTTTTTCCACAATTTCCTTATTTTATTCAACTTGTTTTTCTGCCTGTTTTAATAATAATTTATATATCATTAATATTTTGTAATATTGGTACCTACATCATAAAGTTGCCAGGAGGATTAAATTGGTTGATACACATAAATCACTTAGAACAGAAACGTGCACATAGCAAATGTTCAAAAATATTAAGTAGTCTTATCATAAAATCTATATTCATTCCCTAGTGCTGCTATAACAAAATATCACAAACTGGATGTCTTAAAACAAGAGAAATTTATTGTCTCACAGTTCTGGAGGCTAGAAGTCTGAAATCAAGGTAGTGACAGGGCCATGCTCCTTCCTAAGCCTCTAGAGGAGAATACTTCTTTGCTTTTCCCTAACTTTTGATGGTTTGCAGCAATCCTTGTCAGTGCTTCTTGGCTCGTAGATGCATCACCGCAATCCTCTGTCCTTATATAGTGTTCTACCTGTGCCTGCCTTTGCGAGGCCATCTTCTCACAAGGACACCAATTATATTGGATTAGGGGCCCACTACCCCAGTATGACAGCAACTCCATTTTAATTACATCTGTGATGACCACATTCTGAGCTAGTAGAAGATTTCAACAAGTGTCTCTTGAGAGGACACAACTTAACCCATAATTATATCCCATGTGCAAACTAACATTTCTGCCTGCAAATGGCCCGAAGCTGAACATGTTTTCTTCCCAAAGTCAGATCCTTATCAGCCACTTCCACCTCAAAGGATGGTACTGACCTCCATTTTATTGCCCAGGTCAGAAACCCGTTTTTTTGCCTTATCCATCCTCTTTTGTGCCCCCTTTCTCCTATCAATCATCAAGTCCTATTGAGGCTTCCTTATTCATACCTCTTCATTAGTTCTCATCTCTGCATGTCCACTGGAACTACCTTTCTCCTGAACCGCCCAGGTTTGCTAACTGATCCTCTAGCTGTTCCCTCCTCGAAACATATCCAGGAGGCTGTCAATGATCACTCCAAAAACATCAAGTCAGATCATGTCAGGTGCCTGCTTATGATATCTACTAGCTTTTGGCTGTCAAGATCAGGTCCCAAATGTATATCCATTGCATTATATGGGATCTGCTAGCTCTTTTCCTTTCTCTCTCCCCGCTGTTTCCCTCCAAATTCTCAGCCATGCTTCAATACTTGGAGTTCCTCCTCCTTCTGCTGCTTTCTCTTTCTCCCGGCCTTTGCTTAGCAACTTGCTCTTTGTGTCCTAAAATTTTTGCTCTTTCCTTTTTCTCTGACCAATTCCTTATGCCTTTTGGGGTTAAGCTTAGATATTAAATCCTCACTCAAATCATCTTTAACTAACATCTCTTAACCCCTGTCACGGCTGAATTAGATGCCACTCCTATGGGTTCCATAGAAACCCATAGCTTTTACCTAAAATATTACTTATCACATTACATTATGTTTTTCCACTTACTTGTCTGCTTCCCATTAGACTGTAAACTTCTACTGGACAGGACCTGAGTATTGCATATCATTGTATCATTATATCCCCAAGATTAGCACATTCATTCATTCAGCAACTACCCAATGCCTGCTCTGTGTCAATAACTGCATTATCCTTTGGGAACACAAACAATGAACAAGAAAAATATTTTCCTTGTACTACAAAACATTATATCCTGTGAGTAAAATATTAAATTCAATAAATAGTTAAAATATAGCCCCATACGTGCCTTGATAAGGGTACTCTAGGTTTCTGTGGTCCCAGAGAGTCAAGCATGAATACCTGCAGAGAACAGTTGAAGGATGAACTGAATTGTCCAGGTAAAGGGTAGCAGGTGTAGGGTTTCATGTGAGAGGAACAGCATGTGTGGACATCCCACTGAGAAGTGCAACAAAGGGAAAGAGGCAGATAGCAGGAAGTGAAGTAGTTTTAAAGGCATTTCAATTTATGTTAAAGTGTTTTGAATTTTTTAATGAGAAAATATCAAAGATATTCAATATTAGAATGACTCGTGGATCTATATTTTAGAAATGTCACTAGGCAATTATATAGAAAACTGAACTGGGACGAAATTGCAGCTAGGATGCCAGTTACTGTCCAGGTGAGAAGAAATAGAGGTTTGACGTAGGGCAGTGGTGGCACAATAAGGGAGAAGTTAGGCAACCTGGATGAGTAATTATGAGGCAGACAAAGGGAATGTGGTGATTGTGGTAGGAAAGACTCAAGAATGACTAAGGGATCTTTGAACTGGATGCATTTTGGTGACATTAACCAGAATAGAGAATGTTACACAAAGTGTGTATTTGGGACATGGTGAGAAATGATGATGCAGTTCTGAATGTGAGGTAAGCATCTGTTCCATGTCCAGGATGATGTAAGCTTGAAGATGTACACAGGAGGCAGCTGGTGCACAGGCCTATTTGCTCAAGAAAAACAATGCTTTACTAAAAATATTGATGTGTCTTCTTATTCATTCAACAGTATAGGTTCTGATCACCAGCTGCATATTAAAATCACCTAATCATTAAAAAAAAAAAAAAAACAAGCTATGCCTGGTCCTCATTTCCAAAGATTCTAATTTAATTGGTCACAGGCACTAGTATTTTCCAAGAGCTCCCAGAGAATTATAAAATGAAGCCTAGGTTTAAGACCACTGCTGTACAGTAAAATATACAATATATAGTATATATATAGAAATATATGATATATATTCTATATACACAGTATAATATAGTATACATACAGTAACATAGTATATAGTATAACATATGTATTATATATTCAGTAATATAATATTATATATACAACTATATAAATTATCCGGGGAAAAAAGGTCCTGGATAATTGGATGCAATTCTTCTATGATGGCTAATTTTATGTGTCAACTTGAGTGGGCTAAGGGATGGTCAAATAACTGGTAAACATTTCTGGGTATATCTGTGAAGGTGTTTCCAGAAGAGAGTAGCATTTGAACTGGTGGACTGAGTAAGGAGGATCTGCCCTCACCAATGTAGTCAGCTATTGTCTAATCTGTTGAAGGCCTGAATAGATAAAGAAAACAGAGGAAGAGTGAATTTGTTCTGTCTTCATTAGCTGGGAATCCATCTTCTCCTGCCCTCAGACACTGGCACTCCTAGTTCACAGGCTTTCTGACCCAAGACTTACCATCAGTCCTCCATCCCACTCATATTCTCAGACCTTCTGACTTGGACTGAATCACATCACCAGCTTTCCTGGGCCTCCAGCTTGCAGTTGTGGGACTTCCCATCCTCCATATCCATGTGAGGCAATTCCCATAATAAATCTCTTCATATATTCTTATTTGTTCTGTTTCTCTGGAGAATCCAGACTAATACATCTTCTTCTTCAGCCTCTTCTGCCACTTCTTGCATCCTACACATCTTGTATGTTAGCAACCCTGGTCTCCTTTCCCAAATAAGCCGACGAGTGACATACATTCATGCCTTCACTTGTGTTCCTTCCCCTGCTGAAATCCTCATCTTGGCCACCCTGCTGAATTCCCATTGAGCCTTCCAAATCCAACTCATATGTCACCTCCTCTCTGAAGCCTTACTCAACCCTCATCCAGATGTTGATTTAATCTCCCACTCTTACCACATCATAATTATTTGATTGCATTTTAACTGGATTATTAGAAACACAGTATTGTGCATTCTCAGAAATGTCAATGAAGGAAGAAAAAATGAAGAGCATAATTACAGGGTTGCTTTCTTAACTTAAAAAAAGACAACCTACATTTGCATAGCATTTTCATCTTTTTCATAGATGTTTTCTTTAATCCCACTGCAACCTTGTGGGTTAGACAAGGAAAGTATTATTCCTTTCATCAATATTAGTTATTTTAATTGTTCTCTTCACAAATAAATGATAAGTATGTGAGGCAATGCTTATATTAATTAGCTTGACTTACCCATTCCACAGGGTATACATATTTCAAAATATCATGTTGCATACACCATAAATACATCAATTTTTATTTGTCAATTAAAAATAATTTGATTGTTTTCTTTAAAATCAATTAGTGATTCTCAACCACACTTTTCAAAAGTATCACTTAAAAATTTTTTTAAATAAATTGAATTATGAGAACACATGGACACAGGGAGGGGAACATCACACACCAGGACTTGTCAGGGGGTGGGGGGTTAGAGGAGGGATAGCATTAGGAGAAATACCTAATGTAGATGATGGGTTGATGGGTGCAGCAAACCACCATGGTACGTGTATACCTACGGAACAAACCTGCATGTTCTGCACTTGTATCCCAGAACTTAAAGTATAATAAAAAAAATAGGAAAAACAAACAAAAATAAATTGAATTATGTATATTTAAGATATACAACATATTATGGGATACATATAGATAGTAAAAAGTTACTATATAATGAAGCAAATTAACATCTCCATTATTCGCAGTTACCCATTTTTTTTTCATTTTTGTAGCAAGATTAGCTAAAATCTGCTTGTTTCGCAGGAATCTCAACCACAGTAAAGTTTCATTGTCTTCATGCACATTAGATCTCTGGAATTGTTCTCCCTAGGCATCTGCTACTTTTTATCTTCTGACCTAGTCTTGCCATTTCCTTCCCACCTACACACATCGCCTACCCCCCACACCTGGTAATCACCATGTATTCTCTATTACCTTTAAAAAAAAAAAAATAAGACAGGGTATTGCTCTGTTGCCCAGGCTGGAGTGCAGTGGCACAATCATAGCTTACTGTGATCTCAAATGCCTGAGCTCAAGTGATCCCTCTACCTCCGCCTTCTAAAGTGATTATAGGTGTGAGCCACTGCACCATGCCTATTCTCTATTTTTGTATATTTAAATTTATTTTTAAGAATCCACATATAAATGAGATCATATTGTCTTTTTCTTTCTGTGTCTGTTTTATTTTACTTAGCATAATGTCCTGCAGGCTCATCCATGTTGTGACAAATAGCAAGATCTCGTTCTTTTTTGAGGCTGAATAATATTCCATTGTATCCCACAGTTTCTTTATCCGTTCAACTGTCAACAGACACTCAGATTGTTACCATATTTTGGATATTATTAATAATGCTGCAGCGAACTTGAGAATGCCATCATCAGTATGAGATGGTGATTTAATTTCCTTTGAGCATATGCCCAGAAGAGGTATTTTGGGGTCATATGGTAGTTCTATTGTTAATTTATTTAGAAACCTCCATACAGTTTTCTATAATGGCTGTACCAACCTACATTCCAACCAACAGTTCACAAGACTTTCCTTTTCTCCACACCCTTGCAAACACATTAAAATGATAATGTACATGTAAATGATATTAAAAATATCATTTAAAAAATACCTTTATAAATAGGCTTGCTGTATTTATTTTCCCATTTAGTTTACACAATGCAAAATCTAAGTGCTTGCTAGAAATTATACTTCGAATACAGTTTACAAAGGACTTCTTAAATTGAAAAAAATTTGAGCAGGCATTAGTTGCTCACGCCTGTAATCCCAGCACTTTGTGAGGCCAAGAGTTTGAAACCACTCTGGTCAATTTAGTTAGAGCTTATCTTTAAAAATAAAAATAAATAAATAAGTAAATTAAAATTACAATAATGAGGTTGAATATCTTTTCCAAAATAATTTTAAAATTTTGTTTAGCCCCCATGCTACATCTCTTCGGCTTGTGCCAACCAGTCTACTCTCAACTGTGACCCACCCTGCTCTTCGGAGGCAAAACTGTCCTGTATTGACAGTAGCAAGGAGAACCCTTGCCCTTTGGCTTAGGCATATAGGAAGCATAAGTAGATGATCAAAGGGGTGGATGAGAGTGAGGTAATGTAGGGTTTTCAAGGGAAACGGCATCCCTCATCTGAAGGTCTCCTTCAAGGCAGCCCTCAGCCCGGAGCCCCCTCCATAAATGCCTTTGCTTCTCACATCGTCAGGCATTGGGCGGCATTTAAAGTGTCGTTACTAGTTACCAGCTATTACTAGGAAGGTATACAAGTTATTGTGCTGGGGCACTATATTATCTTTTGTGGTTCCCTTAAACCCTAGACATGCCTTTCTAAAAAGTCCCTTTATTAGACTATCTTTAGTGAGTGTGCTGTTTGCTACCTCCTGAAACCCTGACTCATAGAATACCAAATTTATATTGGTTTAAATCAATGGATTTTCAGATAGAAGTACGTGTGATTTAAATATAACATACACATTTGCTAATCCTGAATTCTCTAAATTGTAATGGTTCTTGGTAAAAACTGGCATTAAATAATCACTGGATAGTTTTATGGAATACATTTTTAGATGATTAATAAGATAATTATTCTATTTATGCTTATTAAGGCCTAATCTTGTTTTAGTGGAAATAAGCCTTCAAGTATATTACTTCTCATAAGTTTTACAATATTTGAGGTTTTATATTTTAACTGCTGAATCGGTCTTAACAAATTTCAAAAGATTAAATAAAGGATATCAATTTATACTAAAAATATTTATTGCTATTTCACAATTTCTTACCTTAGACATGCTATTCCATTCTCAGGAAATATTTATATTATACTGAAAAAAGTATTAATTCATCCTTTCACTGTATTTTTTATTTTTTTCGACAGAGTCTCGCTCTTGTTGCCCAGGCTGGAGTGCAATGGCGTGATCTTGGCTCACTGAACTGCAACCCCCACCTCCCAGGTTCAAGCAATTCTCCTGCCTCAGTCTCCTGAGTAGCTGGGATTACAGGCACCTGCCACCACTCCTGGCTAATTTTTGTATTTTCAGTAGAGATGGGGTTTCACCAAGTTGGCCAGGCTGTCTTGAACTATTGACCTCAGGCGATCTGCCCGCCTCAGCGTCTCAAAGTGCTGGGATTACCTCTCACTGCATTCTTAAATAAATCTTTATTGAAGCAGGTACCATGCTATAAATAAGAAAATTCAGATGTCAACAAAAGTAGATCCAGTCCCTGACCTGCTAGACTACAGATTATGGTGTAAAGGTTATATAGTTAAGGATTATCAGAACAATTTCTTGACGTAGAAATGTTATATATTATTTATATGCTTTAAATGAAGGCATATTAAAACGATAATCAAAAATCTATAAAGGTTAAATAATTGACTTCACAAATAGTTTCTTCAGCCTGTAGTACCCCATTTTACATTTAGATAGCAGGAACTTACTTAAATAACTGAGTCAATTTATGAGGCACCTAAGCAAAGTTAACAATTATGATTAAAACTTATAACTGAGTGGTTAAGAGCATTGGCTTTGGAATCAAAGTATCTTAGTTTAAACCTAGACTCTAGCTCTGTGATCATAACAAAATAGTCAACATCTCAAACCTATTTTCTCATTTATGAGATAGGAATACTAATATTTCTTCCCTTAGGATGCTTAGAGTATTGTATGAGTTGATGCATATATAGCCTGGGGTCTAAGTGTAAAAGAAATACCTTGTTATGTTATTATTATTATCAAGACTAAGAAAAGACTTTACATGTAACCTCACTAATAGCCAAAAATATCCACACACTAAACACATTTATTAATCAGAAAGATCCATTTTTTATTTAGACAGGGTCTCGCTGTGTTTCTCAGGCTGGTGTGGCACTATTGCAGCTCAGGCAGCCTTGAACACCTGGCCTCAAGCAGTCCTCCTGCTTTTGCCTTTCCAGTAGCTGGGATTACAGCTGTGAGCCAACAAGATTGATTCTAATATAATTCAGCTTTGTTTGAATAGCAAAAAGAGAAAACATAAGAACATTAAATATATGACCTTTATATATTTATGCATATACAGTAGATATTGTAAGAGCATATTAAGGGTGTAGCAACAAAGATTGACGATATAAGCAATATTTAATTATCAACAGATGAAGCCATCTCAATCATCCTCCCGTTAATCAACTCTCCATTGCTCACCATCCTTTCAGTGAAAACTAGTGACTTTTCCCTACAACATGCTGAATATTTGTGTTAATAGGTTACCGGTGGGGATGAATCCAAAAATTTAGTTGAATGCCTACAAAGAATAAGTGATGTTTGCTCTCAAATGTGCTTATTTCCAGTGCATATTGTAATTGTATAATTTCATATGTTAAGCTAATGCAATGAATATAGAAAAACCGAGAACTGTCTCTGTTAAAACACTGAAAATGATGGAAAGATTTAATCAGAGTTCTTTTTTTAAAAAATGTGATGTCAGCTTATATATGAGTGAAAAAATAGTTTGAAAAATCATAAAAATCTAGAAGAATTCTGAATGCAAGTTGATTCACAAGTTCTCACTCCAACTTCAAGAAATCAACCTGAAAATCAATCTGAAAATCGTTTGCCCTATGGATATAATTTTTATAAGGAAGATATATCCAATAGAATACCTGTATTAAATGTACAAACTGCACTGACGATTGGCAAAAAATAAATTAGATTTTTAAGTTAAAAATCAATGTTTAATATTTATAAGTTAGCTTTTTAAAATTTCCTCTCTTTAACTCATCTTTTCAATTAACCTCTCAAACACCACTATCAATTTCACTGGAACACAAAACATTCACCATACTATTTATTTGGTCTGTATTATGTACTACTTTATTTAACTGTGCCATTATGTATACTTGATTTAACTGTGCCATTTGTCTACTGAATCTACTTCTTTCTTTTCCTGGGCACACAGCTGAACTCTATTTTCCAGCTTCCTTTACACTTTGGGATGGACCTGAGTCTAGATCTTGCCTAGCCTTTAAAGAGCAGGGATGTCTCCCTGGGATCTTTTCCCCACCAGCAGTTAGATGCAGATGACAATGAAGCCCTAGAGAACAGCGGAGTCACAAAATTATGTCATTTAAATGACCACAAGAAGGAAAGCTACTAGCTAATTAGAAATACATTTATTTGTTTTATTCATTTATTCAGCGAATATTTATTGAGAACCCACTATATGTCAGACGCTTTTCAAAGAGCCAGAAAAATATTAATGAACAAAGTAAGTCCTTATACTCAGGAAGCTAACTCAACAGGTCTCTACGGGCTATATTATCATAAACTCCAGGCCCCCTTAAAGTGCCCCTGAGCAATTTCTAAGAGTTTCTAAAGCAATGCTTTTCAAATATCTGTAGCCATAATTACCAGTCATCAGTGTATTATAAATCATGACCCAGTATACCCATGTGGAAGTTTGCAAAAACAATACTGTAGTTAGCTTGAAACATATTATGTGTACAGGCATTTTCTATTCTAGTCTAGTCCATTCTAACCTATTCTATTTTATTTTTTGATGGTGTTACCCAGGAAACTGATTGTACTCCCCATTAATGGACAGCATGTTATAGTTTGAAAACTACTATCCAAGAGGTCTGTTTCTCATGGATCTGGGCTCTGGCTTTCTTCTCATGCCCCACACTGCTCCCTTACTGAGATGTCCTTCCCTCTTGAAAATCCCTCTCTGTCATGCACAAACTTCTGCTCCAGGTGATTGTCTCAATAACGCCACTCCAATCCTGAAAAAGATACAATTTCCCCTTACTACTCTCTCTGAATGTGGACAAGTGTTTCTTTCTTCGTATTTTTTTTTTTTTTTTTTGAGACAAGGTCTTTCTCTGTCATCCAGGCTTGAGTGCAGTGGTGTGATCATAGCTCCTGGGCCCAGGTGATCCTCCTCACTCAGCCTCCTGACTAGTTAGAACTACAGACACACACCACCATCATAATTTTTCACAGCATGATACACACCGGAGACTCACTTTTGACAAAATTTTACTGAAGGCTTGTGGATAAAAAACAAAATACAACTGTCAGAAACGGCAGTTCTACTAAATATTTACAATGAGATAATAGTATGTCTAGGGTTACTTCTCTACAAATCTTGGGGTAAGGAAGATGACTGGGGTATAGATGAAACAATAGTGGCCATGAAATGAAAATGCTAAAGCTGAGTGACAGGTGCAATGGGACCTCATTTTACTTGTGATAGATATGGTTCGTAATATTTTTTAAAAAACAGAGAAAGAAAGTAAAAAAGAGAAATGAAAGAAGGAAAACAGAAAGAAGCAGAGAAAGAGAGGGAGAAAGGGAGGAAGGGAGAGAGGTGGGAAGAAAGGAAAGGAAGTGTCCTCTCATAACCCACATGCCCAAATTTGACATCAAAACAACTGAGTCAGGTCCTTACAGCTTCCACATTTCGGAACCTAGCCTTCTTCCCATCTCTAGGAATATGCATTGTCTTATATCTGCATATTTAAAGGACCACTAATATGACTCCCAGAATAAAAGAGACTTCTTACTCAAAGGTGGAGATGGATGATAACTTTCTGAAAAGCTGATTTTTCAGCTTTGAAATCTTCTAGGTTCAACATCCATGGACATATGTATATGAATATATGTAATGGCTGTTCCTTGTATATACAGATTATTTTAAAATCTTCCCTAAAAGAAGCTACTGTTTTCTGCCTCTTTTTTGAGACCATAAAGAGGAGTATGCATGTGTTTTTCTACCTCTGCCATTTTTAAACTATTGTCAAACAGTCCTTTGCAACAACCTCCTCTCTGTTTATGTGTACTCTCTACAGCCTCAGTACTATCTGTTTTGACATATAGTCTTCTATCCTCTGTGGAGATTTAGAACTGTATTTATTATTCCTATGTATGGTTGATTGTATGACAATTGGTCAACAAATGTTTTCTTCTCCTTTCCTCACCCAACCTCCAAAGGAGTATACTTCTCTAATTGACATTGAGTTTGATCATATGGGATGATGTACAAATGGGATGTCACAAGACGTGACATGATCAGAGACCCGGATAACTGCATGATCAGAGACTTGCATGACTGGGTTTGCCCTGTGGAATTCCTATATTTTTCCTCTGGTAGCCACTAGCTATATCTGACAAGGTAATACAAAACAGAGATGAACTCAGAAAATAATTGGCTGGTTTACAAGAAGAATTTAAAGAGAATATAGAGAATCCATAGATTTCAGTGTTGAAAACTGGAGTGGTTTCTCACTACATAAAATGTATAACCTTTATGGACAGCCTCAGAATTCAGGTACTGGTAGTAAAACATGGTCTCAGTGCAAAGACCAAATCAAGGGTTTGGCTATCAACACCCTTTGGTAACACCTGCGAATTAAGATATTAACAAACTTTATGTTTTCTAAATCTGGTAGTTGCTTTATACAAGGTTTCCCAGAAAGCTTAAGGAACGGTCTCACGTAAATTTGATGCACTTAAATACCATTTTTAGGACTAGAGAAAGAGATATGTCTCCAAAAGAATTGTGAGTGTGGCTTTTAGCATTTGAATTTGACTTGAATCGAACATAAGGAAAATCAGTGAGGTTTTTGAGAGAACTCTTGGCAACCACATTACCAGCATGGACTGGACAAAAAGAGTTTGAATCTGTTTGAGAGGGTCAAAAACACCTCTGGGCACCCAATTTTCTACATTCTGAAAGTGAATGAGTAAGTTGCTCACTAAAAAAGGCATATCCTTCAAAGCCTTCTGAAATTGCAAAAGAGGATGACCTTAAAGGAAGAGTGGATTCAGCAGCTATGGCATATAATGAAGTGCATAGGTGCTCCCCGGGGGATCTGGGACCTAATCAAGGCATGGCCTCTATCCTGGGGTGTGGGGGTGGGGGTGGGGGTCTGGCAATGTTAGAGACCAATAGGATTTAAAATTGTGAAGGACTACTGACTGCTACATGCGAACCAATGAGACTCTCACTATTTATCTCCCTCTGCTTTATTGTTCTTTCTCATAGTACTCATCATTATTTGAAGGCAAGTAATTTGCTTTTTGTTTGCATCATTCCCCAATTTCCATAAAAGTGCCTTGATAGCAGGGACTTTGCATTTCATTTTAGTTTTCTATTTGGCCATTCTATTTTTGGCATATGAACAATGTCTACCATATAGGTTGTGCTCATAAAGCATTTGCTATGGAGTGAATGGGACGACTATTTTTCTTGCTGAAGTATCAATAGTCCTTAGTAGTTCTCTCAGTGAAGGCCAATGAGTGGCAAATGCTGTCCTTATAAATCTGCAAGTGTGCACTTTGTGCTCACATTTAAAAGTTTAGCTGGATGGTTTGGAGATAGTATTCTATCCTCTGGCATATCTTTTTGCTAGTAAAACTGTGCTGCTGATCTATTTGTCTACTGTAAGTATTCTCCTTTTTCTTGATATGTTTAAGTATTTCTATTTATAATGTCTTATAGTTTCAGACAATGTGTCTGGGCATTTTTAAAAATCTGTGTTTATTTTTTGAATTTAGAGCTTAAGGTTTTCTTTATGGAAAATTCTCAGTCATTATCTCTTTGCTTCTTGTTTATCACTCTCTATTGTCATTCTGCTACGATGTTGCCTTTTTTGTCATATTTTTAACCTTATCTCTTGAAGTGGTGTTCTGAATAATTTTCCCATCCATCTTTCAACTTAGTAATCCTCTTTTTGGCAGTAATCTTTTTTTCATTGATTATTTACATGATTTCTACTTTGTTCCTTTTCATATGCATTCTTTCATTATTCCTAGCTGCTAACTTCTCTTTCATAATTTTCTATTTTAATGATATTCCTATCCATATTTCTTTAACTTTCTTAAACATATTTATTTTTCAATATTTTCAATGTGCTCTATTTTCTGTTTTCCCTTTGAGTGTTATCTTTCTTGGTGTTCTATTTTATTTTGTCTCTTGAAATTTTACTTTGGAAGCTCTTCTTGAGTGAGATTTTATTTTTCTCACTCAATTTCCACTCTTCTTTACATAGTATTTAGGATCTCAGAATCTTCAATTTGGACTACTGGTCTGTTTGGACTCTAGTTCTAGAGAATGTCCTGGAGGGCAGGATAGTCACAGGCCAGCCTGGGCAGCTATTGATACTTCTCAGCCAGAAAGCAACCATACTTGCTATCATCTCCTGCCTCAGATGGAGTAATGTCCATTAGATTGCACCAGTTGAATTCCCAGACTCTTCTTTCTTACTTGGGGAGACAAGCTACTTCAGCAATTACTGATTATATTTCTGACAGTTTCTGGTTCACAGAAATGTTCCTTTTGTTCTTACATCTGACTGTTTTATGAAATATTTTATCTATCATTTTTTGATGTTTGGCAGGGTGTGCAAGCATGGGGTGTGTTTCGAGTATGTTTTTTTAAAAAATTATACTTTAAGTTCTGGGATACATGTGCAGAACGTGCAGGTTTGTTACATAGGTATACACGTGCCATGGTGGTTTGCTGCACCCATCAACCCATCACCTACATTAGGTATTTCTCCTAATGCTATCCCTCCCCTATCCCCCCACCCACTGACCGGCCCCAGTGTGTGATGTTCCCCTCCCTGTGTCCACATGTTCTCATTGTTCAACTCCCACTTATAAGTGAGAACGTGCAGTGTTTGGTTTTCTGTTCCTGTGTTAGTTTGCTGAGAATGATGGTTTCCAGCTTCATCCATGTCCCTGCAAAGGACATGAACTCATTCTTTTTTATGGCTGCAGAGTATTCTATGGTTTATATGTACCACATTTTCTTTATCCAGTCTATCATTGATAGGCATATGGCTTGTGAGTTCATACATTAAAAATACATGAGCTAGCAAGAGATAGAGTATGTATTTTTAATGTATGAACTCACATGCCACCTCCATTGAAGGTCTCCTTATATGCATTCTTAAACTCAAGCCAAATCATGGCCGCCTTTATTTCCATTTCCCTTGCGCTTTTCCTATTTTTCCTATTTCAGTGACCCTGCTCTTCACTTTGCCACATGATCCTTCCCTGTTTAATCATTCTGTTCAAACCTTATTAATTTTTTCATACTTGGCTTTTAAGCCACTTCTTGAAGAAAACATTCTTTGTTCTCATCATCCATAAGTAATAGTTCTAACACTGGCATCATGTGGCATATCGTCTCTCCCTTTCTTTGAAAATTCTTTCAATATTCTTTCCAGAAATTTTCAGGGGCCTGTCTCAATACCTATGCTTGATTCTGCAGCTAACAGAGGAATAATCAAATAATCATTTGATGTCTTCTAATTATACCTAATTTATGCACATGATTTATTGTTCCTATTGAAATATAAGCTCCTTGAAGCCAAGAACTCTATGGTATTCATCCTTTCTTCCCTAGTGGCCTCTTGTGCCAAACTGATACTCGCTGCACTGATACAGATTGAATAAAGAAATAAATTAGATGATATGTTCTCCACTCCACTGGATTATTACTTACAGCACTTGACCATTTTTTTTTTTTTTTTTTTTTTTTTTTTTTGAGACGAAGTCTCGCTCTGTCGCCCAGGCTGGAGTGCAGTGGCGCAATCGTGGCTCACTGCAAGCTCCGCCTCCCGGGTTCACGCCATTCTCCTGCCTCAGCCTCTACGAGTAGCTGGGACTACAGGCGCCCGCCACCATGCCCGGCTAATTTTTTGTATTTTTTTTTTTTAGTAGAGACGGGATTTCACCGTGGTCTCGATCTCCTGACCTCGTGATCCGCCCGCCTCGGCCTCCCAAAGTGCTGGGATTACAAGCGTGAGCCACCGCACCTGGCCTAGCACTTGACCATATTTTATACTTTTTGGGTTCTCAGGGTCTAGAAAAGTGTCTGTTATGTAGCTGTGTACAAGTAACTGTGGAGGAGGATAATGGCGATATTTTGATTGTTATTTTAGTCAACTAAGGTCTTTAGAAGCTAATTGCAGTGTAAAAATACATTTTAAAGTTATCTTATTATACGTATTCTATATTCAAAATTATGAATTAAAAAGTGTATTTTATAGGAGTTCCTCTCATTTCTAAACTTGAACAACTTTTCTCCTTTCCTTCTTTTTATAATATATTTATTTTGTAAGAACTTCATCAGGATTTTAATCAATATTTCTTTTCCCTGTTGTGCTAAATTGTTTCTTATTTCATCTTTACCTTTATATAAAGCTCTCCAAAAAATTGTTTGAAGATTCTATTACTATTTTCCTTCTTCTAATTAGATTTTCCCAATTCTGATGATGCAAATTCATGTCTTCTAAATTTTCATATTTCTTACTTTAATGTTTTTATGTAGTTTTCCTCTCATTCTCTGACCATGGGATTAAATGGAAAGATGATTGTTGGTTTTAAACAATATTGGTTTAAACCCTATATAAATAGAACTTTCAGTAAGAATCAGACTCCTTTTAAGACTCCTCAGAATACTTTATTACTCTTGGTATTTTTTTTTTAGAAAAACTATTTTAAATTTTAGTGTTCTTGATTTCTTCATACTATCTGCAGAGCTAAAAAGTCACAAAAATAAGGCAACATGAAAAATTCCCAGAAATTTTCACGCTTTAAAACTACTGATTAAGTTTTGTTCAGAGGACAGGGGTATTAGAGGGTAAGGGGAATACTCAAGTAAGATAATTGAATATAGTTATCTTTATCTTTATAACACACCGCTTCCAACCTCATTGCCTTTTCTTCTTGCAGCTTCTCTGACACCAAAGCGCTTACCATTTGTTCAGTCAAAATTTAATAAAAGGAGAAAACTGCTACGTTATTTTCCCAAATGTTTACTGTGTGCATTTTTCATTTGCCAATGTTTTGATTGGCAGCTTTATATGACCCTGGGTTTTAATTTTATATGAAATTTGGTAGGAATTGTAGTTTAGAAATCATAATCAAAAATGACTGCAGCTTCCCTGTATGAATTTTTCTAAGGAAGCGTTTGTTTTTCCAAGTTGAATTTAATAGTTCTGAGACACAATTGCAGCATAAAAAGGCTTTTGCTTTGTAGAAATAAATAAGAATTCCAAGTGCATTTAAAAATTATCTTAGTGGAAATAATTTAGTGCATATTTTTTCCATTTTTTAAGTTTCCTAAATCTCCTGAATGGCCTCCTCTTTTGGTGTATTTTTCCTTTTGGGATCTAGTGAGTATCTTTTGATTAGACAGAGTATAGAGCCATGGGGGCAATGTTCAACTTTCATCATTGACCCTTGGTTGTTAATCATAAGAACCTTCTGTTCTGTGTTCTCTCAACCTGCCTACCCCAAGTGTTGTCTATCACTTGACAATTTGTTGCAAATCTCAGGCTCCACCACAGACCTACTGAATAAGAATATTCAGTTTAACAGAAACATCAGATAATTCATGTGCCTTTCAAATTTTGAGAAACATGACTCTAACAATTCTATTACATATTTTAGGACCATTTCCACATTCTTTTATCAGCTGAGTTTAAATGATTCTCATGTCCCCAACTTAGTTCCCCATGCCATGAAGTTCATGTCCTTCATTATTCCAACATAAAAGAAGGAGCTACCATTAGAGTGACGAGGGAGAGGGTCCTGATTTTCTGCTTAATGTACAGGTATCACTTTTTGCAGCACTGCTTCCTTATTTGGATGGAAAATTTCCTAAACTGTATCACATATTTCATAACCTCTGAAAATACTGTATACTGAACATAATTTAACCTTTTCTTGATAAGTACTGGTCATTATTATAAGCTTCAGTAATAACACTGCTGGAAACAAAAATGAACTTAAAAGTTAGTGAATAATGATTAATGCTTTAATAAATCCTATATGAGCTTCCACACACTACTATGTTGTTTTAATTCATTTTTTTCTAAATTTAACTAATTTCTTTCTCCTTCCTTCATAATAATGTCACTTTCTCATTAAGCTTCCCCACTCTCAGCGGATTCCTTCTTCCCATTCTTGTTACTTCTGCTCTAGTATAATTCTGCTACTCACAGCCCTTTGTTTTATCAAGGCAGATAACTCTTTCTTGTTTCTCTGTGTTTATTTTTTGCTTTTGGCTAGTATTTTTTCCTTCCTTGTTTTTGCCTTTTCCTTTCTTGCTACATATTATCCCATCCGACAACTTCAGTCTTTTAAATTGCAATATTTAGTAAATTTACAGTCATAGTAAATAATGATACATTTGGGTTTGTATTTACTATTCATCTATTTGTTTCCATTAAATTGCCTTTTATGCTACTTATATTTCTTTTCTTGTCCTTTTTCTTCATTACTCTATTTCCCCTCCATAATTTAACATTATTTTAGTGGATACCCTAGAAGATACACCCTTGATTTATTGTATATTGATTTATTATTAAAATTAATGATTTTACTACATTACCAAGAGTGCTAAAATTTTTAAATGTCTTAATTCAATTTACTTTTCTCAATTTTTATGTTATTATTGTCATGTGTTTTAGCTCTACATATATATAAAGTTCTCCAACATTACTATTATTGTTCTGTATATTCAATGCCAATCAAAATCCACTTATATTTACCCATATACTTACCCTTTTGGTTGCCCTCCATTGCTTTGTGCAATTTTATATTTGTGTTGGATACTTCTAGGTTGACAGTTATTTTCTTTCAGCATTTTACGTAATTTTATTGTCTTTATTTCCACCATTTCTGTTGAAGACTCAGCTGTCCATTTCATTGCCACTTCATTGAAAGTAACATGTCTTTTCTTCTCTGACTGCTTTTAATATTTTCTCTTTGTCTTCAATATCTAGCTATCTTTCTCTATGTGTCTAGGTGTGTTTTTCCTTATGCTCAACCTGCTTGGGTTTGTAGAATTTTTTGAATCTGATACACTTTTTAAATTTTGAAAAATCTTAACATTCTTTCTTCACATATGACTTCCACCCCATTCTTTTTTTATACTCTTTCTGAGATTCCAGTAACATATGTAAGACATTTTCATTTTGTCCTGCATATCAAGGGATTGGTCCTGGATGGGTTAGAGTAGTCTGCAGCAGATTTGTGCTGCTACAAAGAACAGTTAGAATAATTTGATACAATTCAGAGAACATTGGGTTAAGAGCATTGATGATCTGATGAGGCAATGAAATTGAAAGAGTTAATGTGAGAAAACGGTACTTCAGATAAATGAGATGACATCTACAGCTACTTTTACCCAGTATTTTCAGGTTCTTGACTAAGAGTCTTGAGTTAAAATTTTCCATAGGGCCAGGCATGGGGGCTCATATCTGTAATCCCAGCACTTTGGGAAGCCAAGATGGGAGGAGTTAGAGACTAGCCTGAACAACATAGCAAGACCTCATCTCTGCAAAAAAAAAAAAAAAAAAAAAAAAAAAATTCTTAAGCCAGGCCTGGTAGTGCACCTATAGTCCCAGCTACTCAGGAGGCTGAGGCAGGAGGGTCACTTGAGCCCAGGAGTTCCAGGCTGCAGTAAGCTATGATCATACCACTGAACTCCAGCCTGAGTGACAGAGAAAGACCTTGCTTCTTAAAAAATTAAATAAATAAATAAATACAGTGTTTTCACCTTTCACACATTTTATAGGTTGCTAAATCAAAGAACAGAAAAGTTAATTTTTTTGGAAGCATGGTCATATCTCATGCCTCTCACAATTACTATTTTCATTAGGAATATTACCTTAGAGTTTGGAATCCTAGCCAGTTAAAATCATTACTCATTAAGGGCAGGGAAAGGAATGTGTGTAAGTTTAGTTGGAACAAAACTCAACAAGAAACTCATTGTCTTGTTATGCATACTGAATTTGCTGAAAACTCTTTAGGGAAATTCATACTATTCTTTAAAAGCTATATTGCAACTAATCTTAATGTCAGACTTATACATTTATCCCAAATGTACATGAAAATATCTATTGAAGAATTTTTCTAAATGTTCATAGAATATCAACTTCATATTTGGTAGTCTTCTATTTCTATTATGAAATGTTTGCCTGAATCTCTTTTTTCAGTGGCAAATTTTAAAAAATGTGTTACTATTATAAAACTGTTGCTCCTTGAAACTGCAATTCTAATTCACTCACTTATTCACACTAAATCATCATATTGGTAAGGAAACTTCCCTTTGCATTTCTGCTATGTCCATTGTTTTCAATTGAAAAATCTCACACTCATACTGTGAAATGGGTTAATAGTGTACTTATGCTTTTAAAAATGTGTCAAAATAACAATTCTGTGAAATAAGACCCTAGCCATATAAAATAGGAAATATGAAATTATCAATGGGAGCTCTGAATGTGTGAGTAAGACAGTCTATTTATTCATTATGCATTTCCAACCCTGTAAATGTTTACCTTAACTTCCAATGAAAGAATCCTCAGAACCCAGGTAAAGCCAACTTGAAGTCAAGGCTCACTCACAAGTTTGTGAGACTTCCTAGAATATAAAGATTCAAAACACAATTGCCACTTATCTGATGGCCTTTCCAAAACCTTAGCTGTTAGATGTGTTACATGTGCACAATCAGATTTTTTTGAGAAGTGTACAAATGGAATCTATGGGCCATTTCTCTATATCTCCACATTATATTTATAGCATTCTATGTTAACTAAACGTGTTCTTTTCACAAATTCTCTCTTCTGTCACTTGCACATTTGGGCAGCAGCCATTACCGTAAGCTGGTTTCAGGAAACTCAAATATGTGAAACGTAAAGGATAAAAAATCTGGCCACTTTTTCCGGGCTCAGGTTTTAAGCGTGTGAACTTAATCCTTGTGTTCTCTGGGTTCTCCTCCTTCTGCCAGTCACAATTTCTAATTAGCTTTCCCAATGGAGGAAGAAGATGAATTATATTTTAATATCTAGAGACTAAAATTAGTTTATATTTTAGCAAGTTAGCACTTCTTAGCAGTTGATTTACTCTTGAAGCTGAAAAATCTGTGAGCTTGCAATTAATCATACGTTGGTCATTTTCTTTCAAAAATGTTCAGTTTGGCTGTCTGTATCATAATAGGGAAAACATGTAATTTATGCAGTTTAGAAATTATAGCCTTGTGTTTAACTATGTCATAGTATATTTTCTCACCCGCTCATTGTTCTTAACAGTATAAAAGAATGTCATTTCACTGGGATTTATTTAAGCAAAACCTTTAAAGTGAGAACTCTGGCAAAACAGTAACCTCTTGGAGCTGTGCTTTAGTTTTCTTTAAATGGATGCTTTCAGGACTTGTTTTGACCACTCTTGATTTTGAGGCAACTTTTAAAAATAATTTTTTAAACAGAGGATCATATTCTTGGCTTTCTTTTTGCAATAGGAGTACTTTATCTTCTTAAAATGGTCTTTAATATTCTCATGTGCATAACACATGTAAAAGTATTCTGTTAATATGCACAGAATACACAAAGCAACTCCCCAGTGGCAGTGTGATAATTTAAAGGCACTATAAATTCAAACGAACAGATATCTTTTAATTCACTGAATATTTAAAAAAACAGGCACCTAGTTGAAAATCAAAAACAGTACATATTTTAAGCAGTTTCCCCAACTAACCTCTGCCAGAAAATTAACCCAAAAACTGTTTGACATCCTTGAATAGTATATCAATGTTGCCAGCATACTGATAGCTCACTGTGCTCTGAAACAAATCAATTAGCTTGCCAATTGTGTTCATTAGAATTCATTCATATCTCTATAAAAAGTTAATTAAGAGTGAGAAAGAAATCATGCCTAACATTCTTATTAAAACCAAATCACCAAAGTAATTTCAAATCTAAATCAACAATCATTACTAACATTCTCCCTCCAAAAGGTACAATATACCTGAAAAAATAAGTGAGAACCTATAACTCTTTGATAAAGATTTCCAGATTAAGGTGCCTATTCTATTATTGTTGTTATTATTCTGTTATTTTAAAATTAATATTTTATTT
Source organism: Hylobates moloch (assembly GCF_009828535.3). Taxonomy (NCBI): domain Eukaryota; kingdom Metazoa; phylum Chordata; class Mammalia; order Primates; family Hylobatidae; genus Hylobates; species Hylobates moloch. Next base: position 85,805,847 of record NW_026652276.1, read on the forward strand.
TATTGCTAATTGTCTTTGACTATGAAAGATGCCTCTTTTTTGGCTAAATGCCTGAATTTTGCTAGCACAGGTGAATGCTAAAACTAGCACTGTACCTCATTTTTCAAGAAACTCAGCTTAATATAGCATCTTAAAATGAATGGCAACACAGAATAACCAGAGGAACATAGCATTCTAAGCCAAAAGAAATTATCTTGATATAAGGACCATAGCATATAGAAACCAGCTGCCAAAACAGAAACCAGGCGACAAGCCGCAGCTTTCTGATTCAGAAAAGAGACTCTACTCCTAACATAATATCTAAATGCCTCTGGTAGAGCTGTTAAAAGCAGAAAGTGTTTGAATGTGAAATGTTCTGATTATAACATGAAGCACTCTCCCAGCCTCTCTATTTCCTCCATGTTGGGTAAGGTATCCATTTCTTTTGTTCCAGAGTCCAAAATGAGAGCCCATGTGAGGGTAGAAGAATCTTCCTGACAAGCCACGGAAAGCTTTAGACTAATTTCATATTCAGTTCTTGGCACTGAGGTCTGGGTGGAGGTGGGCAGGTCCACCCTGCCTTTCAGTCTCATTAATCATTTGGCTTTCCCTGGCTGCTCGCAGCATCTTCTGAAGGAACCCTTCTCTTTATTCATTCAGACAACCCTTTGGATTAAACAGAGCCAGCTAAATGTCAAAGCAAATCTGAGTCTCGATGCAGATAATCATTTCAATAATATTTCTCCATTTGTGCCCAAACACCAGGGGAATAAAGCTTTTCTGCTGTCAGGTACTGTAAGACTACAGTTGGTGTAAATGCTTGACACTGAGCCAGATGGCTTAGCCGTGCCTCAAACATATGTTCAACAAGCAGGCTTGCACACATTGGAATTTTATTATTTTGAACTGGTGGGGCTTGCATATTTATTTACTTGACCCCCTTTGGTGTCACTTTGGTATTAAAACAATCAGTTATAAGCTTCTCCAAGCAATAGGGTAGGGCTAGTTTATAAACTACTTGTCAGTTTCATATCACCACCTGCAGTGAAGTATTCCTCATCTTGTGGTCTCCTCTTGATAATTTAAAGAAAAAAGATGGCGAGGGCCATGTGGCTGAAAGAAGAAGAAAATGGGAATTGAAGGAGAGAATGCTGGTTTACCCCAAAGATAAAGATGAATGTGCCCTTTTTTAACCAACTCTTTACATGACCTGGGGACAAGTAATTTTCTCATGTATTGCCATGTATTTAATATATATTCACTCAGAAAATCTTGTCTGGGCTTTAAGGAAATCAGCCATTAAAATATACAACTGCATGTACCTTTCAAGATATCAGCTGTAAATCAACCTCTCTCTATATATGTATACACATATATACACACAAATATAGGTATATAGGTATACACATATCTATGTGTATATGTGTATATACATGATTATACATTATGTACGTATGCACACGCATTCACACCCACTATCATATATATGTGTATGTTTATGTATGGGTTAAAAATAAAAACTCATGGCACTGGACTTGTCAGGGAAGAGTTTGCAATCATTACAAATATTCGTCATGCTGCTAGTATATTCATCAAAATAAAACTAAAGTGGTTTTACATTTAGTGGAAAATATATTTACAGAAAAATTAATTTCATATTATTTCATAGGTTTTAATTTAGTGTTTAAAAAAAAAAGACCAGAAAACAGGCATCGAAAGCTATGAGCACAGCAAATGTAATATGAAGGTTTCATTGTATAGATACTATCCTATGGAAATTTCTGCCTATAATGACATGGTGTCTAAAAAATTTTAGAGTTCATCAAGTCCAATCCTCTCATTTAATAGAAGAAAAATTCAGGCCCAGGGACATCTACTGACTCACCCCAAATCACCCAGCAAGTAAGTGTGCATGAGAACAAAAACCCAAGGCACACTACCCCACATTTTTCTGTGTTACGTACATTTGCCCTTCTACCAAAGTAAACATTTGCTGAACAATTGGCTATATTACAAGTGACCTGCTGGGAGACATAAATCTACCTGATACAGAATGCTCCTAGGACAGTGGTTGTCAACACTATCAGACCCAACATACTCCATATTATAATAAATATGATGTAATGCCCCATTATTATCCTAAACTAAAATTCACAGGTAACTGAACTTACCTACACAAATAATTTTTAAATGTCAATTCAATACCCTAAGACATCGATTATAATATAAAAAATAAATGAGAAGAAAGGAGTTTATGGAATGTGTGTGTGTTTGTATGTATGTGTGTGTATGCATGTGTGGGTTTGTATGTATGTGTGTGCATGTATTCCAATATGTTGAACACTTGGAAACAATTACTAGATAATAGTGACCTCATTAGATATTTGCTCTAAGAAAAACTGCCATTAATACACAGCTGTAAAACTCAGAGTATTTACTCATCACTGGATGTTACTGATGATTGACAGGATTTTCCAAAATGGTGAGCTAAAGCTTACCAAATTATATGCACTGAATTTTTTGTATTATTTTGATTACTCATATATGTTTTCTGTATTTGTAGAAAATTTTGCACATATTAAAATGATGCCAATGTACTTTGTTTTAATATATAATTGAGATAAATCCTAGACTCAGATTTTCAATAAGATTTTCTACTTCCAAAATGTCTACCTGGAGGAATATTTAAAGGTCATGCAGTATTCAGGATGGTTCTTCATTGTAAGGACTGCCTATGCAGTGCAAGATATCTAAAATCCTGCCTTCTGTCTAATAAATGCCATTAGATCTTCTCAATAACTGCAACGACCAACAATGTTCCCATTGTTTTCAGGATGACCCAGAGTAGAATCATTATCATAGAACACTGCATGTGGGCTCTCTTTAGCATAAGAATCAAGACAACCAATATCAAAACCATAAAAAAGTTATGTATAAACAGTATACAATTTAAAATGAATTATTCATTTTAAACATTATATTTCCTTGAATTTATAGTCTTTGTACATTTTCATGGAAAAATTTAATTTTAAAATGCTAAGCTTTAGATTGTGTCTTTGCAAACAGATAACACAATTTCAAAATCAGAAATCCTAAACTAACATTAATATAAAATATAGCTTAATTTAAAATGTAACTCATGTTATATTTAATATTGGTTTAATTATATTTTATAATAACCAAATTCTTAAAAATAACATTAATTTTTTTTGCAAAAGCAACATGTTCTTTTTATGTAGATATGGATATTAAATAAACACTATTTACTCATAATATTGAGTTTACATGAGGTTTTTGTGTCAGTCTAGGGAAGCAGTACAAGTATCTTTGGAAATGAAAGATAATACCTACACAATTGCATCTTTATATTGGCCTATGATTTATTTAAATCAGATGCAATAATTCTAGACTTTCTGAATTCTTAATTGACCAGGATGCTGAGAATTCCTCTTATATGTGATCAATTTCTATTATGATCACATAATAGAAATGTGGATGAATTTTATTAATTCACCTCTGTATCAGCAACCTGTCTCACAATTCTTTAGAGACTATCTCACTATATATGCAGTTCTGACACATCACAAACTATAATATATATTATTTGTCCATCTCATTTTTTGGATTGTTTAACTGTCAGTTGCAATATCCTTCCATAAAAGAACATAAAGACATCATCTGGCTCTTATTCTCACAAACAGTTACATATTTACTGTGTGTGAAAGATCTCTACCATGTTCAGGAGCCAAATAGGCACAGTTAAAGAATAGTCCATTTCTATGTCATGATGATTCTGTACTGAAATGTACAGGATAGCTTTTTCCTTTGAAAAATCACTTCATGTCACTTGGCCAGTCAAGGACTGCAAAACACAATGGAAAATTACAAAATACAAGAGCATTCATAGTACGGTATTTTGCCAAGGCTCCAGCAAAGCATTTTCTAACCAAACTAACAATAAAATCACTGTGATTTCGAATAGGAACAAGTTGTAGAAACATCTTTTACTTCCTACTGTAGTGTAGAATAGATTATGCTTTTTTTAAAGAGTTGAGGTCTCTCTCCATCTCCTAGCCTAGAGTGCAGGGGTGCGGTCATGGCTCCCTGCTGCCTCAAATTCCTGGGCTCAAGTGATGCCCCCACCTTAGCCTCCTGAGTTGCTGGGATTACATGTGTGAGTCACCATGCCAGGCTCTAGATTATCATTTTTCTGAGGTTCTTCTTGTAATAATATGCCCAATCCTACAAATGAAACTTGTCTCTCCCAATCAAAATCGCAGCCTTCACACAAGAAATACCCACTTGCAGTAGGAGAAAAGGGATTAAATTTAAAAGAGGCTTTGTTGCTGGGGCAGCAGTAGTTTAGTAAGAGTTGCATTAATAAGCATGTCTAATTCATTCTCTGCCTAGTAGGTAGGTAAGTAGAAGAAGATGATTTTGAAATGTGGAAATCGAAAATGACGGAGAGAAGCCTCTAGTCTATTGTTTCCTAAACACAGTCCTCTCCTTTTCACTCACAGTCAAATTGTCAGGATGAATACCCAAACCCAAAGTGCTGAGAGGAGAGATCAGAAAAATCACTGCAATGTGAATATGTACGTAAACACAAACAGCTGCTACCAGGTGATGCAGTCCTCCCTCTGATGTTAGCAGAATCCATGGGGGTGGTATTTTATGCAACCACATGATCAGAAAGAACATATAGATGAGATTTCAGAGGACATGGAGCTGGTGCCGACCCTTTAGTGCAGTGCTTCTCATTTATGTATGTGCTATTTATTCAAAGATCTGGCTAAAAATACAGATTCTGGTTCAGCAAGTCTGTGGTGTGGCTGAGATTCTGCTTTTCTAACAAGCTCCCAGGTAATCTTGATGCTGCTTATCTGTAGACCATACTATATGCAGCAAAGCTTTAGAAAGCCTCAGAAACCTTAACACCTTTCCTTAGGATTGGGAAACTGATGGAAAAAATGTAACATTGTGAAGTACATTCAAAGAGAAACTCATGAAGGGAATGATGGTGAGCACAAAGAAACAGACCTTGTAAGGTTAACATCATACATCAAGAACAAAATGCAACAGGTAAATAAAAGTCACCATCCTCCTGCCTAAACAGAAAAATAAAAACCATCCAGCAGTTTGATGCAGTGCATAAATGTGCAAATGCAGTGACACAGGGCAAGATGAAAGATGGGAGCAGAAGAATAACAGTTAAGACAGAATGCCTTTGTCATATACTTTCTAAACCTCGCCTAAAAAATTTCACAAAAAGTAGACAATATTATTACAAAAGTAGGTGAGTAATTTGTGGGTGATGAGTATGAAACAAAGGCAAATATATACACACACATATATATGCAAACATACAAACAAAGGCAAATATATACATATATAGTACATACATATATGTATGTGCCTTTGGTTCACACTCATCATCCACATATAGACATATACGTATGTGTAGACATATACCTGTAATATGTATATATGTATATACATATGTGTATACATATACATATATAAATACATATAAGCATGTATGTTTATATATATGTATGCATACACACATGTATATAAAATGTATATATATAAGAATATACCATTGCCATATAAATATATGCATATATTGCTATATATATGCATAGTTTATATGTAACATATATGTGTATATATACACACACATATGTATAAAAATGTATATATGTATATACATAAAAACTAAGTTTCTACTGTAGGCTCTAATGGCTAAAAGATTTTATCTATCTCTAGAGAGGAATCATTGCCAGGTAAATGAAAATTCACCCCATGATAGCATATAAAATAGATTAGTTTTATAGATGCCTAAGATAATGCCCTATAATAGTCCTGCTGCATTTAAATACTTTATCTTCAAATGGTAATATTCAAAGTTCTAAGTTTAAGGAAACTTTCAATCAATGTTAGAAGAAAATATCTGAACAAGCAATATGAGACTTCACTAGACAATTTTAAAAATTGCATTTGCCTACTCACCAGTCATACCAAGGTTTTTGAGGGAACAGTTTTCAAATGAAGTTTATTGGCTACTCAGACTATAGAAAAATGCATCACTTCTGACCAAGATTTTCCACTAATCACGATTTGAAAGGATGTCATACCAAATAATATATGGCTTAAGTAGGACTGAGACCTTAGACATAATTAGGCACTGCAAAATTTTATCATAGTTTTTACTCTAAAGGAAAGTAATGGGCTGGGTGTGGTGGCTCACGCCTGTAATTCCAGCACTTTGGGAGGCCGAAGCGGGCGGATTACCTGAGGTCGGGAGTTTGGGACCAGCCTGGCCAGCATGGCAAAACCCCATCCCTACTAAAAATATGAAAATTAGCCAGGCATGGTGGCAAGTGCCTGTAATCCCAGCTACTTGTGAGACTGAGGTGGGAGAATCTCTTGAACCTGGGAGGCGGAGGTTGCAGTAAGCTGAGATTGTGCCACTGCATTCCAGTCTGAGCAACAGAGTGAGACTCTGTCTCAAAAAAAAAAAAAAAAGTAATGAATTTTGAAAGCCCCTGAAATCTGAGTTTGAGTTCATCTGTGAAATAATTAGGATATGGTTTTAAAACAACAACATTAGTAATTAGTTTTAATGCTAGGTCCATATCTCGTTAGCCACTTATATGTAGAAAATATTTCTGAATGAGGCAATAACATGCACAATGATATATAGATAAATATTTTTTATGATAAAACAACACCAATTTTGCATTGGTTAGAATTGCATTCTTATTATCATTTTAATACAGGAGGGCATCCCTTATGTTCTTTGGTGAATACAATTCTTTAGTTTACAAAATATTTGGCTGTGATCTGAAAAAATTATAAATGAGTTAGTAATTGGGTAAGATTCCAATTTGTGGTGGATAAAACTACATTATTTAACATTTACAAACAAAAAAAATCTTGTAATATACATTTTTAAGTTAACCTTAAATTTTACTCAATAAATCACTCACAAGTTGAGAAAATCTAGCACATATACTTTGACTCACCTACATAATGCTCAGGAAAAACTAAAATAAGTGGGGGGGAAAGGGCATGTTTTTAAAAAGAACAGGGAGCAAAGAGTTCTTTCTGAGATTGAAATAAACTGTTCTCCCAAAATGCACGAAGCCATTCTTTCTCACTAACTCTCATTGAATCTAGGAAAAATTATGAAACTACTTATGTTAACAGCTAGATAATCCTCTCAATTTAGCTTTCTTATTTCTTTATTGATGTTTGGAACCTTTATTGATGTTTGCAACCCATACTGGCTTTCTTTTTTTTTTTTTTTTTTTTTTTTTTTGAGACAGACTCTCGCTGTCTTGCCCAGGCCAGAGCACAGTGTTGGGATCTCGGCTCACTTTAACCTCTGCCTCCTGGGTTCAAGCGATTCTGCTGTCTCAGCCTCCCGAGTAGCTGGAATTACAGCCTTGCACCACCAAGCCCAGCTAATTTTTGTATTTTTAGTAGGGATGGGGTTTCCCCATGCTGGCCAGGCTGGTCACCAATTCCTCACCTCAAGTGATCCACCCACCTAGGGCCTCCCAAAGTGCTGGGATTACAGGCGTGGGCCACCACGCCTGGCCCTGGCTTTCTTTATTGGTTTTGTAATTGTATGAAACGACAATTGCAACCTAAGGGATTAAACAGTAACTAACTGTAGCCTTTCAAGGTCTGTGTTTGTTTGTTTTTAGTACATACGGTTTGGCTCTTGGTCTCTACCTAAATATCATCTTGTAGCTCTCATAATTCTCACCTGTGGGGACTTGGTGGGAGATAATTGAATCATGGGGGCAGGTCTTTCCCATGCTGTTCTCATGAGAGTGTATGGGTCTCACGAGATCTGATGGTTTTACAAACGGGAGTTTCTCTGCGCAAGGTCTCTACTTGCCTGCTGCCATTCACGTAAAATGTGACTTGCTCCTCCTCACCTTCCACCATGATTGTGAGGCCTCCCCAGCCATGTGGAACTGTAAGTCCAATAAACCTCTTTCTTTTGTAAATTGTCCAGTCTTGGATATGTCTTTATCAGCAGCATGAAAATGGACTAATACAGTAAATTGGTATCAGTAGAGTGGGGTGCTGCTGAAAAGATACCCCAAAATGTGGAGGCAACTTTGGAACTGGGTAACAGGTAGAGGTTGAAACAGTTTGGAATGCTCAGAAGAAGACAGGAAAATGTGGGAAAGTTTGGAACTTCCTAGATACTTGTTGAATGGCTTTGCCCAAAATGCTGATAGTAATATGGACAATGAAATCCAGTCTGAGGTGGTCTTAGATGGAGACGAGGAACTTTTTCGGAACTGGAGCCAAGGTGACTCTTGTTATGTTTTAGCAAAGAGACTGGTGGCATTTGGCCCCTGCCCTAGAGATTTGTGGAACTTTGAACTTGAGGGAAATGATTTACGGTATCTGGCAGAAGAAATTTCTAAGCAGCAAAGCATTCAAGAGGTAACTTGGGTGCTGTTAAAGGCATTCAGTTTTATTAGAGGAAACAGCATAAAAGTTCAGAAAAATTTGCAGCCTGACAATGCAATAGAAAAGGAAATCCTGGCTAGAAGCAGTGGCTCATGCCTATAATCCCAGCACTTTGGAAGGCCGAGGCGGGTGGACCACTTTAGATCAGGAGTTCAAGACCAGCCTGGCCAATGTGGTGAAACCCCGTCTTTACTAAAAATACAAAAATTAGCCAGGCATGGTGGTGCATGCATGTAGTCCCAGCTACTTGGGAGGCTGACACAGGAGAATTGCTTGAACCTGGGAGTCGAGGTTGCAATGAGCTGAGATCATGCCACTGCACTCCAGCCTGAGCGAGAGAGTGAGACTCTGTCTCAAAAAAAAAAAAAAAAAAAAGAGAGAGTGAGAGAAAAGAAAATCCCATATTCTGAGGAGAAATTCAAGCCAAGTGGCTGCAGAAATTTGCATAAGTAATGAGGAGCCATATGTTAATCCCCGGGAAAATGGCAACCGCTCTTATCACAGGCCCAGAGTCCTAGGAGAAAAAAGTGGTTTTGTGGGACAGACCCAGGATCCCTGTGCTGTGTGCAGCCTATGGACTTGGTGCCCTACATCCTAGCTGATCCAGCTGTCACTGAAAGGGACCAACGTAGAGCTCAGGCCATGGCTTCAGAGGGCACAAGCCCCAAGCAGCTTCCACATGATGTTGAGCCTCCCAGTGGACAGAAGTCAAGAATTGGGGTTGGGGAACCTCTACTTAGATTTCAGAGGATGTATGGATGGGGTTTCGCCTTGCTGGCCAGGCAGAAATTTGCTGCAGGGGCAAGGCCTTCATGGAAAACCTCTGCTAGTGCAGTGCAGAAGGGAAATGTGGGGTTGGAGCTCCCACACAGAGTCCCTACTGGGACACTGCCTAGTGAAGCTATGAGAAGAGGCCACTATTCTCCAGACCCCAGAATGGTAGATCCACTGACAGCTTGCACCATGCGCCTGCAAAAGCCGCAGACATACAATGCCAGCCTGTGATAGCAGCTGGAAGGGAGGCTGTACTGTGCAAAGCCACAGGGGTGGAGCTGCCGAAGATTATGGGAACCTACCTCCTTCTTACATCAGTGTGACATGGATGTGAAACATGGAGTCAAAGGAGATCATTTTGGAGCTTTAAGATTTGATTGCCCTGATGGAATTTGGACGTGCTCGGGGCCAGTAGCCGCTTTGTTTTGGCCAATTTCTCCCATTTTGGATGGCTGTATTTGCCCAATGCCTATATTCCCATTGTATCTAGGAAGTAACTAATGTGCTTTTGATTGTACAGGCTCATTGGCAGAAGGGATTTGCTTTGTCTCAGATGAGGCTTTGGACTGTGGACTTTTGAGTTAATGCTGAAATGAGTTGACACTTTGGGAGACTGTTGGGAAGGCATGATTGGTTTTGAAATGTGAAGATATGAGATTTGAGAGGGGCCGGAGCAGGATCATATGGTTTGGCTCTCTGTCCCCACCCAAATCTCATCTTTTAGCTCCCATAATTCCCACATGTTGTGGGAGGGACCCAGAGGAGATGATTGAATTGTGGGAGCAGGTCTTTCCTAGGCTGCTCTCGTGATAGCAAATGGTTCTCACGAGATCTGATGGTTTTAGAAACGGGAGTTTCTCCACACAAGCTCTCTCTTTGCCTGCTGACAGCCATGTAAGATGTGAATGTGACTTACTCCTCCTTGCCTTCTGGCATGATTGTGAGGCCTCTGCAGCCATGTGGAACTGTATGTCCAATAAACCTCTTTCTTTTGTAAATTGCCCAGTCTCGGATATGTCTTTATCAGCAGCATGAAAATACAGTAGACAAGTTGTTTTACTGATATGAGTATCATGATCATATAAAAGCAAGCACTCATGGCTTTAGGAAAAACAATTAAAAACCTTCAGCCCATGAAAATATTGCTACCCTGTGTAAATGTTATAGGGATAAAAAAAGCCTATGGACCAACTCCTGTAACTCAGGTTTGATCCAGCTCTCAATGGCATTCCACAGGCAGTATATTTACACAGCCAGAATCTTTTACAGTACGTTTTGGGTTGCTGGATTGTTCAAGACTACTCTGAAACATCTTCCCCAAAAGTAGTACATGTGTAACTATAGCAAATACATCTCAAATCATTATACCTCAATTGTTTCTAATATTCAGTCCTTTATTTAGACGTAACCAAAGCTTTAGATTCTAAGATGCTGACTTGAAACACTGTGAGTCATGACCAAGGAGATGACAGGACAAGAGATATGGGGCGAAATGGGTGTGGCCTTTTGGGAAGAGATCCTAAGGGAGGGGCTGATGTGTATTAGGGATGCTGTCCTTTGTTTCTGATACATTTTTGGGGGTACTTGCATTTTTCTGTGAATTTAAATATAACTTTTTCTCTGCTGGGGAAGTAGCTATGATTTGCAGTTAAAATAAGAAGTAACATTAAAAGGAAATTCACAGTCTTGATAAACTTGTTTATCTTTCTATTATCTAATTTTACTGGTGGTATTTCATTTGTGTAATACATAACTTTCTAAAATAATTTGTTTCCATTTTACCTAAAAGGAGTATATTAATAAGGAATCTTTCCTCAAGAAAATTTTTAAATTTTTTTCCATTGAAAAATAACTAGGAAGTAAAATTCCAAATCAATAGTATACTCTTACCATAGAATTATAAACGTTAATATAATCGTGTGCTCATTTAAAATATATGTAAATGAAAGTAATATTTTAGAATTTCTCTCTCAAGAGAAAGCCAGCTTCTAATTAAGATTACAGATGAATAGGCTCTGCTATCACCACATCTCCCAATAGACCACGCATGTTCTGTTATTGTTCCCTCTTCCTTGCTTCCCTTACCAATTCGTGTACCTTATTCTATCAAGGCTTCTTTCTCAGTGTATCTGGAATCCACCCATTCTCCTTAATTCTCACACTATAACCTACCTGATGTTCTTTGAACACCCTCAATCTAGACTACTGCAATAGTTTCCTAATGAGTTCTCAATGGTTTACCCCCTTCCAAAGTTCTTTAGAGTTGATTTCATTTTATGATTCCCACTGAGTAATCCTATCTTGAGGATAAACCTGATAGCTCTTATCCTGGCATTAAGGGACTAACACAGTCTAGATCCAAAACACCCTTCCAATTTATCTTCTAGTATTTGTTTTATTTGCTCTTGCCATATTCCATATAGCTAAAATATAACATAGGCATTCATACTTTCATAATTTAGTTCATGGATGTGTGTGTGTGTGTAGGTGTGGAGAATTTCCTCCCCCAATCATTTGTGATCCTTTGAAATCAGAAAAGATTGACTTATTTTCCAGTTCATCCATAATGTCTTATTCATCTCCCCTATATATTGTGCTCTCTCTTTTTTGTAAAGTCCCATTACAAGGCTATTTGTAAATTATTTACTATCTGGGATTATCACTCACTGATTTTCCACTGAAAGTTTTTCTTTAGCCAACAAAATTAAAAGTTTGAAGTCAAGGGTGGTGTATCTTATTTACCTGCCTAGTACTTAACTTTGTTATGCATATAGTAGCTACTCAATAAACATACATTTGAATCGTGAGGCAAAATGGCAGAGAAAAAGCCTTTGATTCAACTGTATCAATTTTTCAAGAGATGTTTGCTATAAAACTGACTACACTGAGCAGATATCTTCATATTCGATTATATTTTTAAATATGCCATAAAACATATGTTAAAGTGAATGGCACTTTGGTAATATGCTTAAATGCCTACTGAATTATATACTTTTAAAGTTTAGATGTTCATATTTCATCATTGGTAATATACCTATTATTTATTTGGTAAGAGTAAACTAATTGGGAGAAAAGTTTTCTGTAAGCCAAATAAAAATAATACCAAATTTACAGTATAAATATTAAAAATAAGAAACTGTCATAATTACAAGTAAAAGAGAATACTTAAATCAGACCATATCAGTAGAAGCTAAGTAATAAAATAATGTTTATGAATTTAGCATACTGTTTCACTTACAGTATTTTTCAAAAATATGTCAAGGTATGTGCTCTGTGTTTCAATAGGGAGCTTCATGTTCTTCATAGAAAATCACTATATTGACAAATATAACATGGCTCCTGTAAATATTGCTTTGTTCCCAAGCACTTACTATTTGCTTGCCATTTGGTCCTTGCTGTTGTTACTGTTCTTACTATTTTCTTTTACTTTTTAACTTTTCTTTTAGGTTTAGGGGTACATGTGCAGGTTTGTTATATAAGTAAATTCGTGTCACGGGCATTTGTTGCACAGATTATTTCATCACCCAGGTTTTAGGCCTAGTACCCAATAGTTATTTTTTCTGCTCCTCCCCCTCCTCCTACCCTTCACCCTCAAGTAGGCTCCACTGCCTGTTGTTCCTCTCTTTGTGTTCTTGAGTTCTCATCATTTAGCTCCCACTTATAAGTGAGAATATGCGGTATTTGGTTTTCTATTCCTGCAATAGTTTGCTGAGGATAATAGCCTCCAGCTCCATCCATGTTCCTGCAAAAGTCACGATCTTGTTCGTTTTTATGGCTGCATAGTATTTCTTATTGTATATGTCACATTTTCTTTATCCAGTCTGTCACTGATGCGCATTTAGGTTGATTCCATGTCTTTGCTATTGTGAGTAGTGCTATTTTCAATCTTTATTATTTTACTTAGAAGTTTTTGCAATTCGTAAAACAGTTCATCATATAAAGCTAGTTATAACTCTATTATCTAATTAATATATACTATAAGACATCATCCATCCAGAAGTGAAGGATTTTTACTCTGTTTTATTCCTGGCCTCTTATTTCAGAAAGATATATGTGTTATATTTAACTATCAAATCACAGTTAATGTCTAGAGAATAGTTACTCCCATAGTAACTAATTGGATTTCCAGATGATTTTACTGTTAAGACTTATCTACTTCTAGCTTAAATAGACATTCCATCTTGAATTTAACAGTAAATATGGAAGTGCTGACTGCTGTGAGGTGCACAATATGAGATATTAAACTCATTCGACAATGGTTGCAAATGATTTCCATGAACAGGTTGCAGCATGAAGTGGGGATGTTCTGACTAGAAATCAAAGGATCTAGGTGCAGCTCTTCCCTCCCATTCTAGAGGACCTTGGGCAGCTTTGAGACAGGATGTTATGTATGAAATGGCAACTGAGTACCAGGATATGAAAAATATGAAATTCCAGAAGCAGGGCCTCACCTTATGAGCAATTGTCAAGAGCTATTTCAGGTCTCTTGAAATTCCTCACCCACTCTGAAAATAAGAAAGCATCGAGAGTGGATTTCAAGAGGGTGATTCTTTAGCAGGAGATGCTGCCAAGCTCTGGTTCTCATTGGGAGTGGGCTGAGTTGTCTGCCTTTTACTTTTTATCTAGGGGGAAAAAAAAGGCTTCACTAGGAGCGTTCAGAGATTTTAATGGGGTCTCCAGCAGCTTGGGGCCTAGTAGGAGGCTGCTATCTGACATATATTGAGAAATCTTAAGATAAGCAGCTGTGTTAAAGCCCTGAGGTTGTGAACTGGAGAAAAATGGAGGCCATTTGGGGTAGAAAATGCCTCCTACCCATGACGACCACAGAATGTATGAATGTTTCTCACTCATTGAGCCAAAAAGGATTAAGAACTGACCTGAGCCACTTCAAATTCTGTCTGGCGTGCCACTTAGAACTTAACATGGAGAGGCTCATGGAAAGACCAGAGCCTAAAGAAATGGCTGCTGAGGCTACAACTGAAAGGCCTGGCATAAGGAGACCCCGAAGAACCCACAGAAGTTCTCAGGCAGAAAATCATTTATGAATAGGACCAAGAATCAAAGAGTGTGAAACAATCTTACATAATCTGTTCCTTCTTTTACTTTCTGTGCCTTCTTTTACTTTCTCCCTCTCTGCATACTGTCTTTGGAAGAGCCAGAAACTGCTTTGCAAATGGAGGGTGAAGAAGCAGAAAATGAAAGAAGATACCAAGTGTGCCCAATCTGCACGTGTCAACATCTATCTAAAATCATCTCCAATTAAAAGATTCAAAAAGATTTAATTCTCAGTCAACTTGGGAACTCGGTGTTCTAATGTCAAACTGAGGCTGTTTTGTGAGTTAAAGGGAGCATAGAGCTTATCATTGACTATAAAAATTATGAAGTCCCCAAAATTTTCATCCAGTAGTAGAAGAAATATATGTCCCGTACTTTGAAAGGAGAGTGAGAAAAATAAAATGAATTTTGATTACATTTCCCCAGTTGTGCCAGCTCAACACACAAGTCACACTACTTAATTTGTCTCTAGCTCTCAGCTTCCTTATGTATAAGAGAAGTGTGGAGAAGCTGTTTTAAGAATTAAATATTTTATATCACAGATGTCTGTCTTTTCTGGGAGGTGGGAAGGGAGGACGAGGTGCAAAATCACATTTCATGAAATTAGTTCAACCCTGATAGCAAAGCCTGATTTAAAAAGCCTTGTGCACACACACAACTGAACACCACAAATCAAAATTTTATTAATGACATAAAGATAAACATCCTAAGTAAATAACAGTAAATTGAATTCAAAAGTATATTTAAAAATAAGCCATGATAAGTTACATTTTATTATGTAATTGCAAAGATCAATCAACAAAAATAGATTTGCTAATATATCATATAAATTAGATGCTATTAAAAATTTTATAAAAGTAAACCAAGATGTCTGATTTTAAAATAAGTAAATATTCTATAATGTAAGTGAAAAGATTTCTTTTTAGAACATTAAATATTATCTATCTAATACTGCAGACAACGTCATATGTATTGTTAAGTCTCAAAAGAATTACTATGAGGCCAAGTGTGGTGGCTCACGCCTGTAATTTCAACACTTTGGGAGGCTAAGGCAGGTGGATCACCTGAGGTCAGGAGTTCAAGACCAGCCTGGCCAACATGGCAAAACCCCGTCTCTACTAAAAACACAAAAATCATCCGAGTGTGGTGGTGCACGCCTGTCATTCCAGCTATTCGGGAGATTGAGGCACTAGAATCACTTGAACCCAGGAGGTGGAGGCTGCAGTGAGCCAAGATCGTGCCACTGCACTCCAGCCTGGGTAATGAAGTGAGACTCTTCCCAAAAAAAAAAAAAAAAAGAATTACTATGAGTCAGAGGAATAGATAAGAGTTTCTGTTATCAATTCAACATTCTCTGTTGCTCTGGCAGTTCTAGGCAATGCTATAAAAAAAATACAGGCACATCTCAGAGATATTGCAGGTTTGGTTCTGTACTGCTGAAATAAGGTGAGTTGCACAATTTTTTTTGTTTTTTAGTGCATATAAAAGTTATGTTTATACTATACTATAGACTATTAAGTGTGCAACAGCTTAACAATGTCTAAAGGAAAAATGTACATTCTTTCATTAAGAATACTTTATTGCTAAAAATTGCTAACAATCATTGGAGACTTCAACTAGTCATAATCTTCTTTCTGATGAAGGAGCTTGCCCTCATGCTGATGGCTACTGACCGATCAGGGTGGTGATTGTTGAATGCTGGGGTACCTGTGGCAACATATTAAAATAAGACAAGAATAAAGTTTGCCACATCAGTTGACTCTTCCTTTCACAAAGGATTTTTCTGTGGCATGTGATGCTGTTTGACAGCATTTTTCCCACAGTAGAACTTCCTTCAAAATTGGAGTCAATCCTCTCACACTGTGCTGCTGCTTTGTGAAATAACTTTATGTAGTATTCTAGATTCTTTGTTGTCATTTCAGCAATGTTCACAGCATCTTCACTAGGAGTAGATTCTATCTAAAGAAACTACTGTCTTTGCTCATCCATAAGAAACAACTTCTCATCCATTCAAGATTTTATCATGACACTGCAGCAATTCAGTTACATCTTCAGGCTTCACTTGTAATTTTAGTTCTTCTGCTATTTCTGCCACATCTGCAGTTACTTCCTCAAAATAAGTCTTGAAACCCTATCAAAGTCATCCAGGAGCATTGGAATCAACTTATTTTAAACTCCTGTTAATGTTAATATTTGTCCCCTCCCATGCATCACAAATGTTCTTAACAGCATCTAGTATGGTAGTGAATCCTTTTCATAAGGTTTTCAATTTGCTTTGCCTGGATCCATCAGAGAAATCACTATCTATGGCAGTGATAGCCTTACAAAATGTATTTCTTAAATAATAAGACTTGAAGGTCAAAATTACTTCTTGATCATGGGCTACAGAATGGATGTTGTGTTAACAGACATAAAAAACAACATTAATCTCCTTGTACAGCTTCATCAGAGCTCCTGGGTGACCAAATGCATTGTCCGTGAGCAGTCATATTTTGAAAGTTATCTTTTGTTTTTTTCCTGAGCAGTAGGTCTCAATAGTGAGCTTAAAATATTCAGTAAATCCTGCTATAAACAGATGTGCTGTCATCGAGGCTTTGTTGTTTCATCTATAAAGCACAGGCCATGTAGATTTAGCACAATTCTTAAGGGTCTTAGGATTTTTGGAACGGTAAATGAGCATTGGCTTCAATTTAAAGTCACCAGCTACATTAGTGCCTAACAAAAGAGTCAACCTGTCTTTGAAGCTTTGAAGCCAGGCATTGACTTCTCTTCTCTAGCTATGAAAGTCCTAAATGGCATCTTCTTTTAACATAAGGCTGTTTCATCTACTTGGAAAATCTGTTGTTTAGTGTAGCCACCTTCATCAATGATCTTAGCTAGATCTTGTGAGTAATCTGCTGCAGCTTCTACATGGCACTTACTGCCTCACCTTGCACTTTTTTTTTTTTTTTCTGAGACAGAGTCTCACACTGTCACCCAGGCTGGAGGGCAGTAGCATGGTCTCGGCTCACTGCAACCCCCACCTCCCAAATTCAAGTGATTCTCCTGCTTCAGCCTCCCAAGTAGCTGGGACTACAGGCACACACCACCACACCTGGCCAAGTTTTGTATTTTTTAGTAGAGGGGGGTTTTGCCATGTTAGCTGGTCTCGAACTGCTGGTACCAAGTGATCCACCTGTCTCGGCCTACCAAGGTGCTGGGATTACAGGCATGAGCCGCTGCCCCCAACCACCTTGCTCTTTTATGTTATGGAGATGGCTTCTTTCCTTAAATCTCATGAACCAACTTCCGCTAGCTTCAAACATTTCTTTTGCATCTTCTGACTTCTCTCAGCATGCATAGAATTGAAGAGAATTAGAGACTTGCTCTGGATTAGGCTTTGGCTTAAGGAATGTTGAGGCCGGTTTAATCTTCTTTCCAGACCACTCAAGCTTTCTTCGCATCGGCAGTAAGCTGCTTCGCTTTCTTATCTTCACATTTTCACTGGAGTAGCATTGTTAATTTCCTTCATGAACTTTTTATTGCATTCACAACTTGGCTGTTTGGCACAAGAGGTCTAACTTTTGGCCCATCTTGGTTTTTGATTATTTGTTTGTTTTTTGAGACAGGGTTTCACTTTGTCACCCCGGCTGGAGTGCAGTGGTGCGATCTCGGCTCACTGTAACCTCCACCTCCCAGGTTCAAGAGATTCTAGTGCCTCAGCCTCCCAAGTAACTGGGATTACAGGCACATGCCACCATACCCAGCTAATTATTGTATTTTTAGCAGAGACAAGGTTTCACCATGTTGGCCAGGCTAGTCTTGAACTCCTGACCTCAAGTGATCTGCCTGCCTTGGCCTCCCAAAGTGCTGGAATTACAGGCGTGAGCCCATCTTGGTTTTTGGCATGTCTCCCTCACTAAGTTTATTATTATTATTTTTTGAGACAGAGTCTTGCTTCCTTACCCAGACTGGAGTGCAGTGGCCCAATCACAGCTCACTGCAGCCTTGACCTCCTGGGCTCAAGCAATCCTCCTACCTCAGTCTCCCAAGTAGCTAGGACTACAAGGATGCACCACCATGCTTGGTGAATTTTCATTATTATTATTATTATTATTATTATTATTTGTAGAGACAAGGTCTCCCTGTGCTTCCCAGGCAGGTCTTGAACTCCTGGGCTCAAGCAATCCATGCTTCAACCTCAAAAATTGCTGAGATTACAAGTGTGAGCCACTGCACCCAGCCAGTTTAATTATTTTTAATTTTTGATTAAAAGTGAGAGGCATACAACTCTTTCTTTCTCTTGAACACTTAGAGGCCATTGTAGGGTTATTTATTGGCCTAATTTCAATATTATTGTGTCTTAGGAAATAGGGATACCTGAGGAGAGGCAAAGAAACAGGGAAATGGCCTGTTGGTGGAGCAGTCAGAACACACACATTTATCAGTTAAGTTCTCCATCTTATGCAGACACAGTGACACCCCAAAATAATTACAATAATAACATCAAAGATCACTGATCACAGATCACCATAGCAGATATAATAATAATAATAAAGCTTGAAATATTGTGAGAATTACCAAAATGTGACACAGACACAAAGTGAGCACATACTTTTGGAAAAATTATACCTATAGACTTGCTCAATGCAGGTTTGCTACAAACCTTCAATTTGTAAAACAATGCAATATCTTCAAAGCACAATAAAGCAATAGAATAAGGTTTGCCTGTAAATATATGGGTTGGTGCAAATGTAATAATTAGCTATAAACAGAAAAAAATTATCATTACATTCAGTTATTCTTTTTTCTTTGATATCATTATTTAAAAGATCACTCATCCAATTATTATTAAGATAGTTGTTTACGTATCTGAAAATTGTAATGTCTCAGAAATGTATTCTAGAGGTAGTTATTGATCTAAATTTCATCCAAAGAGAGCAAGAATATTCATTGAATATTCATCTTTCCCTCTCACTAATTCAAAACTCCACCTATCACATACAAAATGTTGCCTACATATCCTTGAATCCATTTCTGGACTCTGTGTTCTCTTCCAAATGATCTGCTTCATTCTGAGTCAGCATTGATGTATGTTAGTTATTGTAGATTTGTAACTTGATAAGAAAATATGCCCATCCCTGAGAGCACTCTTCCTATTTGACCCAATAACTATTTCAAAGTTTTGCATTTTACTAATTGTCATAGGAGATTATTTGTTCTATTTATTGTTGCTAAATTCTGCTCAAATAATGTCTACAGTCCTGTTCATATTTAGGGCACTTACTGAAGATATGTAAATGTTCCATGGATTCTTAAAAGAATTTTCTGTAGGATGCAAATTTAATCAGCATCATTATCATTCCAATTTCCCATATCCTTATTTATTTTTAAATCTCTCAGATTTTCATTTTATTTTTAATAGTGTCTGTTTTATATGTGTGTGAGTTTTTTCACATCTACAACTCAGGGGTGTAAGAAATATAACTTTATTTTTTCCTAACTGAAATTAATTTTGCTCTCAAGTCTTCACTTTCCCTGATGCTGAAAACCTGCCAATTTAGGGGAATGCAGGCTCCTCCAGGTTAAACTCAAATTCTCCGGAATAAGGAAAATTATTTCTCTCTTCTCAATTTATTTTTTCCCTTCTCTTTTTTTTCCTGGGGGATTTGAGCTCCCAAAGACTTGCATATTTTTTTTTGCTCTAGTGGGTGGCATCTGGGCTTTGCCATTCTCTGTTTTCAGGGTCCACCACTGGGCTGGCTTGTTCTTCCTATCAACACTGGCTCCCGGGCTGAAGCCAGTCTCTGGCTCACATTCGCATACCTCTTGACATGTAACTTGTAAAATTTCTTCAAGCATGTGATATAAACAACTTCTCTCAAGCTCTTTGGGGAACAAGAAAACTTTGGAGAGTCTGCGAAGCTTGCCTGAGGCTATTTATGTGAACTCTCATTCAGACACTGTTATTCTGCTCTGTTATCACAGTGACCCAGGATTCAAGTCTCCCAGCCACACTTCAACAATTTCAAGGTTCAGCCTAAAAGCAGGGGCAACAACTGGTCACTCTTCAGAGGCCATAGGTGCCCCAGCTATTGTCCCATTCCCTCTGAATCTTCTCTTCCCATCTAGCGTTTGAATCCTTAGTAACTTTTAGGTAGAAAAATAACTAAAAATGCATCATGTGTTTATCTCAACCCAGTGGTTTCTGAAATAAACTCTATGATCCAGCCTTTTGCACTTAGTATGCAATGTTGTATTTTGAGTATGGCAACCAAACACTTTCTTTTTCAAACAGCCCAGCTGTGGCAAATTTCAAGTGACGACTTTCAAGAATATTGGCTCAGCCAATGATTTACAAAAGTCTATTTAGCAGCTTTACTATTTATCATAAAGTGGTAGTTTTGTAATATATTTTAAAATTTGATGTGCTCTCCTTTTCACAGCAAAAATGTATTTCTACATGGTAAAACTTGAAATGTCATTTAAACTGATGTGATTAAAAACTGAGCAAAACGAAAACTACAGCTCTACTGACTTCTCTGAATTGTCACTCCAGAAACTTCCTCCAAGTAATATACTCTTCTCTAAACTTACTAACTTAAATTGTTTGACTTCTACCAACTTGATACCTTTTCTAAAACAATGTAGTCTACTTAATACCTCCTCTTCTAATATAATTTTCTCAGATTAAGAGATTAACACAACTAAATAAATAGCAAAGGAAGGGCAAATGATTTTGCAAAGCACACAAAGGGAAATATCTTGGTATACTTAATATTTCCAAAACTAATCCTTTCACATATATTACATTGCTGTGTTATTACACACACACACACACACACACAATTATGACCATTATATCTTTTTGTCACAGCATTCGTTTTGACAAAATAAGATTAATCTCAACCCGTTTAGTTTTTAATTTTGAAAATGTGGATTTGCTGTATACTATTTCTGTTACGGCTTTCTATTTGATTCTATTTGCCCGACATATCTTTTTCTTCTTTATTTTTTAATTTCTCTCATTTTGTTTTAGATGTTTGTCTCACACATGAGTCTTTGTTTCTGGATAGGAGGTTTAAGTGATTCATTTACAGTGTCATGTTCTTTATTTTTTTTTTATTTTAGTTTCATGGATACATGTGCAGGTTTGTTATATAGGTAAATTGTGTGTCCCGGGGGTTTGGCGTACACCTTATTTCATCATCCAGGTAATAAGCATAGTACCTAATGGGTAGTTTTTCAGTCCTCACCCTCCTCCCACCCTTCACCCTCAAGCCCCAGTGTCTGTTGTTCCTTTCTTTGTGTCTATGTGTACTCAATGTTTAGCTCCCACTTACAAATGAGAACATGCAGTATTTGGTTTTCTGTTTCTGAGTTAGTTCACTTAGGATAATGGCCTCCAGCTTCATTCATGTTGCTGCAAAGGACATGATCTTGTTTCTTTTTATGACTGTGTATTATTCCGTGCTGTATATGTACCATGTTTTCTTTATCCAGTCTACTGGTGATGAGCATTTAGGTTGATTCCATGTCTTTGCTATTGTGAATAGTGCTGCAATAAACACATGTCTGCATGTGTCTTTATGATGAACCGTTTACATTCCTTTGGCTATATACCCAATAGTTAATCTCATTTGCCAATTTTCTTGTTTAGAAAATGTTTTCTTTGCTTTCCACCTATCGGTAAATATGTTATACTTTATTTGCCTTTCTTCTCTGGAGATCAAAATATATTGAATGTAATTACTTTGGAGAGTATCTTTATAGTTTTTAATATGCTTGTGTATATATAATTTTATCAATAATAAAACAGTGGTTTATTGATTCCTTCCTTAGTAAAATAAAGAATAAACATAATTCTAATTTCCTTCATAATTTATCTGAAAGCATTTGTAATTTGTTGCTATTACCTAAGGTTTTAGACCCAGAATATAATTAATAAGTATTGATTTTATACAATGTATCTTAGTTTTTCAGAAATGTTTCATATATATATGACTTGTAAGAACGTTTGCCATGGTTGTTTAAATGTGATTCAGTAATTTTTAGTCAAACTATACCATAGCTTCTTTTTCTTGAGATCTTCAATTTGATTTAATTAAATCCAAGTTTTTCAAGTTGGTGTATATCTGACATCTTTCCTAAGCTTTTTAGGAAAGGAACATAAGAGAGATATATTTCTATTTTTCCAGGTAAAGTAGATGGCAAGTGTAATTGTATGTAAAATTTTAGAATGGCACATTGGAAGCTGGAAATTCTGGATGCTGGAAGAAGCAAGGCTCTTTTGCCATGGTTTGTATGCATGAATTTTGGTGGCATTGCTTTTTCTTCTCAAGAATTTATTGATATTGCTCCCTTAACTTCTGATGATTACTAGGGCAGAGAAATCTAAGGCTAAAATGATTTTTTGTGCCTTTCCTATAATCTTTTTTTCTATCTAAATGTTTATAGAATGTTTTTTAACATTGGTATGTTGTAATTCCCCCATATGTTGTAACATAACATTGTTATATTGTTATATTATAATTCCCCCATATCCATGGGGGACACATTCCAAGACTCCCAGTGGATCTTGAACTGGAATGCCTGAAACCATGGATAGAACTGAACCATGTATACGGCTCACTAACACTGGTTTGGTAAGAAAACAAATTTGCCAGGAGTTGTCTAAACATTGCCTTCTCTTGAAGCCTCTTTCCCTGAACAGTCCCATTAATTTCCAGACTAAAGTCTTTTCTCACAGGAGGAGAGTTATCTTCTCTGATATTGTTTTTATTTCATTTGTTTCTGTATACTGATTTTTTTTTTCATTTGTTTTTGTTTCTCCTTCAGGGATACCAATTATTTGATTCTATTTGATCGAACTTGACTGACATATATTTGTCTTCCTTATTTGATCTTTTTTCTATATTTTTCACCTTTTTCTATATTTTTATAGCTATCATCTTCTCTCAAAATTTTTAATTTTTAATAAGATTCTGTGCTTTCTGAAAAAATGTTTTGTGTTATGTACAACACAAACTTTCTACTTGTGCAATATGGTTTTTGTTCTCTATTGCTTCCAAAGTAGATTTTAGCTGTGCTAGTGCTTTTCTCTGTGGTTTCTTTATAATCATTCATGTTTCTAGGTTGATTTTCATGTTTGAACACATCTAATTTAGTTCCATTTGTATCTAACCTTGTCATTATTATTATTTTATCTCTTATTTTAAAGAAATTTATTGTAAATAAAATAGTTGTAAAATATTTCTTGCTGTCATATTGTAAAGTTTAAAGTTTTCTCTGTATTTTGAAAACAAATTACATTTATTTTCATATTAAAGAATATTTTCAAAGTCTCATGCTGGATATATATCAATTGTACAGACTCCTCAGAGTACGCAATTTTCACCACTTTTCTCACACTTACCTGTTTCTCCTATAGACTTTATCGAGATACACTATATAACCTGTGCACATTTATACCCAGGAAGATTGCACTATCAGGACACTTTCATGACCATTTCAAAAGGGGTCATGAAAGGGGATGATAGGAAAGGGATGCCCCTACTCATTTTAGGAAACAGCTACAACATACTGTCTTTGCTCCCTTGGTCAGCAAAAATCTGGTATCTCTGATATAGGAGCAAGTGTTAATGGCTTACAGAAATCTTCATGTTGCTCAAATCTGCATGAGCAGAAATTTTTTATGAGATTTTGAAGATAATTGATGAAAATCCCCAGTTTGTAGTGCTGCCATCTGAAGCACTCCACCCATAATAGCAGAGATGTATGTGAGCATTATTAAGTGGGAGATTGGGGGAAGAAAAACAGCCACTACTAGTTCACTTCTATGAGAACCAATCTCATCATTATATTTAAATAAAAATAAGCAATGTTTATTCTCCTTTTGGAATAATTCTATTTTGCACATTTTACTCATGCTTCCTTTCTATGCTAAAGTCATGGCAATGTATATGAAAAGATAACATTTCTGTAATTAGATATATTAGTTCACTAATTTTATGCTGAAATTGACTTTTTAATTAAAAAAAAACAGGGTTTTTTTGGTCTTAACTGAATTATTAAAAGCCAAAAGCAATCTATTTCTAATATCTGATCTGTTAATAATGGATCTAGCAAAAACATGAGTGAAAGAGGGGAGTCTCCAATTTTTGCTTCTATATATTTTTGTATATTTTATGATTTTGTTAATGAAATTTATAATTAAGAGCTAGCATAAAATTTAAAATACTTTTTCTACTACATATAAGACACTACTTTGTACTCACTAAGCTATTGACATGGCATTTGCTTATGTTGTAATTCCCTCATATCCATATATGGGGGACATATTCCAAGACCCCCAGTGGATCTTGAACTGGAATGCCTGAAACCATCGATAGAACTGAACCATATATATATGGCTCACTAACTATAAACCATATACAAAAACATTCTGTTTCTCCTATATATACATAGTTATGATGAAGAGTTTAATTTATAAATTAGGCACAGTAAGAGATTACCAACAATAACTAATAAATTAGAACAATTATAACAATATATTATAATAAAAATTATGTGAATGTGGTTTATCTCTCAAAATAACTTATTGTACTGTACTCCCCTGTTTTCTGACCACAGTTGACTCCTGGTAACTGAAAATGCAGAAAATGAGACCACGGATAAGAGGGAACTACTGTACTGTATATAGATGGGCTAGTGCACATTTGAGAAAAGGAAGCTAATCATATTGCTTCTGTGAATTGCAGTATCACCTCTACCTAAAATAAGTGTTTCTTCATTGTAGAGGCAGTCATCTTCTATTCTAAAAATCATAGTCATATTCTTACAAGGCTTTCTGCTTAACAAGCTAGAGCTGGATCAGACTTTTGGAATCTGTATTTTCACATATGAGAAGCATTTTAGATTTTTCAAAATAAAAATGAAGTTTTTGAGTTAGAATTTTTAACAAAAATGAAGTTTTTGAGTTTGAATTTTTAACTAATAAAGGGGCCTGTGCTTTATACGGACCTATTACTATGGCCATTTATCAAAGTACATCACATTCTTTTGTCCATTTCCTTACAAATCCTTTCCACCTACCTACGCTGCTGGAGATGAAGCACTGTTTTGAGAAAGATAACCCAATCCAATGTCAGCTGACTTGCCCTTTGAAAAGACCTGTCACTTTGTGTCAATTTTAGGAATTTGTGTCAATTTCTGAAGTCATTTCATATTTGCTGTGCATTGTATCATTGTGCTCATGTCTCAAGCAACTGAAGATATATCTGGAAATTTATTGGACAAGACAGTTCCCTTCCCAAGTGCAGAGACACCTAAAAGGCAAAGGTGAAAAACAGTCATGTTTTAGGAGTGGCTAAAATATATAACTAAAATGGCACAAACTTTAATGTTTAAATTGAATTTGGCATCATTTTCATTGACTTTAAAAATAATAAATGGAGCTGGAATTGATTTGCACTCAAATTCTTTATCTTCCCAGTTATTTTTGTAAACTTTGTTTTAAATTTTATATGGCTTTCAAATTACTATCTTTTCAATAGTTGAATTTTGTATTTGATGATAACTCTGCTGTCTTACACACTGTAGACTCTGAATTAAGCTTTCTTTCTAAGAGTAAAGAAATCATCAAGAACCTTGTCACTTTTTCTCTGGGAAACGTGTGGTTGGGAAGTAGACTTGGTCCATGTAAAGTGTTAGCTCTATCATCTAAACAGAAACAGACATCTTATTTTGCATTTCAATTTAACCAACTGAAATGATGTTTGGCTTATGTCCCAAGGTTAGTTCTTTTCTGAAAATAAATATGCACTTAAGATTGAGGGACTCAAAAGCATCTACCAGTCTTGAAATTCTCTGTCCTTAAAATTTAAGATTTTTCTTAGCATCTACATTTGTTTTACTCTAAAGCAGAACTACTGAAAATTTAGCCTACCATACTGAGTTAGGAATATAAGGATTAATACTCAATATATGGAGAATATATGAAGGAATAGGTCTTTTATGACATTTCTTTTAATGAGTGAGAAGAGACCTAATAAATTACTTTATTAAATCTCTTCTCACAAGTGAAGATAAATGTCATCAAGGGCTTAAGGTCTCATGTATTACATATAATGTATGGTTCTTCTATCTATCTTCCTATATTTCTACATTTTGTCAAAATCATCCAGTGGGCTTTAATTCATCATCAACTGCTTTTTTAAAGACAAAAAAATAAAATAATGTATTGAGAAGAAAATGTCTGACTTCATTTAGGCTTTTGCTCAACTTGGTATATCTGCTCTTAGGTTACTCTGCTGTTACACTTTTCTTCCTGTCATTTCTCCTCTCCAAGGGCCAAACAGGTGATGATAGCTCAAATTAACTTTTACTGTTTAGTAAAAAGTCTTTGAATCCTTTCCTAACCACCCTCGGCGTCTTTGATTCTTTGTCTGCAGTAATATTGCTTCTCCCAAAATTTGTACCTCCTCCTTTAGCACTTGTATTTGGAATAAAGTCATCAACACCCAATTATATAAATTAGACACAGAAATGCCATCCTGTACTCATCTGATACCCTCAAGCCACATAACTCAGTAAACTCTAAATCCTATACATTTTACATTTTCGTTATCATTTTCTCATTTTTAATGCCTTGGCTAAATTCTAATTTTTCCTTGAGACAGGGTCTTGCTCTATTGCCCAGGTTGTAGTATACCAGAGTGATCATGGCTCCCTGTAGCCTCAACCTCCTGGGCTCAAGTGATCCTCCCACCTCAGCCTCCCAAATAATTGGGACCACAGGTGTACACCACTGTGCCTGGCTAATTTTTTTAATTTTTTGTAGAGATATGGTGAGACAGGTCTCACCATAGTGCCCAGGCTAATCTTCATAATCTTTACCTAGACAATTTTCATAGTCTATTAAAGCAGTGACTTTCAAACTTTTCTTATTGCCATAAAGATACATGTTTACATTACAACTCACTATAAGCATGCATCAATAAAACTGCACATACATTGGTGAAACATAAGTTCTGAAAAACAATTCTTCTTATTAATGCGTGATGTACACTGTTATACTCTATTTGGTTCCACTATTAAAGAAATATTGATTTTAAAACCTCACTTATGGGTTGAAAGTTGAAAAACACTGCAAGTTGAAAAACACCGCAAAAGAATTACACTGTCTCCAGACATAATTTCCACTAATGAATTTTCCATACTGCCAGCACAAAGTTTTGTGTTCTATCTATCTAAACAAATAATTTCTCTCCTTAAAGCCTTTCTTTCCACTACTGGATAAAGACTAAACTCAATACCATGGCATGCAATCAGGGTTCTTCCTGTTCACACTTCCAGTCCACATATCTTCCTCCTCAAACTTACATGCTCAAGATATTCCATTTCATGTCTCTGTCTTCCACACAGTACTTCTGCTTGGAAAACTGCCTCTCTTAAATCTTCATATTTTCTATCCTTCAAGACTCTGCTAACATCTCTCTCCTCCTCTGTAATGCTTTCTCTAATCCCTCTCCACACAAAAATAATTACTCTTCCACCACTGTATTTGTAAATACCCTTTAATGAGAGACACTCACAGAACTCACTCTCCACTGATGTTCCCACCTTGTC
Organism: Hylobates moloch; assembly: GCF_009828535.3. Lineage (NCBI taxonomy): Eukaryota > Metazoa > Chordata > Mammalia > Primates > Hylobatidae > Hylobates > Hylobates moloch. Next base: position 85,833,762 of record NW_026652276.1, read on the forward strand.
TACATAGCCATTTGAGCACAGCTTTACCATAAAGCCTTTATCGATTTTAAGGACAGAAGAATTTCAAGACTGCATGCAGCCCAGGATGGTTTGAATGTGGCCCAACACAAATTCATAAACTTTTTAAAAACATTATGAGGTTTTTTTGCATTTTTTAGCTCATTAGCTATTGTTAGTGTTAGTGTATTTTATGTATGGCTCAGGGAAGCCAAAAGATTGGACACCCCCGTAGTAAATGATACAGGTCTTGTTTTCCACCACAAACAACTAAATTATTAGAGAGCTAGACTAAATAAATGAAGCAACTGTTTTCAACCACTGGATAACAGGATGCACAGGAATGCAGACCCTGCTAGAGAAGCAAATGAGATGAAGCCTATAAGCTCCTTGGCTTTCTGCCAGGGCAAAATAGAACTCATGCTCACAGTGTTGAGGGGACAGACAGAGAAATTCAAGGATAAGGCAGCTGGAGAAGAGGGAGCTATTCGGAAAAAGACTTCCAGAAATCTACCTAAGGATCCCCAAGAGTCTTAGGCTGTATTAGTCCATTCTTACACTGCTGAAAAGACATACCTGAGACTGGATAATTTGTAAAGAAAAGAGGTCTAATTGACTCACAGTTCCAGATGACTGGGGAGGCCTCAGGAAATTTACAATCATGGCAGAAGGCAAAGAAGAAACAAGGCACATCTTGCAGGGCAAAAAGAGGAAGGGAGTGAAGGGAGAAGTGCTACAGACTTTCAAGCAATCGGATCTTGTGAGAACTCTAGACAGCGCCAGGGAGGTGGTGCTAAACCATTGTTTTTTACTGTTCAATATAACCATATTATAGGCTAAATCCTATGTTGAAAAACAATCTGCATATGCACCAGGTGAAACACTATGAAGCTTGGTATAGATAAGCTGTTAGGGAGCTATAGGCTGAACAATTCACAAAGCTCAAATATGGCTGGCTAACATGCAAATGTTTACCAGCCATAATAGGAAGATCTTGTTGAATATCTGAAGCATTCAATAGAAATATCAGAAGGGTCACACCTTACAAGCAAGGTTAAATTTACTCTAGAGTAAAGGCTATTTTAGACCTCATCTAACAATGCTTTTTAAAAAGGCCTTGAAAAAACTATGCCAAGTTACAAAATGTAGCAAAATTGGAACCACAACCAAGAGAAAAAGCAATTAATAAAAGCCGAGCCAAACATAGCAAAGATGATGAAATTAGCAGAAAAATCTTTAAAATGTTCTTCATAAATATGTCTAGTGATTCAAAGGAAAACATATACTTGATAATGCAGAAATACAAGACATTTTTAAAAGAACAAATGGAATTCCTACAGGTGAAAACTGTAACATTTGAAACGAAAATGTTACTGGATAGGCATAACAGCATATTAAATCCTTCAGAAGAAAAAAAAGAATCAATGAACTTGAAGATGTAACAGTAAAATATATTCAAATATATTCAAAAGCACAGGGAAAAAAAAGACTAAAAAAATACTTAGACCCTAAGTCATCTGTGGGACAATATGAAGTGGTCTAATATATATGTACCTGGAGTGAAAGAAAGTGGGGAAGATAAAAAAAAAAGGCAAAAAAGATACAGGAAAAAATAAAAATATTTCAAATTTGATGAGATGTATTAACAGATATTCAAAGAAAGTCATGCTAAGCAATATCATAATCAAATTATTAAAGTCCAATGATGAAAAGAGAAATATTTAAAGAACAAGACAAAAAAACTGACATTCTACACGTAGGGAAACAAACATAAGAATGCCCATATACTACTCGTCAGGAAAAACACAAGCCAAAGTCAACAGAGTGACATATTTAAAGTGCCAAAAAAAATCAACAAATAATTCTATATTGAGTGAATATTCATGTCAAAGTTGCAGGTTAAGTAAACATTTTTGCAGACAAGCAAAATCTGAAAGAATTCACATACAGCAGACTAGCACAAGAAGAAATGTTAAAAATATTAAATAACTTAAAAATTCCTCAAGCTGAAAGAAAGTGATACTGGATGTATACTTGGAAAAAGAACCTGAAATAATAAATACATAGAAAAATATATAAGACTTTTTCTTTGCCTTTCAATTTCTTTTAAAAGACAATTGACTATTCAAAGTAACATTTATAATGACAAATAGTGAGGCTTATATGCAGAAGGAAAATATATAACAAAATAGCATCAAGGATAGAAGGGGAAAATCACATTGTTGTAAGTTCCTTACATTATATGTGAAATTTCTTATATTTGAAGCTTCAAATATAAATATTGGCAGCAATGACTGGCAAACTATGGTCATAGCTCAAGTTTCTTCTGAGTCCTGTTTTTGTAAGGTCCACAAGCTAAGAAAGTTTTTTACATTTTTAGTGTTATTTTTAAAAGGAATATATGACAGAGACCCTATGTGGCCAATAAAGCCAAAAGTATTTACTATTTGGCCTTTCACAGAAAAAGCTTGGCAATTTCTGAGTTAGATTGTGATATGTTAAAGATGCATATTGAAAACTCGAATGAATCTACTAAAATATAAAGCACAGAATTATTGCTAATAAGCCAATATTAGAGATAAAATCAAATATGAAAAAATATATTAGTTAAAAGAGTTAAAACAAGGGGGGAGAAGCTGAAAAAGAATGTAAAAATAGAAAATAAATAGTGAAAAGAACCAATCTGAGCTCAAGGATACCAATAATTACATTAAATATGAATGTTCTAAACACTTCAATTAAGAGACATAGATTGCCAATCTAGACAAAATAGCAAGATTCAATTATATACTGTGTAGAAAAAAAGCTACTAGAAATATAGAAACACATATATATGATAAAAGTAAAAGCATGGAAAAGGATATATTATGCAAACGTTAATCAGAACAAAGCAGAAACCTCTATACTAATATCTATAAACGGATTTTTCAAAGGGAATTTGTAAACAGATTCCCTTTTATGAAATAAATAAAATAAACTTCACAAAAGGGAATATTACCAGGGATAAAAGGGACATTATTATTTTATAATGATGAAACAGACAATAGACAAAGAAGTTCTAAAAATCCTAATGTATATGAACTTTAAAAAGCACTAAAAAATATACGAAGAAAAAAACTAAAAGAACTGCAAGAATAAATAGACAAAACCCCATTATTGTTGAAGATTTCAATACTCCTCTCTCAGTAATTCATAGACCTAGCAGACAGAAAATCACTAAGTATATAGAAGACCTGAACTATACTATCAATCAGTTTGATCGAATTGACATTTATAGAACATGCCACCTAACTGCTGAAGAATACACATTACTTTCAAGTGGATATTGAACTTTTACTACAATAGACCATAAACTGGGCTATAAACCAAGTTTTAATAAATTTAGAATTATTGTAACACTACACAGTATATTCTAGACCACAATTGAATTAAACCAGAAAAAAATAACAATAGGATATATGAAACAATCCTGAATATTTGGAAATTAAACAACACAATTTTAAATGAAGTATGTGTCAAATGCTAAGAAATATTATAAAGTACTTATAACTGACTGATAATGAAAATACAACATATCTGCTGCTAGGTGAAGTTTAAAGTGAAATGTTTGGCTTTATTAGCTTATATTTTAAAAAGGAAAAAGTTCTAAAACTCATTATCTAAGCTTCTACATTAAGCTTGGAAAAGAAAAATAAATCAAAGTAAGTAGAAGGAAGGTGTTGGAAAATAATGATTTATGGCTATTTTCAAATATATACTGCTCAGGATTTTTCCGAGCTGGGTAGGCGGTACCCTGAGTGAAAAATGATTGAATAGAAACCCTAAAAAGAGAGATCTCCAGAGAGCTTTAGAGACAACTATGCCAGAGACATTTTTTACATTCCAAAGAGTAATAAAATCCCAGAAACCTTACCCTGCTACCCAGAGGGAAGATTTGATTACATTCCAGAGTCAAAATCTTTCTTTCTCCACCTCTGCAGGGGAGGAGGAGTGGATGTATCAGCTGCCCCATATGACCTCTGAAAATCATAATGTTAGAGTTTCTTTCCTGTGCACTGTATGCAAAGGTGACATCTGCCTTCATTGTGTAACCTTATGAGAAATTGGGGTATAGAAAAACCTACGCAAAAAGTTTTGTCAATAATTAAAAGCCTAGCTCTGATCAGAGCTTTTTCTATTCTAATGGAATAAATATAACAGTACATGTCTGTGTGTGTGTGTGCATGCACAAAAGTAGGATACCATGTTAGACCTTTTGCTGTTTCAGACTGAACAGTAAAAAACAAGAAAAACATGAATGAATATCAATTTAAAGGGATAAACAATAGCAAAAATCAACAGAAATAAAAGCTGGTTATTATCAATTAAAAAATTGATAATCCTACATATAGACAGATCCTCAATATATTCTTCTGAAAAGAATAGAGAAAACACAAAATAAATATATCAAGAACGAAAGAGATGATATTATTACAGATATTAAATACTTGGTGATAAATTTAATTAAATATGTACAACAAATTCCTGAGAGAAACTAGAGATGATCTAAATAAAAAAAAAAACCATGTTCATTAATTTAAAAAATCAAGTTTTGGCCGGGCACGGTGGCTCACGCCTGTAATCCCAGCACTTTGGGAGGCCGAGGCGGGTGGATCATGAGGTCAGGAGATTGAGACCACGGTAAAACCCCGTCTCTACTAAAAATACAAAAAATTACCCGGGCGCGGTGGCGGGCGCCTGTAGTCCCAGCAACTTGGGAGGCTGAGGCAGGAGAATGGCGGGAACCCAGGAGGCGGAGCTTGCAGTGAGCCCAGATTGTGCCACTGCACTCCCCCCTGGGCGACAGAGCGAGACTCTGTCTCAAAAAAAAAAAAAAAAAATCAAGTTTTAAGATGTAAATTTTCCCCCAAGTTAATCTATAGATTAATATAATTCAAATCTAAGTTCCAAAAATGTTATTTTTAGAAATTGTCAAGTTATTTCTAGTAATTATATGGACATACAAAAAATTTAGAATAGCCACAGCATTTTGGAACAAATGCAAAGTTGGGATTACAATATCTAATTTCAAGATGTAATATACAACTACAGTAATGAAGATAATATGTTATTGGTGGAATTATAGAGATATAGATCAATGGAGAAGAACAGAAATTCCAGAATTAAATTCACACATATATGGCCAATTGGTTTTCAACAAAGTGTCAAGATAATCAATGGAGAAAGTATTTTTTCAGTAAATATTTCTGGAACAACTAGATATCCATTTTACAAATGAAACATTCTCTTTACCTCACATCATACACAAAAATTAATTGGAAAGTGACCTAAATGTAAACACAAAAACTATAAAACTTACAGAATAAAATATAAAAGTAAAAATCTCTGATTTGGAGAGGGGCAAAGATTTCTTACCACTTTCTGAAGCATTGACACATAATATTTGTACTCATTTATGGAGGTACATGTGATACTTTGTTACATGCACTGAATGTGTGATGATCAAGCCAGGGTGTTTAAGATATCCACCACCTCAAGTATTTGTCATTTCTATGTGTTCGGAACATTTCAAGTTCTCTCTTCTAGCTATTTTGAAATATATAATACATTTCTGTTAATTATAGCCACTATACTCTGCTATTGAACATTAAAGTTTATCCCTTCTATCTAACTGTGTGTTTCTACCCATTAATCAACCTCTCTTCATCTACCTCTTCCCACCTCCACCTGCACCACACACCATTCCTAGCCTCTGTTAACTATCATTTTACTGTCTACTTCCAAGAGATTAACTTTTTTTTAGCTTCACCATATAAATGAGAGCACATGAATTTTGTCCTTATGTAACTGGCTTATTTCATTTAACATAGTGACCTCTAGTTCCACCCATATTGCTGCAAATGCCAGGATTTGGGGGGGGGGTTATGGCCAAATCGTATTTCATCATATATGTCTACCAGATTTTCTTTTTTCATTCATCCATTGATAAGCACTTAGGTTGATTTCATATCTTTGCTATTGTGAGTAGTACTGCAATAAACATGGGGGTGCAAGCATCCCTTCCATATACTGATTTTCCTTTGGGTAAATACCCAGTAGTGGGATTCATGGGCTAGTACTAAAGTTAGTTTTTAAGAAATTTCCATACTGTTTTCATTATTGCTATACTAATTTATGTTCCCATCAACAAGGCATGAGTTTTCCTTTCTCTGCATCCTCACTGACATCAGTTATTTTCTTTTCTTTTTGAGAATAGCCACTCAGTCTGGGGTAGCATGATATCTCATTGTGATTTTAATTTGTGCTTCTCTAATGACAGTGATGTTGGACATTTTATCATTTACATGTTGATCATATACAAATTCTCCTTTCAAAAGAAGAATAGACATTTCTTTTTGAGAAATATTTCTCAAAAAGAAATGTCTATTCGGGTTCTTTGTCTACTTTCTAATTGAGTTATTGTTTGTTTCCTGTTTGTGTTCCTTATACGTTCTGGATATTAGCCCCTGTCAGTTGAATAGTTTGCAAATATTTTTTCCCATTCAAGAGGTTGTTGCTTCACTCTGTGGATTGTTTTATTTGCCATACAGAAGCATTTTAGTTTAACATAGTACCATTTGTCTATTTTTTGTTTTTATTGCCTGTACTTTTGAGATCTTAACCATAAAATCTTTGCCTGTGCCAATGTCCTGCAGTGTTTCCCCTGTTTTCTTTTAGTAGTTTTATAGCTTGGGGCCTTATGTTTAAGTCTTTAATCCCTGTTGAGTTGATTTTTGTATATGGTGAGAGATAAATGTCCTGTTTCATACTTCTGCATACGAATATCTAGTTTTCCTGGCACAAGTTATCAAAGAGGGTGTCTCTTTCCTGATGTATGTCCTTGGCTCCTTTGTCAAATATCAGTTGTTTCTAAATACATAGATTTCTTTCTGGGTTTCTATTCTGTTCCATTGGTCTGTGTGTCTGTTTTTCACATGAATATCATGCTTTTTTATTACTATAGCATCATAGTATATATTGAAATCAAGAAGTGTGATGCCTCCAACTTCGTTCTTTTTGTTCAGGATGTTTGGGTTGTTTGGTTCCATATATATTTTGGTCCCATATAAATTTCAGCATTGTTTTTTCTATTTCTGTGAGAAATGACATTGATATTTTGTTAAGGATTGCATTGTTTATAGATTACTTTGGATAGTATGGCCATTCTAACAATATTAATTCTTTTGATTCACAAACATGGGATTTTTTTTGTTTGTGTCCTCTTCAATTTCTTTCGTCAGTGTTTTGTGCTTTTCCTTATAGAGATCTTTCACCTCCTTGGTTAAACTTGTTACTAGTCTTTTTTTTTTGTAGCTATTGCAAATGAGATTGCCTTCTTTTCTTTTCAGCTAGTTCATTATTGGTGTGTAGAAATGCTACTCATTTTTGCATGTTGTTTTTCTATGCTGCTACTTCACTGAATTTGTTTATCAGATCTAAGAGTTTTTTAATAGAGCCTTTGGTTTTTCTAAATATAATATCATGTTATCTACAAAGAAGGATAATTTGACTTTCTCTTTTCCTTTTCAGAAGGATTTTATTTCTTACTCTTTCCTGGTTGCTCTGGCTAAAATTTCTAGTACTATACTAAATAGAAGTGGTGCAAGTTGACATCCTTATCTTGTTCTAGGTCTTAGAGGAAAGGCTTTCACTTTTTCCCCATTAAATGTGATGATAGCTGTGAGTTTGTTACATGTGACCTTATTATGTTGAGGTATGTTTCCTCTATGCCTAGTTTTTGAGAGTTTTTATCGTAAAGAGATGTTAAATTTTATCACTTTTTCTGTGTCTGTTGAGATGATCATATGGTTTTTCTTCCTCATTCTGTTGATGTGATATACCACATTTATTGATTTGCATATGTTGAAACATACTTAAATTGCTGGGATAAATCCCACTTTATCATCATGTATTATCTTTTTGATGTGTTGTTGTTGGATTTGGTTTGCTAGTACTTTGTTAAGGATTTTAGTCTATGTTCATCAGGACTATAGCCTGTAGTTTTCTTTCCTGTTGTGTCCTTGTCTGTAAGTAATGCTTGCTTATAGAATGAGTTAGGGAGAATTTCTTCCTCTTCAATTTTGTAGAGTAGTTAGAAAAGAATTGGTGTTAGTTCTTCTTTACAAGTTTCATAGAATTCAGCCATGTAGCCATCTGGTCTTGGGCTTTTCTTCATGGGGAGAATTTTTATTACTGATTTAATCTCATTACTCGTTATTGGTCTGTTCAAGTTTTCTATTTCTTCCTCATTCAATCTTGGTATTTTTATCCATTTCCTCTAGGTTTTCCAGTTTGTTAGAGTATTGCTGTTCATAACAGTCTCTGATGATCTTTTGTATTTATTTCTGTGGTATCAGTTGTAATGTCTCGTTTTTCATTTTTAATTTTGTTTATTTGGGTCTTGCTCTTTTTTCTTTGGTTAGTCTAGCAAGTGGTTTATAGATTTTTATCTTTAAAAACCAACTTTGTTTCATTGATCCTTTGCATTATTTAGGAATTTCTTTAGTCCCTTTTGTTTAGTTCTGCTTTGATTTTTATTATTTCTTTCCATCTACTAAGCTTTCGTTTGGTTTGTTCTTGCTTTTCTAGTTCCTTGAGGTCAATCAGCAGACTGTTTGTTTGAAATCTTTCTACATTTTTGATATAGGTGATTTACTCCTATAAACTTTTCTGTTAGTACTGTTTTTGCTGTATTCCATAGGTCTTGGTATATTGTTTCCATATTCATTAGTTTGAAAAAAAATTGTGATTCTCCTCTTAATTTCTTCATTCACCCGACGGTCATTCAGGAGCATGTTTTTTAATTTCATGTATTTGTACAGTTTCCAAAGTTCCTCTTGTTATTAATTTCTAGTTTTATTTCATTGTGGTCAGAAAACATACTTGATAATGATTTTCATTTTCTAAAATTTATTCAGACTTGTTTTGTTACCTAGCATATGATCTAACCTGTATAATGACCCATCTGCTTATGAGAAGAATGTGTATTCTGCAGCTGTTAAATAAAATGTTATGTAAATGTCTGTTAGGTCCATTTGATCTAAAGCACAATTTAAATTCAATGTTTCTTTGTTATATTTCTGTCTAGATAACCTATCTAATGCTGAGAGTGGAGAATTGTATTAAAGTATATCTCCCTCTTTAGAACTAATAATATTTTCTTTATATATCTGAAAGCTCCAATGTTGGGTGCATATATTTTTATAATTGTAATATTCTTTTGATGAATTGATCCCTTTATTATACAATTACCTTCGTTGGCTCTTTTTACTATTTTTGACTTAAAGTTTGTTTTACCTGACGTAAGGGTAGCTACTTCTGCTCACTTTTGGTTTCCATTTGCATCGAATATATTTTTCCATCACTTAACTTTTAGGCTATATGAGTCTTTACAGGTGAAGTGAATTTCTTGTAGGTAGCATATACTTGGGTCATATTTTTATCCATTCAGCCAGTCTATATCTTTTAAGTGGAAACTTTAATTCATTTACAAAGTTATTATTGGTATGTGAGAACTTATTCCTGTTATTTTATTGTTTACTATTTGTTTTGTATATTTTTGTCTTCCTTTCTTTCTCTCTTATTGTTCATCATTGCAGTTTGGTGGCTTTCTGTAGTGGTAACTTCTGAGTTCTTTCTCTTCCTCATTTGTGTGTTTACTCTGCCAGTGAGTTTTATATGTTCATGTTTTCATGATGGTAGATAATGACCTTTCACTTCCAGATATAGGAATCCCTTAAGTATGTCTTGCGGGGCCAGTGCAGTTGTGGCAAATTTCCTCAGTTTTTGCTTGTCTGGGAAAGACTATATTTCTCCTTCTTTCATGAAGGATAATATTGCTGGGTGTAGTACTCTTAGCTGACAGTTTTTTTTTCTTTCTTTCTTTCAGTATTTTGAATATATCATCCCACTCCCTCCCGGCCAATAAGGTTCTTGCCGAGAAATTCACTGTTAGTCTGATGGCGGCTCCCTTACACATGACTAGAAGCTTTTCTCCTGCTATTTTTAGAATTCTCACTGTCTTTGACTTTTGGCAGTTTGACTGTAATGTGCTATGGAACCTTTTTAGGGTTGTATCTATTTGGGGACCTCTGAGCTTCCTATATCTGGATGTCTAATATCTTTCTGGACTTGGGAAGTTTTTAATCTATTATTTCATTTAATGGCTTTTCTATGCCTTTGGCCTTGTCTTCATCATCTTGAACCCAAAATTAGAATATTTAGTTGCCTTATGGTATCCTATGTGTTATGTAGGCTTAGTATCATTCTTTTTTATTCCTTTTTATTTCTTTTTTTGTCTGAGTTATTTCAAAAGGCTTGTCTTTATGTTATAAAATTCTTTCTTCTAGTGATGCTCTCAAATGTATTTTCTAGTTCATAGGATTCTTCAATTCTAGGATTTTTGTTTGTTTTTTTAGGATATTTCTCTCTTAAGTGAATGTCTCATTCATATTTTGAATTGTCTCTTTCTGATTTATTTGTAATGTTTATCTGTGTATTTTTGGATCTCAATGAGCTTCTTTGAGATCATTATTCTAAATTATTTTTCTGGCATTTCAAAAATTTCTTTTTCATTGGAATCTGTTGCTAAATAATTATTGTGTTTCTTCGGAGGTGTTATATTTCCTTGTTTTTCATTTTTATTGTGTCCTTACCTTGATATCTACACATCTGGTGTGACAGCCACTTCTTCCAAATTTTTGGATTGGCTTTCACTGGGGAAGACTTTTTCTTGAAAATGTATCTATGGTATTATTTGATTAGAGCTCTTTAGGTTTGTTTCTGGGTGTGTGCAGTAGTGTAGTCTCCCTACAATGTCTTCAGCTATAAACAGTGTCAGTGGTGTCTGTGATTTCTTCAGTGTTTAGGCCGAAGTTGTTATGAGAGGATATGTGAGGCTTTCCTAGGGATAGGGATGCCAGCTGGGCCAGGCCTTGAGCCCAAAGGTGGCTGCTAAAGGCTAAACATGCTTGTACTTGGGGACCTAGGAATTGTATGTGGCAGCTGGTGTTAGTAGGTCCAGAGGATCTAATTTTTGTGGCTCCAGGTGGCTGGCTTAAGTGCCAGCAATAGCAGCAATGGGCTGGGCAGGTGGGTGGTTCCTCAGTCCCATAGGCAGCAAGTGTGCTGTGGGCAATGGCAATAGCAGTGGTGGGATAATCCTTGAGCTTCAGGTAGCACACACTGGTGTTAGTATTGGCTGTGACGAGATGTGTGGGCCAGTTCTCAGGTTTCCTGGTGGCATGTGTGGGGGTGGGGGTGGGCAGTGGTGGTGCTGGAAGGCTGGGCAGGCTCATTCTCAGGCTGCTGAGGGAAATGCACACATGGGTGTGACTATAGTAAATAGGTGGGGCAATTCCCAGGCCTCTGGGCAGCATGTTCAGGTAGAGGCAGCAGTGGCGGTGGTGGGAGATGAGAGCCTGCATCCAGTCAGTACCTCCTTGAAAGCAGTGAAAATGCATTATCTCATTCCCAGATACTAATACAGTATCTGGCCAATAGTATGTAAATAATAAATATTTGATGAATTAAAAATATAAACATTTGAATAAATAAATGACACTGAATATAGTCAGACAAAATAGCAAGCTGTTTTATAATGAATAACATTTTGGGAGGATTATGAAAAGACTCCCTGCTTGAATGTTCTCCTGGGAATCTACCATGACATAATTATTGATAATCTGCCATTAAAAACAAATAACACTGGATAATGGGCATCACTTCTCCAAGATTCCAGTGTTTTTTTAATGCAGATATTTCTGCAAAGAGATAAAAGATTACATCACTAATACCAACTAACATCAACACATCAAACTTACTAAGATTTCCAGTAAATGACTATTAGAATACACAGGAAGTTCTTATGTTCTGATGTGGGAAAGAAGGAAAAAGGGAGTTCTGAGTATGGTGTTACTGCTAGAGAACACTGGCCTAAGTAGTGGGTCATGAGTAATTTGAGAGTTGCAAAGGGAAACTCTGCATTTGAGCAGTCAGTGATCTGTTAAAAGGGAAAAAAAAAAAAAAAAAAACAATGCAAAAAGGGAAAGGGGAAAACATAGGAAACACCTCTTGATCCTTCTTTTTTTCCTTTGGAGAAAGTTATAGAGTGAGTCATTTTGTCTCTTGGAACATTCCAGGAGATGATTCTCTGGGACAGTGGCCAATACAAGGACCATCTGCTTGGGGAGCTAGAATTTGATGCTTCTCAAACTAATAACATTCCTTTCTCCTAAAAACCCATTTCTGGGCTGACACTTACTGTTGTGACACTTCCATGTGGTTCAGCAAAATAGGTAATAAATTTTACTTGAATTTAATTGGCACTAAGCAACTAAAACAATCCTTGAGCTTTGGAAAATGTTTCTTTTCTTCCAGAAGGCCCGTACCAAATAGAAATCACGTAGCTGGAACACATAATTTACTTAAAACTTTGTATAGTATGGCAGAGAAAATGTGCATCAATTCGCACATCATATTCTTCCTCCCAGGGCACGTGGAAAACTGCGTTTCCTAGTGGACTTGCATTTAGGCAGGGCCATGAGCCAAAACAGAAAACTTAACTGTGGGTTACTTGTGGGCAAAGAAAGTAAAAAACCCTTTCAGAATCCCTTTGTCTTTCTCTCTTGCCCTGCCCTGAGCACTGGTGACATTTGATCTAGATGGCAAAGACTCCATTGTCTTGGGTACCTAGGTGACTTGGCAAAGATAAAATTCTCTGCCCTTGCTAGCCTTCCTTGAACATGTAACAAGGGTTAGAAACAACTTTTGTTGGGCAAAGTTACTGTGATTGGACTTAATTTAGCCTATATGACTAATGAAGCTATTAAATCTTTTATACAAAATAATTATTATATTTTCCTATTTCAAAACTTTATTAGAATCAAACATACAAAAGAGAAAGAAATTTTGAATTAGGGGAATTAATGGGAGTTTCTTTGATGTCCCCCCACTGGTCCATTTAAAATAGTATTTGTTTCATATTTTTAAACTTTTCAATGTACCACTATTTATTTTTAATCTTATGGAATGTTTTTAAAAGTTTGGCAGAGTCTCATCAAATTTGAAGTGCCAAATCACCATCATTGACAAATAGAAAGTATGCTAATGAAAATACAGTAAGGTTTTTATCTCCTTATATATACATACACATACATACATATGTGTGTACGTATATTTGCATATATATGTATACATATGTATATGTAAACTTATGATTTAATGCAGAATATATGGAAGTGACATATTAATTCAACTATTTTTATCTTTCCAAATTTTTATTTTGCTGAGTTATTCAGAGTTCTACATAAAAGATTTATAAAATGCATCATACAAAAAGATGAGACTTTACAAAAAGTAGCTAATAAAAAGAATATATTTTTCCCAAAATATAATATTTCTATCCCATAAAGCAGGATTTGGCAAACTTTGCCTGAAAAGCGCAAGAGAGTAAATATTTTAGATTTTGTGGGCCATATACAGTCGCTGTCAAATATTATTTGTTTTGTATGTATGAAAACCCTGTAAAAACGTTGAAATAACTCCCCATTCTTAGCTTCCACAAACAAAAAACAGGGCAAGGATCAGATTTGGCCCACAGGCTATACAGATTGCTTTCCCTGCCATAAAGAGTTTACTTCATTAGAAAAAAAAAAAATATATATATATATAGAGAGAGAGAGAAAATATATATATATATATATATATTGCAAATGCAAATATGTAGAGAAATTCAATTTTCAAACCCATTGAGGTATTTGTCTTTTCCTTAAAATGGTGACTTCAAATAAAAAGCTGCTAAGGTAGAGTTAGGTGAGGACGATATGGGACCACTCGCCTTATGAATTTCCAGTCTGAAGCAACTTTGTTTTCTGATCTATTAAAAACATTGGTCAATGTCTATATGTTCACTATCCCTGTCTTTGGCTGTGGTGTCTAGTTAATACAGACAGAGCACCAAATAAAGAATCGCACACCACTGGAGACTGAGGCAGACTTCTGGGATTCCTAACTATCTTTCTAAATAACTTATTTATTGTGCTGTCTTATGCCTTATAACATAAAATCATTCTTGGGCTCCAAATTAACTCTGTAAGTTGTCTTCATTTCTTTTGACTGTGACTGAAGGGCTTCAAAAGACAGGTATATTACACAACATTCTTAGTATTAAGCAGAGTGACTTTGACTAATTTGAGTAAAAAGTTACATACACATAGCGTAACTCATAGATTTTTTTTTTTTTTTTTGAAAAAAAAAAAAAAGCTAGACAAGAAGGGCAGGGACATGGGTAAGTCACAGACTTCTTGGCCAGGGAGCTGTTTTCAGATGTTAGAATCTGGGCTGCATTATATCCAGTTCTCTACTACAAATTAAATGCCCCAGGCGAGAATATGATTGATCTAGATTGCATCGCATCCCTAGTCATTCAGTCGAGGAGATGGGAGGGAAGTATTTTCCCTTAAGGAAAAGAAAGAATGTAAAAACAAACAATAACAAAAAAAATGAAAACAGATAAGCAAGAAAGGAAAAAGTTATTCTTACAAGTTTTTAATAACTATTTCGTTCTATGCAACAAAGTATATAACTAGTTCTGCCTAATATGTAAGAAGCTACACAGGATTAATTTTAACCCTATTTCTTCTTGGAAAAATCAGAAGTATTAGCAATAGTTGTCTTTGGCAAGTGGTAGAGGCTACTATTTCTTAAGTTATCAAAAATTGATCTGGAAAACAGCAATTTTATCCACAATCTAGGCCAATAAACATGAAAACTGTTACTTGTTTTAGTAACAAGTTGGGACACCATAGTTTCTGGACTTCAAGATCATAAATGACTAGGTTCCAGATATTGAAAACTAATGTGTCAGTTTGTGCCCATTTCTTTGCCTTTTCGATGCCTTATCATAAATAATATTGAAGGGCACTAAAATCAAAGAGGCCTCTTATCTCATTCAGCTGCTGCTATTCATCCTTCAGTAGCAAACCTGTTCATTCTCATACCAAGCTATCCTTTACCTGAAGGTGTGCTCTTTTTCTTTTATTTAGTCACTATTAGGGTTTTGATAGTTCATAATCACTTCTAAATAATGACATTCTATGATACAGGCGCATATTAATGTAACAAATATTGTGTGGTTCCGTCTCTCCCTTAAGTCTCAGAAATATCTGAGTTTCTAATTCATATATTTATTCAAACCATCTCATGACCTCTATGTTCCTTTGTCATTTCAGACTTGGAGCTTTCAAATAGTGACCATGTAGTGCTTTAGACACTCCATTTGGAGAAAAGTTTCCTTTATGAAATTGACTGAAATGTAAATGTTAGTAGATGCTTGGCTAATTCTATTTACTTATTTATTTATTTTGAGACGGGGTCTTGCTCTGTCACCCACACTGGAGTGGAGTGGCACAATCATGGCTCACTACAACCTTGACCTCCTGGGATCAAGTAATCCTACCTCAGCCTCTCAAGTAGCTAGGACTACAGGTGTGCGCCATCATGCCCTGCTAAGTTTTTACTTTTTTGTAGATATGGGGTCTCCCTATGTTGCCAGGCTGATCTCAAACTGCTGGCCTCAAGCTATCCTCCCACTTCGGTCTCCCAAAGTGCTTATATTACAAGTGCGAGCCACCACAATTGGCCTGTTTGGTTAATTCTCTGAGTTAATTTTTACCCCTGTTGTATAGTATAAATATGTCTTTGTAAAATTGAGTTTATCTGAGAAAGACTAAACATCCTATAGCAATGGAGAAGAAATAAGCGTATCTTTGTATCCACAATTGTGAAAGGAATCCTGCATAGTTTCTGACCCCAGCATACATCAAGTCCCCTGTGGGAACTTCAGAAAGTCATTTGATTTAATGTAAGTATCTGGGTTATATTTTGTGTATTGTGAAACTCTTATAGCCTCTTTATGGGTGTGGGAGCAGAGCATAAAGGAACACACAGCTCTTCTATGAATCTCTGGGGGGCTGTTCCATTGGAAGAATCCATGCCTACCAGTACTTTGTAAGGCCAGAATCTTCCTTGCAGCATTTATTCTGGAATAAAAGAAAAGCTCTATATCATTTCTTAGGGAAGGAGATAATGAAGAAAAAAACACTGGTCTAGATTCAGACTGACACATTTAAATCCTGGCCCTATTTATCAGCTGAAAGACCTTGAGCAAAGGATTTCATTTTTCTGAGTCATAATTTTCTTCTATCTGCTTGGGTAATATCCTACCTAAAATGTTAAGAAGATTAAATTATATAATACACAGGGAAACCGGCACAGGTAGGAAGAGCTCTTTAAATTATAGCTAGGATTTTCCCCTCAATTTCTTGAAAATTTTGAGATTAGCATCTTCTCGGAATTTATGTAAGATGACGACTGATGAAGCACCATGCTCTCTGATACTGTAAAATGTCACCTATGTCATGATCACATTGCAATGTAGAAAGATAGTATTCGATAAACCTTTTGTATTTTAATTAAAATCTATTATTAATGGTCTCCCTTTTATCTTTAATTTGGTCTTCTTAACTTGGGACTTGAAAAATATATAACTGCTTAGGGTCTCTGCAGTTAGCTTGAACCACTGTCTGGAGTTCTTGAATTCTAAACCTAAATAAAACCTTAATAGGTTTTATTGGGATGAGATATGTTGCTTCCCTTCAGTATAATAAAAGATTACTTTTTCCAAAATGTTGAGGGGATTATGGGAATGATGGACTTTTACCCATTGTGTTGGCTCATGCTAAGCAGTAAAAGAAAGGTGGAGTTCTCCAAGAAACATGGTTTCTTAGCCAAGTCATCTCCATATTCCTCCCATGGCTACTCCTGCCTAGACTTTGATATTTCTTATGCCCTTTAGCACCTTCAAGAACCTCTGTAAATGAACCACTCTGTATTCAAAACAAGACTACTAGATTATCCAGTAGCTTCCATGCTGAAGAAAATAATAATAATAATAATAGTTGAATAATAATATTGAATATTATAATTCTATATAATTATATATTATAGAATTATTCTATATTATTCTATAATAGAATATTATATATAGCATTATATATTATAATGTATTATAGAATGATATATATTATCTATATATTATATGATATTATATCAATATATTATCATAATAGAATATCAATGTAGAATTAGTTATTATTATAGAAATAAAGAAAACATTTTAACTTCATGCTTATTATACAGCATGTTGTATACAAGCATTATCTCATAAGTTTTATAACACTATTTTTGTTTTTACAGCTGAGAGAAATGAATAATTTTAAGGGCTGCTTCTATAAGGAACTCAGTTCAGCACTCTGCTTAATTCTTAATTTGCACTGGACCTTTTGGGAGAATTAATAGTTATCCCTGACCAGAACACTTGGGTAAGGCCATTACAAAACCTAGTAAGGCCTTGAAAGCCCCTTCTCTGATATGGCTGGACCCTGCTTGCACCTTTAACTGCACCTGGCCACAAATACCATTCTTAACCAAAGTATTTCCAATCTCATATCCGACGATAATAGTACAACTCAAGACACAGGTTACAGTGCCATTTTGAAAAGAGTGATTTAGACATTTGACTATCCCTTCAAAAGCTTTCTCTTTACCACTTCAAAGTGGCTGAAGTGGTTAGACTTGTGGTTGCCCTTGTCCAAGCTGTTGTCTAGACTCTTCTTTCTGACTGGAAAAACAAAGCAAGAGAGTGTGACAGGGCTGTAACGTTGGCTGAGGTCTGCAGGAACTGGGGCTGATAATGGAGAGGGTAGAGCCAGCCGTGGGTGACAATAGTTTTGCAAAGAGAAATAGAAGTCTGGGTCACTTATGGAAAAATAAAGTTTTGTTGCACATGGATCTTCAGTTAGAAGTATGTAATAATAGATCAGGCGCAGTGGCTCACGCCTGTAATCCCAGCACTTTGGGAGGCTGAGGTGGGCATATCACAAGGTCAGGAGATCGAGACCATCCTGGCTAACACAGTGAAACCCTGTCTCTACTAAAAATACAAAAAATTAGCTGGGCGTTGTGGTGGGCGCCTGTAGTCCCAGCTACTAGGGAGGCTAAGGCAGGAGAATGGCGTGAACCCGGGAGGAGGAGCTTGCAGTGAGCCGAGATTGCACCACTGCACTCCAGCCTGGGTGACAGAACGAGACTCTGTCTAAAAAAAAAAAAAAAAGAAAAGAAAAGAAGAAGAAGAAGAAGAAGTGTGCAATAATAATTGGTCAAGACAGAAAGGATGAATTGGGATTTGGATCCAGAAATTTCTTGATGCCACAGAAAGTAGGAAGTGGACATTTTATATTGTACCTGCAAAGGAATGTATGGATAATAGTAAATTGCTTCTAGAGCAAAGAAGCCACTTACATAGTTAAAAAAGTGAAGACTTTGCTACTGCCAAATTTGCTGCAAGGATTACTTCATGTTCTTAGAGATCAACCCAAAATGAAGATCGAAAGCCAGTCCTGCAAAGACCAAAGACTTAAGACCATCAATATCTCCTTAACTATAGTGGTCTCTTGTGTTCTCTAAGTGATTTCCTCTAATCAAAGTCTCAACTCAAGGATGTAGGGGGTTTGCAACAACTTCAAGTTCTTAAATCCCAACGTGAGACACAGGGTTATATATCAAGATAAGATATTCATTCAGGGTATCTCATTGGAGTCTATGATGAACATGTGAACTACCTCTAATAATACTCTAGGGATACTCTTTGTGTAAAACTGTGATAAAGGTTATTCTCACTCACAGAGAAGAATGTTTTTGATATAAGGAGTATGTATCAAACACTACCTGCCTGAAATACGATGTTTCCATAGAGGATTTTTTTTTTTAATTCATACCTCAAATTAGGAAACAGGAATGCTTTTACAAATTCCTAGATTGTGCTTTTTAAAGGGAAATTCTGTTAGTTCTAAATAAACAATGCATTTTATTATTTCCTCTTCAACATTATACATACAAGCTTTTATTAAAGTCACAGGTGCCTTTAACTTGAAGTACCGTTTTAAATCTCAGACACATAAATGTTTGTTTGGATATTAAGAAGAGACCTGTGTAAGATTCAAATCCTTCTTTCTTTAAGTTTTGCTAAATATCCTCTAAGAATGTAATATAAATTACATTGTATATATATATATACATTGTACATATATTACATACAATGTAATATAAATTACCACCTGGAGCTAATAGGAATCAAAACTTTCAGTAAAGCCTGGAAATTGAGACCATAAACAGAATAATGATAGAGGGACCTATAGAGTCTATCAGATCCCCAAACCATCCTCAAACCATGTTGTTCTGAAGGCTCTGTAGAGCAGGTAGTTTTAAGTTTTTTAATGTCATGGAATAGAATGTAAGTTTCTCACACGCTGTGAAGTTCTTCCTTCTATCTAATATAAATCTGTCTTGCTGCAGTTTTAGCTCATTTCCTGCAGTTTGAGTCTCTGTGATCAGGAAGAACAGCTGGTCTCTGTCATCCTTACAATAACCACTCATATTCCTGAAGTTATATCAGCCTTAGGTTTCTTCTTCTCTAGGCTTAAAAGCCCAGCTCCTTTAACTTTTCCTCAGAGGTCCCATTTCTCAGCCATTTTATCATTTTGTTGATTGCTTCTGGACTCTCTCCAAATTCTGTGTCAGTCATGCTTCCCTCAAACTGGAACAGGCTGTGAGTACTGGAGACCTTGCTACTGCCAAATACATCTGAAGATTACTTCCTTTTCTTACTGGTCAGCTACTGCTAATAGAGCTGTACAGATCAAAACGACCCTCATAAAACCCTGAGCTGCCATTCTGTCCCCACTGCTTCCCCCACACTCAGTCCTCACATACAAAAATAGAGATAAAATGTATTTTTACAATAGGGACAAGTCAGGTCAGAGATGTGCCACTTTCACATTTAGCACTGGGAGTGGCAGGAAGCAGCCAAATGCCTAGGCAGAAAGGGGCAGGTCCCCAGTGAAACCCCACCTCCAAGCCAAACACAGGTTAAAACCTGAAAGACAAGCTACCAGTTAAATCCTTGGACCAGGGTGAGAATCTCTCTGCCTGTTTGGCACGCTTTCCTCTGATTGTCCCCACCCTTCACGTATTTTACATATACCTACCCTTTCCTAATTGGTTTTCCACACTGTCATGCCCACCTTGAGTGGTCTCTTTGCTTTAACCTCTTTTGCATACTCACAAACCAATCAGTACACACACCGCATTCTGAGTCCATTAAAGGCCCCAGACCCAGCCACACGGAGGAACTTTCCTGACTGTGGGGGTGGATACCCCTCGCATCCTCTCTCCACTGAGAGCTGTTTTGTTGCTCAATAAAATTCTTCTCTGCCCTCCTCACCCTTCTTGACTTCATTCTTGGGCGTGGTACAAGAGCTCAGAAACCCCCAAATGCAGGTACAAGCTATGGCCAAGCAAGGCCTGGAAGGGGCCTTGCCAGCCGGTGGTCCCTGTCTTGCAAAGTGACTGAGAAGAAAAATCCTACATCAGCATCCCTCTTTTTTCATGCTCCCCCTTGCTGTCTCTCACCTTGTCAAGCTATCTGTCTTGCCAGCCTTTGAACATTCACATACTTGCATCTATAGCCTCTGGAATATCTCCCTGCCTCAAGACATTGTGCCAGAGGTTCTGAGAGCTCTCCCACTCTCTCTCCTCATCTACTGTCTTCTTTCAAACTCCTACCATACTAGTTAGGTCTATTTTCAGCATAAGTAAAAGAACTTCAGCTCAAATTGAAAATAAACTCTTACCGAAAATGAGAGATGCCTAATTGTTCAGTTTTACAGGTTTGTGAATATTATATGTAAATGATATCACAGAATGAGCATTTTTCTGCAACTTATTTCCAATCATAGTATGCTTATGATTCTTATCTTACGTTGATGCATATACCTTAGATTCATCTACTTTTCCTTTCTGTTTTGTGTTGCAGTGTATAAGTTATCACTATTGTTGAATTTACTTGTCAGTAGACAATTAGATTATTTCCAGATTTTTGTTATTTTAAGCAAAGCTATTATAAAAATTTTTGTATGTTTCCATCTATATATGTTCAAGGTTTTCTCTAGGATATATCCCTAAGAATGGAATTGCTGAGTCATTAAAAGTATGTACATTTTCAGCCTTAATAAGTGTTACATAGTTTTCCAAAGTGATTGTAAAAATTTGTATTTCTACACCTGTGTGTGTATAGTATAGATATTCTAGAGATTAATATTTTATCTGGTGATGTATGCCTTGCAAAGATTTTTGTGTGACTTATCTTTTTACTTTCTCTGTTTTGCTTGTTTAACAGAGGTTCTTAATAGGGTGAATTTTTTTCCACATATTTCGCTTACAATTTTTGAGTCTTATTTAAGAAATCGTATTCTAACTCAATGTTATAAAGATAATCAGCTACGTTTTCTTTCACATTTAGATTTTTAGTTTATCTAGCATTGATTTCTTTATTGTGTGAACTAGGAACCCAGTTTTTCTTTTACATGTAGATAAGCAGTTTTCACTGTACTATTTATTAACCTGTTTGTCTTCAATGTCAGTTCTGTCATACATCAAGATTCTATATGTGAGCCTCATTTTGGATCTCTATTCTGTTCCACTGATAGTTTTCATATCCAAATACCACTGCCCAACTTTCCTAATTACTTTAGCAAGTTTTCATCACTTTATTCTTCTTTCAAAATATCTTGATACTTCTTGGCTCATTGCTATTCCACATAAATTTTAATTCCATTTGTCAAACTGTCTCTCTCTGCCTCCAATTATCCTACTGGTATTTTAAGTGGAAATATACTGCATCTATACATCAATATATTTTTAAGATGTTGAATTATTCAATCCATGAATGTAGTCTATCTCTCCATTTATTGATCTACTTTCATGTCTTTTTCTAAATTTTTATAATGGGCTTCATAATGGTTATCATTATTGAGTGATAGGAGTTCTTTACATGGTCTGAATGCTAACCTCTCATCAGATACATGATTGGCAAATATTTAATCCCATTCTGTGGGTTGTCTTTTCATTCCCTTGATGGTGTCCTTTCATACACAAAACTTTTAAATTTTGATGAAGTCCAAGTTACCTACTTTTTTCTTTTGGTGTCATGCCCAAGAAATCATTGCCAAATTCAATGTCATGAAGATCTTCCCCTAAGTTTTCTGTTAAGAGTTTTATAGTTTTAGCACGTACATTAAGGTCTTTGGTCCATTTAAATGAATTTTCATATAAGGTTCAGGGTAAGGGTCTAACTTTATTCTTTTCATGTAGATATCCAGTTTTTCCAGCATCATTTGTTGATAAAACTGACCTTTTCCCATTGTGCCAATCTTTTAAAAAATTTTTATCATTCTACTGGGTCTGTGCCAGTAACACTAGTGGTTTTTGTTTTTACTTCTTTAATCATGTCGAACATTTTTAAAGGTTTCTATTGACCATTTCTATATCTTCCTTTATAAATTTCCTGTTCAAGTCTTTTGTCTATTATTTTAGTGGGTTCATTTATATTTTAGTATTGGATTGTAAGATTTGCATATGTGTTCTAGACGGAAGTCGTTTTGAAATATAACATTATTTCATGAACATATCGTAACATTTCCTCACAATCTGAGACTTGCTTATTTACCATTTTCTTTATTTATTTTTTTTCTTTTTTGAGACAGAGTCTTGCTCTGTCACCCAGGCTGGAGTGCAGTGGCATGATCTTGGCTCACTGCAAGCTCTGCCTCCCGGGTTCACACCATTCTCCTGCCTCAGCCTCCCAAGTAGCTGGATCACAGGTGCCTGCCACCACGCCTGGCTAATTTTTTTGTATTTTTAGTAGAGACGGGGTTTCACCGTGTTAGCCAGGATGGTCTGAATCTCCTGACCTTGTGATCTGCCCGCCTTGGCCTCCCAAAGTGCTGGGATTACAGGCATGAGCCACCGTGCCCGGGCTTATTTATCATTTTCTTAATGGTATCTTTTAATTGGCATCTTAAACTGGGATTACAATCATTTACTCTATTTTTCTTTCATAAATAAGGATTTTTCATCCAGTTCTTAAATTTTTTTCTACACCACTTGGTCATGAAGATTTTCTCTTGCTTTCTACAAGAAACTGTAGAGTTTTATACTTTATGTTTAGGCCTATGATTTGTCTTGAATTAATTTTTATATATGATCTGAGATATGATTGAAGGCTCATTTTTTCCCCCACATAGGCAGTTTTTCCAGAACCATATATTGAAAAGATTTGTCTTTCTCCATTGAATTGTTCCAGTTCCTTCATTAACATTTTTGACTATAGAAGTGTAGTCTTTGTCTGGACTTTGTATTCTTTCTGACAGTTTAAAAAAAATCTTTATGGCTATCTTGATATAAATCACTGTCTTGATTACTGGAGTTTCATTACAATAAGTCTTGAAATTGTGTATTAATAGTTTAAATGTTCAAGCTCAGCTCTTCTTTTTCAAAATTGTTTGGCTATTCTAGGTTCCTTGAAAGTCCATACAGATTTTACAATCATCATGTCAATTTCTACCAAAAACCTTTCTAGATTTTGACTGAGATTGATTGCATTGAACCAATAGATCGATTTGAAGAAAATTTAATTGTTGAGAACATTATATTGCAATCTGTAATCATGATATATCTCTATTCATTTAAGAATTTCATTTTTCTTAACAATGCTTTGTTAATTTTAGTGTACAAGTCTTACATACACTTGTTAAATTTATATGTAAGTATATCATGTTTTGAATGCTGTTATGAATGGTATTTTTTAAACATTATTTTTCAATGTTAATTGTAGGTATTTGAAAATACAACTGATTTTTGCAAATTGGCCTTTATACAGAGCAAGTATTAGTGATAAAGTAGGTATGCATAGAAAGAGCCCCAGAAATTTTCATCAGGGTCTCATTGCTTCTATTGCCAATCATTAAGCTGTGGATGCTTAGGGCAAAACTCTTCAAGGCCAGTCGATGATTTACTATGCAGTGGTAAGCTGAATTACTCTACAAATCATGGGTTTAGGGGTTTTGGTTATCTGCAAGTAAAAGAATTGCCAGTGAAAAGTACTTTAACATAGAGAGACAAAAGAATTCAGACATTCAACAATTTAATGTTAACAATGCCCAGCATCTAACCAAAAAGTTGGAAAAATAGGAAGAAGCTGAAAAATGTTACCTATAAACAGGAGGAAAAAAATGAAAACATAGAGACAAAAATTAGAAATATAATGTAATTAGCACAAAAAGACTCAAAAAGATAGAAAAGGAATTAAAGTAAGACATAAATGTAAATGAGAATAGAAAATGAAGATTTTTTAAAAGCACACAACCAAAGGAAATCCTGAAATGAAGATAAGATCAAATTGAACACAAAGCAATAGAAATGTCCATGTCAGATATTGAACTTGTTACTTCTAGAATTTCCATTTGGTTTGTTTCCATTGCTTCCATTTTTTTATTGAGATTCCCTACTTGTACCTTCGTTATACTGATGTTTTCTTTGAAACTTTACTATATTAATACTAGTTATTTTAAGTATCTGATGACTATTTTCATCATCTCTATCATTCTGATGTGTTTCTGTGAGTTATGAGTCACATTTTCCTACTTCTTCCCAGTTCTAGTAATTTTTATTGGATGCTGGACTTTATGAATGTTACACTGTTGAATATCTGGATTTTTATATCTTCCTTAATAACGTTGAGGTTTGTTCTAGTAGGATGTTAGTTTACTTCTACATGGCTCGATCCTTTCAAAATTTGTTAAAGTCTAGAGCAGCCTTTTCTCTAGTTCTGGTGTAGTCCCAGTAATACAGGGTGACACTTTTAGGGTTTCTACTCAATGCTCCAAGTGTTCAATAATGTCACTGCACTTTGACTATGTTGCTCAGTTCACTTGTTGTGGTTCTTTTCCTGGCACTTGTTCTTTTTTTTATGTGGCTGTTCTTTGCCTAATATTGTAGAGTCTTGCCCTGCATATGTATGATCTTTATAGTATTAGGCCAAAGACTTAATAAGCCCCTATATAGACTTTTGGGGTTCCTTATCTTCCTTATCTGAATACCTTTTTTCCATTGGTATTCTGCTCCACAATTCCAGCTTCTCTGAACACTGGTATCTGTCTACTCAACTCGGTGAGACTGCCATGCTTTATTTGAGCTTTTCATTCCTGCACAGCAGGCAGAGAATGGGGACAGTCACGGTACTCACCCTGCTTATTCACCTTCCCTCGTAGATTACCATCTTGCACTTCCTTGTTTCCGATATCTAAAAATGCTTATTTCATATATATTTGCCAAGTTTTACAGTGTTTTCAATGGGAAGACTAGTCTGTTACCAATTATGTGGCTAGATGCAGCAGTGTCTCCAGGTAATTTTGAGGTTCAGCTGACTTTCGTTCTGCACCTGGGTTCCCTTTTATTTGCTATCTGCTAAATTTGAAAAGCACTTTGTCCTGACTGAGTAGTTTTCCCTCCAGTTCTAGAGATAATTCCTCTCTTTGGAGTGAGGCATGTTGTTGAGAAAACAGATTACAGAAAAGACAAAGTGTTTTTTTTTTTTATTTGGTGAAGGTACAATTATTGAAAATACTCTGCAACTTTATTTGCTACTCTTCACCCACAGTTTTAAAAATGGGACTAAGTAAATCAGTAGCTATATACCCATGGTTCTCAATTGTCCACACCATTTCCAAAGTAGAAGGAGAAAGACTGCAATCCAGTTAAGAAGCCACATTGGGAGTTGGAAAGAGATAAGCCTATACACACTTCTTCTTTTAGTCCTGGCTTTATATCCTTGGATTACAATTCAATTGCCAACTAAAATTGTTTAATGCCTATGTCTTCCATGGCATTCCCGTAATTATAGTGCTTGTCCCTTGAAATTAGGGAAAATTAGTCAGTTACTGTAATAATTCTTTAGTTTGTCCTGAAGGAAAGTTTTATGTTTTGCAAAAACCTTTCTTCATTTTAAGCAATATTGGCTAGAACTTTTTAAAGTTTATTAGATCTTTTGTGCATTTCAGATCTGACTTCTATACTGTGGTAGTCATGACAGCTGTCCACCAAGTATTTCCAACTTCTACCTTCTAGGATTGTGGTAGATTGCACTTCCTTAAACTGCTTCTTTGGAATTGAGGCTTCTTCATGTGATTTGCTTTGACAAATGAATTGAAAAAGGAAGGGAGTGGCACATTTCCAAGCAGAAGCTTTCAGAGCCAGTAAATGGTTTAACATGTCCTTTTCCTTTTCATGGATTGTGTTGAAGCATATATTGAGATGAAACTTACATCTGCATCGGGCACTGAGCAGAGACCCCAGCATGCTGCTGCCACTACCACCAGCTGCACACACAAAGCTGTGTTCGGTTTATGGTGTGATTGAGAAATAAACCATTTTGTGATAAGTTACTGAAAATGCAGGATTGTTGGTATTACAGCATAATCTAGCCCTTCTTGGCTAACAAGTCAACCTCATTTTTCTTCTCAGTGATATCTTTCACTGGTTCTTATATAATACGTAGCAAATTTTGAAAGTTTTCTTGTGCTATCTTTGCTGAAAGTCGAATGTATGTGTGTATGCGTGTATCATTACATTATATTTATATATTATTAAATGTTATTACACACACATACATATACATGCTAGTGACAATCAATCTCAACACAAACCATGGAAAAGGAGAAATGTAGTACTTTCTAAAAAAAATTCACAGAAATCATTAATGTTAAGAAGTGATGATTATCTACTTGGACATCCCAGATGACCAGATTTGCATTTTAAAGTATTAAACCTTCTATCAGAATGATCCTAGGCGTCCCAAAGGTTAATCATCAGAAGGCCATACTCAGAAGGCCTTATGGCTGTCATTAGGATAAGATTCTGTAGGTCATTGAAGGAAAAAAAAAATTAACTCACAAACTGAGACAATATAAATTTGACTCAAATGGAGAACAAAGACTTCATACCCAGAAGAAAGACCCTACAGCAAAAGTAATTTAGGGTTGAGCGCTAATGTTTACTCATTTTTGATGTGGCTCATGCTTTTTTTTAAGTACAATACATCAAATAGGTATTTCATCACAAAATTGAAAGAAGTTCTTAAAAGCTTGTAATTCAGTAGCGTGAGATCACTTGAGAGAAAAATAAAAAAGCATTTTTTGGCAATCAGGATGAAAAGAAGCCAAACTTCGATAGGAAATAGAATATTATTAATATTAATAGCATGGGCTATTTCAGACTTGCCTACTTTCAAATTAGGCACTTCCACTTCACAGCTTTTTGATTCTGGATAAATTGCTTACTTCCTCTGAGATTCAGTTTCCTTGTCTCTAAAATGGAGATATTACCAGTATGCACCCAACAGTGCTATTGTATAGATTCAATAAAATAATACATCCGAAGTATTTAGACTGATGACTAGTATCTTGTTCTATTATTTTATTTCAATAAAAATTAGCTATCAGTATTACTGTTTTGAGTGTAGGTCTTTCATTATTCATGAACACCTTTTACAATTCTAAAAATTCTCTTACTGCTTTCCCAAATCTTCAACTTGGTCAGTCCATTCCACTGTACCCTCATGCTTTTGTATTTCTATTCATAGATTCTTAAGATATTACTAAATCATATGTATTATCTATTCTAACAACCTCATTATATAAATAAGAAAAATGGAGCCCACTCAAAATACTTCTATCCACTCTACTTGCTTTATAAATTATTAATGTATCTTAATACTTTTATTTGTCACACATGTAATTTGCCCAGCAAATAATTTATTTTACAAATACTTGAGTGGATCATATATATTAATATTAATATTTTTTAACATAAATAAGATAACTTTAACCTAGGAAGTCCAGGAATCATTATTTGCTTGGGGTGTAATTTTGATAATCTAAGTTTTCCATGAGCATGTATCTTTGGGCATATGTGTGGGTAGGTTTTGCTGTGGATCTTCTTTCTTTTTCACATATTGTTTCTAGACTTCCCACATCTAGACTAAAAGAAGGATATAGTAGTTCATAAAGTACTTTTTGAGCTTAACAATTTGTCTGCAGCAAAGAGCTCAGAAATTCTTTTTTAAAACACACTACTTTCAAAAAACACTACACAGCCCATACATTTTCAAAGGGAAGGAAGGTAAAGGAGAGAAAACTGAATTGGATTCTGACCACTGCACTCCCCTCAAAACTAGATTTTAGTCTTAAGACTACTACAAAAAAAGATTTTAGTCTTAAGACTACTACCAAATTCACTAACATTCACCTATTGTGCATCAATTAATGGGAACCTAATCACTTTTCTCTAACCTAAACCACACAAGTTCTATTGTGCCTTATTGTTTTTAGCATCTCCAAATATTAGATATGATATTCAAATTACAAATAAAGTAGTAAGATCTAAATAATAGTTTAATTCAGCAAACATTTATAAAAGTCACCTATGTGCCAGGCTCTGTACTAAGTGCTGGAGATACAGGTGAATTGTATATGTATCTGCTCTTGAGGAATTTCTAATCCAGGGGTTGGAGTTTGACAGCAATGTAGAAAATACTTTGGTGTGTAATGCAATAAGTGGTCTAATAAAGGCATGTGCTGAGAGCTCTGATAGCACCAAGGACTATGTATGGCACAACCTGAGAATCAGCAATGCCTTTTGGAGAAAACGTGGCTTGATCTCTATTCTCAGGATCACTGCATGTTAGCTAGGTACAGAAGGAGGAAAAGCATGTCCGGCAACTTTCCTTGTGAGTCATTTCACTTGGTGAGTGGGGAGTGGAAGAGAGCAAGATGCACAGAACTGTGGATACTGTATTGCATTCCATAGATGATGGGAGGCATTGAGGCATTTCAAGATGGGTAAAAAACATTGAGACATGTTTGGAAGATACCATGAGCATGTTCACCTGCCCCTTGGAGCACACGTAAAACTGCAGTTCTCAAGTCCCTGGTTGTGGGTGGTGCCATGTGATTAGCTCTGGCCAATAGGCTGTGGATAAGGAGCACATATGGCACTTCTGGGTCAAAACATGGAAGAGCCTGTCCATGACCTGCCATTGTTCAGTTCCCTGCCATGGTGTTTGTGGAAGCACCTGTGCAATGGACTTCCTATAAGAACAAAGATGGACATAATGCTGAATCTCAAGGAGGGCTAATGCAGAAGACTTTTGGAGAATAAGAAATAAACATTTGTCGTGTGAAGCCACTGAGATTTGGGTATCACTTGCTACTAGTGAGTAACCTAGTCTATGCTGACTAAAAGATATTGGTAAGGGCTTATTAGTGTTTGTATATGAAGGCTGAGGAAGCAGAAGAAAACTAGTTTTTGTTTTGATGATTGGTTAGATGGTTTAATGTCTATTTAATGAGAGAAGATTCAAGTGAAGAAGCTAGCTAAATTAGTTTAGAAAGATACACAAATGACAACATGATAACGTGCAGACTCTAAAGCAGCTGTGTGTCATACCGGTGGATAAGTCTAGCCAACACTGAGGTATAAGAGCTAGAAGCACAGTGGATTCTTGGGGCTAGAAAAACAAAGACTTGAATGTTCTTATGAGGTATAATAGTTAAAATTACAAGAACAAATAGGTTCATCTAAAGATGTTGTGAAGCAATTATCTACTGAATTTAGGCTAAGCAAATAACCAAAACCTCAAAACTCAGTTTCATCATCTGAATTACCCAATTTGGCTAAATACGCTTTTAATAAAAATCAACTTTCAGTGGGAGTTTCCATCTTCATAACTAGCAGCAAATCATTTTTCCTTAGCTTAAAATGAAGAATAAGGCCGGGCGCGGTGGCTCACGCTTGTAATCCCAGCACTTTGGGAGGCCGAGGCGGGTGGATCACGAGGTCAGGAGATCGAGACCACGGTGAAACCCTGTCTCTACTAAAAATATAAAAAAATCAGCCGGGCGTGGTGGCGGGCGCCTGTAGTCCCAGCTACTCGGAGAGGCTGAGGCAGGAGAATGGCGTGAACCCGGGAAGCGGAGCTTGCAGTGAGCCGAGATCACGCCACTGCACTCCAGCCTGGGCGGCAGAGCGAGACTCCGCCTCAAAAAAAAAAAAAAAAAAAAAAAAAATGAAGAATAAAACAGAAACAGAATGGGTCTTTCTATATTTGTCCAGTACAAGCATGATTTTGGTTTTCTACCTCTTCTTAGATTTGGGGTATTTTCTTTGCATATCCAGTAGATATTTCACATTCGTTTGTGACTCTTTCATACGATTCCGTTTCTTTATGAGTCTAGAATTCTGACTTCATTAATGATCAGTACCACCTATTCAGTAAAGAAACATTCACTCTGAAGTGGACAGAAATTTTGGGAGCAGTATCCTTTTTACAATTCATCATCAGGAGAGTGAACCTAAAGATTATTCGTGACAGTGGCTATTTCTCTTAAGCACATCAACATTGCTATTTATTTCACAGCAGACACCACAATCTTCTTTATTTCTTGGTTGCTTTTTATTTGCCTGCTCTTCCTCTCTCACTCAAATATGAGCTCAGTCTCTCTGAGGAAATCATCTGCCTTGTTAACCATTGTATTGCCAGCACTGAACCTGGCACATGGTGGGTATTCAATCAGCGTCCATTGTGTTCATTGAGTGAATGGACAGGTATACACTGAAGGACAACATACAACAAAATAATCATTTTGTCTCCTATATTAGTCTGAGAATGTGATCAGTGTTTACTATTAAATAAATATTTAAAGAGTATTTAGTCCTTCCTTTTCTTATTCCTGTCTTTCACTCTGGGCTCATTGAATCTTCACAAATTCTCTATATTGTGCTTTTAAAATATCCCAAATCTGACCACTTCTCCAAGCTGTACCACTCTGGTGCCAACCCCCATCATCTCTCACCTGGATTACCACAGGCCATCCTTACCACTCTCCCTGCTTCTACCCTGGCTGCCAAGCCCTCACCTCTTCCATTCCCAGGTTAATTTCAATACTGTGGTTCAAATGATTGATAGTCTAAAAATGCAAGATCCTCTCATTCCTCTTCTGAGAGTCTTCCTTTTTACTGAAATTAAAAGTCACTATCTTTACAGTGGTCACCAGGCCCTACACCAGCTAGCCAGTTGCCACCTCAATGACCTTACTTTTTATTGCTTTCCTCTTTGCTCCCTTTCCCCGTACCAACATTCCATGTTTTTTAAAGGCACCATGCCTGGCCCACCACAGGATATTTGCTATTGCCTCCATCTGAAATGCCTTACTTCCACATATCCACAATGCTGGATCCCTCATCGACTTCAGGTCTTTGCTCCAATGTCATTTTCTCAGTAAGACCTTGCCTGATTGTCCCATATCAAGTATCGGTGCCTTCCTCTGTACCCCTCACTACTAATCCCTTCAACACTGTTTCAGTTCTCTTCATAGCATTTATCACCATCCAACATATTTTGAATTTACTTGTATATTTATTTATTGTCTTTCTCCATATACTAGAGCATAAATTCTACAAAGGCCAAGTTTTGCCTGTTTTGTACAATGCTGTTTCACCTAGAATAGTGTTTAGCACAGAACAGATATAAAATAAATATTTATTGAGTGAAAAATCTGTAACCACTGTGCTAGTCCATTTGCATTGCTATTAAGGAATGCATGAGGCTGGGTAATTTCTAAAGAAAAAGGGTTTATTTGGCTCACAGTTCCACAGACTACACAAGCATGGAACTAGCATCTGCTCAACTTCTGGTGAGGCCTCAGGAAGCTTATAATCAGGGCAGAAGGCAAAGGGGGAGCTGGCATATCACGTGGTGAGAGAGGAAGTGAGAGAAAGACAGGGAGGGCCTAGACTGTTTTTTAAACCACCAGATCTCACATGAATTCATTACCTTAGGGAGGGCACAAAGCCATTTATGCAGGATCTGCCACCATGACCCAAACACCTCCCACCAGGCCCCACCTGCAACACTGGGAATCACATTTCAACATGAGATTTGGAGGGGACAAATATCCAAACTATATCAACTACTAAACACTTTAGAATCAACTCTGAGCCAATGAGAGCTCAGCTGATCAGTATTTCAGAAGCCCCATTCTATGGTTTGAATGTGTCCTTCCAAAATTTATGTGTTGGAAACTTAATCCCCAGTGCAACAGTGTAGGGAGAAGATGATTGGGTGGGTCATGAGGGCAGAGCCCTTATGGATGGATTAATGTTGTTATATCAGGAGTGGGTTAGTTATAACAAGAGTGGGTTATTATAAAGCAAGTTCAGTTCTTGGTGCCTCTTTTTTTGCATGTACTCACTTGTCCACCATGGGGTCATGCAACAAGGTGTCCCTTACTAGATGCCAGCACCATGCTTTTGGACTTCCCAGCCTCCAGAACTGTGAGAACGGCTTTCTAAATTACCCAATCTATGGTATTGTTACAGTAACAGAAAACAAACTAAGACATCCCATGAAGGCAGATGTGTGAGAGGCCAAAATTAAATTTTTAATTCTCAACTCTGGGCTTTAAATGTAAGGTATGTTAGTTCACAAAGACTTCAGCCGCCCTTTTTCTCTACAAGTCTCAGTTTTTAAGAGAACACTTCTGACCTGTTGGATGGCCCTGAACCCCAACAGCTTGCTCAGAGCCCAGGAAATACATCTCAAGTTTGAAAAATTATTTGTACTAAACAGTATTTTCTCTTACCTTTTAATTTAGGACAGTAGTGCTACAACAAATCCTATAATGTAATTACCTTTACATTACATTATACTTTTGTATATAATAATTTTTTTGTAATAACAATTTTTTTTCTTTTTGCAATAGTTGAGTTGGGAAACAAGAAGGTGTTCTACCAAATTATGAAAAATAGTTTTAGAAAGAAAATTATAAGTCACACTCAAATGAAACCTAACTAGTATCTCCAAACTACTTTAAATCCAACTTATGGTTTTAACTTCATAAAAACTACAAAGTTTGAAAGCTGTATAGGCTTTGGAATATATTTTATCCTATTCTATTGATGTCCTTATAATGTTTACAGGTAATTGTTTCATTTTCTATAAAAATATAACACATAACACATTGATATGGTTTGGCTCTGCATCCCCACCCAAATTTCACATTGAATTGTAATCCCCAGTGTTGGAGGAGGGACCTGGTGGGAAGTGATTGGATCATGAGGGCAGATTTCCCCCTTGCTGTTCTTATAACAGTGAGTGAGTTCTCACGAGATCTGGTTGTTTGAAAGTGCCTAGCACTTCCCCCTTCCCTCTGTCTCTCGCTGGCCATGTAAAGATGTGCTTCCTTCCCCCTTCTCCTTCTACCATGATTGTAAGTTTCATGAGGCACCCCCCAACCATGCTTCCTGTATAGCCTGTGGAACTGTGAGTCAATTAAATCTCTTTTCTTCATAAGTTACCCAGTATCAGGTAGTTCTTTTTAGCAGTGTGAGAACAGACTAATACACACAATACGAGGATACTTTCACAATTTTCAATATTAGATTATAGAAATTGCATTTTTTGCAATAGTTGCCAAAACAAACAAATGAAATGTGTTCAGCAAAGTTCCTAGAAGGCTGATTGGGAATAACAATGATTAAAATAATAAACAAACTTAGCCACACTGGGGCCGGAAGCAGTGGCTCATGCCTATAATCCCAGTACTTTGGGAGGCCAAGGCAGGCGAATCACTTGAGGTCAGGAGTTCAAAACCAGCCTGGCCAACATGGTGAAACATCGTCTCTACTAAAAATACAAAAATTAGCCAGGTATGGTGGTGTGTGCCTGTAATCCCAGCTACTTAGGAGGCTGAGGCAGGAGAATCACTTGAGCCCGGAAGGCAGAGGTTGCAGTGATCCAAGATTGCACCACCACACTCCACCTGGGTGACAGCAAGATCCTGTCTCAAACAAATGAACAAACAACAACAAAAAGCTCAGCCACAATGAAGGACAAGAATACAAAGTAGACATTTATATATAAATTTAAAATAAACAGATGTACACACAAAACTTATTTATCTTCTAAGATGCTATCAGTTTAATCTTAAATTCAGACTTAACAAAGTATTTGCAGGTAAAACCATTCACCAAATATCTACCAGACAGCCTTTAACCTACTGCATAGAGTCGACTATGATCTAGGACAGGAATGTATTTTACCAGCGGCTAAATCAATAGATAATATAGCCAAATTTACATCTTATATTGAAGATTTGTACGTTAATCACCTTTATGCAAAGATGTACATGGCCCTGGTTGTCACTGATACTCACTCTGGATTAAAAGTGTTTGAGTACAGTGAGAACCCCAAGCCTTGGCTATTAGGAGACTGCTAATAGAGCCCTGTAGTGCTGCCTTGCTAAGGAGCAGTTCAGAGTTACTGCCTTTGCTCTGCACTCATTACTCAGCCTTCCATTCAGTAACCAAACATACTATAACAAATACAAAAGCAAGATAATGCTTGCGAGTAATTAAACTAGGAACAGGAAGATGCCTCTTTAGTATATGATGATTGTTTCACAAAATAACTCATCCCCAACAATCCGATTTTCCTGTTTTATAAAACAAATTTTGAGACATAAGAATACTTGGTGGCACATCCCCTTTTCATGGCATTTTCCTAATTTTATTTCTTTGCAATGAAAAAATAATTTCAAAAGTAATAGTATTGATGGCTATTTTTCAAATTACCTACATTATATTTTAACCTGCACAGTATCTTTATGGAATTAGTTATTTTTATTCCCCCTTATAAATGAAGACTTTCTTTTTCCAAAAAGTTAAACAACTTGTCATATCATTGGTAGACAGCAAAACAGAAAGTTTTTCAGACACTAATGTCCTGCTTTCTCTCCACCACCTTTCTACTTCAGGGACCCTGGAGGTCTCATTCCCACCACAGCCAAACTCAAAGGTCACACACACTGACACACATATACTGGTCCATATAACCCCCCTCACCTTTTCTCAAGGACCTGTGGGACCCTAGTATCAAAATACTTAATTCATTTTGCAGCATAGAAAGGGCTGGCTTAGGGAAATCTGCCCCATTCCTATTTGGAGTAGCCTTAGGAAAGTCTAATTTTCAGTGACCTTTAGGGAAGTTTCAACCTTCAAGGTAAAAGGCCTTGGCCCAGAACCCAACTTGCCAAGTGCACCCCCTGATACTCTCCTGACCCACAGCCATCAGTTTTACGAGCAGCCCACTCTTTTAATATCCTCCTTGGGCACCACCTGACACTCACACGCCCGGTGCAGAGAGACTGGTATGGGCCAGGCAGGAAGAAAGCGTGCAGAGGGATTAAAAAGTACCCTGTTCATGGCTTGAAAGTTTGTAAAGAAAGTACTGAGCACAGACTTCCCATAGTATCAAAAGGAAAATTTATGCATCGCCTTTGAGTTCAACTTCTCCATTAAAGCTTTTCCCCTATAATCTAGGGAGTTCTTATCTTGGTGACTTATGATGTTATGGAGGGGCTCATGCATGGAAAATGTCAATAGAAATAGTAACTCTGGAAGGGAACGGCCTCCTAATTAGTCCCCATTTAGATTTTATGATGGCTTTGAGATCTGCTCATCCTGACAGTGCGCACTGTGGTTACATATTGTTCTAGCCTGAGGGAACCATAGGAAAATCCAGATTTATTGTACCTATCATACCAGCATATTTCATTTGCCATTATGAGCAGCCATCTCACAATGATGCAGGAGTATTTATTACAGATTAAATTGTAGGACCTGGATGGTTTAGTGAGGTTCTTGAGGTATCATTTATGTCATTAACTGGCTCATTATCAGATCTGCAAATCTCCATTCTTTTCTGTGCCTTCTGTTTGAGCAGGGAGCCTTCCGGGCTGGAGCAGCTTCCAGGCTGTATTTTGCGTGGCGTGGGCATGAAGTTTGAACACAGAAAAAGCAAATCGCTTGCATCACCCCGCGTTGTTGTTTTACCTGATTTCCTGGAAGGTCGTGGCAAATCCCTCTTAGCGCTGTTTGCTGGGGGTCAGGGCAGGAAGGTTCCTGTCAGGCTGCCAATTCTGACCAGGTGCTTGTGGGTATGGAGGAGTAGAGGGGGCGGGGGTGACTTTGGAGCTGCAGGATTCAGGGGATTTATTTTCAGAGGTGACTAACGCTAATTAGGTTAGAAGTGCCTGGCTGCCTTCTAAAGATGCAGCCTCCAGTTTTTCTTCTCTGATAAATAACCCTACGTTTGAAAATCAGGAAGGGAGAAGAGTGTGTGCAATTTAATTGTGGTTATTTAAGAAGTTAGCTGCTCTTCTGTGTTGATTATCTGCGGTGAGAGGGCTCAGTTTTCATGTCTTGGTGCCTCTGGGACTACTCTTTAATTCTACCTGGGAAGCTGAGCGAAGAGGACTCACTGATGGCCGATTATGATATATATATATATATATATATTTTTAATGTAGCAGAATATTCTTGCCTAAAACAGGCTGGTGAGCATTTTCAGGAAGGAATGCTGAGAGCACAGTGTTCACCTCCCTACCTCTCTGCTCTGGTTTAGTTCTTCTATTTGCATTTATTGTTTGATTCAAAGTGGGTGGTGGAGTGTGTGTGGGGGGGGGGTTCTTTGTTGTTGATATCTCCCCTATTTACTCTCCTATATTACTTTTTCACAAAACCCAGGCATTGGCATTTAAGTTGCTGTGTTCTTTGGTATTAAAATACTCTCCATACAGGAACAAAAGTACCTATAGAAATTCTGAACTCAAATTCACAGATTATCTGGGAGAGAAATGCCTTGTGATTTAATTGTTGAGTATAATTAATTCACTGCATA
The DNA here is from genome assembly GCF_009828535.3 of Hylobates moloch. Classification (NCBI taxonomy): domain Eukaryota; kingdom Metazoa; phylum Chordata; class Mammalia; order Primates; family Hylobatidae; genus Hylobates; species Hylobates moloch. Next base: position 85,870,549 of record NW_026652276.1, read on the forward strand.
GACAATAGTTGCTGGTAAAGGCTCATTTTCACAAAGAAAAATTATAGGTAGGAGCTATTTTGCATTTTTAAAAAGGGATTGATATTATATTATACAGCCGGACTTGAGACAGCAGAATTGGCTTACCGTCAGTATTTGCACAGATTAATCCTTATAAAGTGGTTTCATTCTTTAAATTTATGAAGCCACATAAAATAATTTTACTATTGTCCGAAACTCAGCAGAAGGTATACAGACTGTTTCACATCTGCAAGAATCAAAATTGGGAAACAAATTTAAATGCCCTGGTTGAACCAAAATGAGCATTAGTGAATGTATGGGAGGCATTTCAGACCACACACTGAATTTGACCAGGTTTGCATATGAGAGGTACCCAGTCTCCTGAACAGATACTGAGCAGCCACTTCTTTTAATCAGTTATATCAGAGGGAGCTGCAAAAGCTTCTCATTTTTACTTGTTGCTTGCAAGTTAGAGTTAACGAAGCAATGTAGAAAGGTCAGAAGGAATCATTTTTACTTCTTGCCACTAAACAGGATAATTTAGAAGCTTGATAACCATGCTGTTGCCTCTATGTTGTTGTAGTGAGAATGGACTACCCAGCTCTGAAGAGAGCCTGTCATTTTTACTAAGCAAGATTCGATAACAAGGATTATATAATTTCTAATTTGTCCTTCCTGATATTATCTCTCCCACATATTGTTTTGAGATGAGACATTTTAGGACAAATAGCATGCAGTCATTATTGTCATCCATCTGCAATGTGCAAAGCAAAGTTAGTTTGACTCCAGGAGTTTGGTTTTTGTTGTTGTTGTATTTTTTTCCCCCAAAGTTTAAAAGATTTTAAATTATTTCTAATTTGTCTCTAAAAGAAATTGTAAAATTATAGAACTTTTTCTAAAGAAACATATTTAGGCCTCAATTCCTTATACATACGTCTCCCGTCTAAATCTTTAAATTAAGAAATGTCACTTGTAAGAAGAATTTTAAGGGGAACCTGCAAAATTTTTGTGACCCATTTATTTTTGTTCTGTTACCCTTAATAATGCGTTTGTTATTTATTTTCAAGTCAACCCTTTAATAATGGCTGAGTATTGCAACTCGAATAAGAAGCTGATCAGAGAATTATGCTTAAAATAACATAAACATTCAGATTTAAGATCATTTTTCACTAAATGTTTAATGACATCGTCTTAAAGCTAATTTTAAAGACTGTCTATTTTTAAACAAGTGCAGTATTTAAGGGAAACATCTATAAGCACAACTCCTTGTAATGTTGTTTATATAGTCCCTTGATAAGTGTGTTAAGCGGATTATAATTATATACATGTATGTATATATGCATGTATATGTGTGACACCGTACCTGCGTGGTTAGCCAATTAAGCAGAACTTAGCACTAAATGAGTCATCTCTTGTACTCACTGTATACTATAGGCACTCTTGAATAAATAAAATCTGTGCTGCTATATAAATAGCTTCCTTGAAATAAGAGATTCTTATTTGAGCTTTCTTTGTAATCCTCCCGTCACCAATCTTAGAGCTTGGTCTTAGAGCATTATAGTCTTAATATTGAGCTTGCTCATTAATCTCCGTCCTTTTTTAGGTTAGTCTAGGCTGTTCTCGTAGCTGTAGTACTCACTGGGTTGCCGTAGGAACAAGAGATCCGAGTAAATATGCTTATGGAGAAGAAATGACTACTAATTAAATGTGAATCGCATTTATAAATTGCCTAGTTCTCACAAAATGCAGAACATAATGTGCTTTGATGTACTTCATTAGTAAAAAGCACCTGTATTTTTAAAATATATACTAGCAGAGAAAACCAAATTTTAATTTTAATGCCAAAATGATCTTTACGTGGTTTCGTTTTTCTACCGACTATAAATCCTGTAATTTAATGCAGATATCCTTTTACTGCATTTACATGGCAGAAGACGACATTTGGTTGGCCTGTGAAAGTGCTGGAAACCTTTACTATTCCCTCACCAAAATGTAATTCCTTTTTTATTGTTAGATGTATAGCCTTTCTATTACATTTCAGACAAAAAGAAACTGGCTTATAACGTCCACTCCAAATCTACGTAGGTAATATTTTCACATCACACAGAGTGCTGTGGTCTTTCCTGCCTATTGCCTGTAAAATTGGGACTCTGGTGTGAAACTACAAAGCAAGCTTTCAGTCACGGGCAGCTTTAGTTTTGCTTTGTTTAATGCTGAAAAGCACCTCTCACCCTTACCAAGATGTTAAGTCCCCAACTTCATTAACATTCTGCATGTCACAGCAGATGACCTAATCAGGTTTCCCTTTATGATTCTGCAATTCAGGAGTACAATCATCTTCTTTAACATTTTGTCATTTCATTTGAGGAGCTGAGTGTTTGGGATTGACTTATTTCCAAACAATTGATAAAGAATTGGTCCACAGCACTCTGGCATAACGTGATTATTGCAAGCCCTATGTGCAATTCCAGGACAGGCAAGCCGTTAAGTTAAATGGGCCGTGGGCATAGTTATGTTAACTTCTAGGTTAACTGAGAGAACTATCGCAGTTTGTTGTTTTCTAAAGAATTTTCTTCTCAGAAAGATTGCTCAAACAACTGGCTGGCAGAATATCAAAGAAAAATAAATGTTAGGGTCTTTTTAATGCCTTGAATGACATTATAGTTCCCTTTGTTTTAATAATATATATGTATATATATTCAACAAAAGAAAACGCTCTGCTCACATCCCCTTTTTCTCAAAATCAGAGCAAAGTGTCCCCTTTCACGATGAAAATCCTGGGTGACAGAGAGTTTGCTTTTCATTTGACTGCATAGAAATCAATCCTGTGGTTCATATAATCTGAGCATGAGCAACTGACTCTAGGGAAGGTGATCGTCTCACCCTTCCTATGTGGGTGTGATTTGGACTACTTTTTCTTTTTATTATCTTCTAGAAAAGCATTTGTTGCCAAGCTGTGTGCCAGGTTGAGTGTACTAAGATGTGTTTGTTTTCTGTACTGATCTTATTCCCTGAAGTAACTAAACTCTAACTTTTCATATCTACTCTAGAGGAACAAAAGTGAAGTCAATGATGCTTAACACTTAATAGACATATCTGTGCTATTTCTAATGAATACTATTCTTGTATAGTATTTTGCAGGGATTTAAAGTATTATGGGTTTTTGTGCAGGATCTGGATTTTATGCAAAAAAAAAAGTATGGGTTTAATAAGGTCTGATGAATAAGATTACTTTAAATTATGGACATTTTGTAGGCCTTCAGTAAATAAATGTTGAATTTAATAGAATAACAAATTTTTTAAATTATTAATTTGAGTAAAATTTGAATATCAGCTTTCTGAATTGAATTTTCCCTTAGAAGCAACATAGAAAAATGCCTTCTAATTTAAAATTACATTATTAGAGTTTTACTGAATTGGCAAGATTGTCTGAAAGGAGATTTTGTTCACTTACTGAATCATAATTGTTTTGTTGTTTTAACTTGAAAGGAAGGGTATTGCAGACATGCACCAGTTGGATTCACAATATTGATTTCAAACTATATATTTAGGGAATATTATTTTATTCTGGTTCTCATGTTCAAAATCTTTGAAATTCTATTTGAGATTAAAATCAGATAATCTAAAAGATAATAATAGTATATATTATATTATAATAATATGATAGATAATTTTCATTGAGTATTTGCTATGTGCCAAGAACTATGCACATTATCCTTTTTAATTCTCAAAAAAATCTATGAGAGAGTAAAATTATTGCCTCATTTTTAGGTGAAGATGAAATTCAGAGAGATTAATTTGCTCAAGATATAAGTGATAAAGCCAGGATTCAAACCTTAGCCAAATTCCATAACCTCAATGCTTAACCCTTTTATCACACTTCTCATTTTCATCTTAGCTTTACTGCAATAACCCATTCTTTGTAATATCATATATGCTTTATGTCCACTTTAGACTTTCATTTTTCTTTTCTTTTTTTTTTTTAACCTTTCCTATGGTGCTTATAGACTGTGTTCTTTATCTATTCTCTCTATATAGTGTGCATAAGTCTCTTTTTCTTTCACTGCTACCAATACAGACTTTGAAAAATTGTGGCACCCTCGCAAAGTATCATGTAATTATTTAACCTAGTTATACATTATAATCAATTTCCGATTGCATGTCTTGAGCAAACTGGAAGCCATGGATTTTTAGTATCAGTTTGCCATTCACCTAGGATTCACATCTTCTTTTAAAGATAACAAAGATACTTTATTTGACAGTAATTCAGGACATAAAAATATTCACGTAAAGGTTATGTTCGTCTCAAAAAATTTTTATATTAAAAATAAAATAAAACATTGATTCTTAAACCTATATGAGGATTAAATTATTGATTTGGATTAAGAACCAACCTCAATAGTTCCATAATTTTATTGCTTCTGAGGTTCCATTTCTCACTTAGAAAATCAAGTTAATCTCTTAGAAATGCCTTATGCAAGGTCCCTTCACATTTACAGAAGTCAAAGCTTATGATACTTTGGGACTTGTAGTGACTCTTATCTCTAAGCACCACAAAGTACCATAAGTAGATTGTGCTGTTGCTCGCCCTCGTTGCCTGATTATCCCAGCCTCTCATAAGAAGAATAACATTTCGAGATTGGACCATAGCCATCTCAACTCTAGCCAACTGAAGACACTAAACCAGAGAAGTAATGTAGAGTACATTTATGTTCTAAAACAGCTTAGAGATTTTTTACTAAGTTCAATATACTGTAATTTTAAAATTTCTTAAATACATATATTTATGTCAGTCAAGCAGGATACATTTACTGAGTATCTCTTCTCAGTGAAGATGGACTGATGGGAGAGAAACCAATGAAAGGACAAAGACCATCTATACACCTCATTCCAGTCATTGAACATTAGATAAGTCACATCATCCCCAAGTGTCAATTTCTTCCATTGTTAAAGGTAGATTTTAAGCCTGCTCTGATTCCTGCACAACATTCTTATGAGGATGATGTGAAACAACAGATGTGGTAGTTTTTGAAGAATCGTGAAACAATATATAATTAAATATATCTCATAAGCTAAGTTTTTTATCTTCCTTAAAAAGCTAGACCCTGCTAGTCCTTTTTCCAATTCTCAAAGCACATCCCTATTAATGAAGAACAAGTTTTCATTGAAAGGCAAAATTTTTATTTTGTTTAGGCATGACCACACCACTGAATTTTATACAGCTTCAATTTTTCACTTCTTGATCTATATGGCTTTAATAAACCACTTATGAATATTTAAGGACAAATGAACAAATTAACATCTTTAACAAACTATAACAACTTGATATATTTTCTGATTATGTGATTATTATTAGGTAATAATAATTAATAGAAAACATTTGTTGAGGCTGGGTGCAGTGGCTCACACCTATAATCCCAGCACTTTGGGAAGCCAAGGCAGGCAGATCACCTGAGGTCAGGAGTTCAAGACCAGTCTGGCCAACATAGTGAAACTACATCTCTACTAAAAATACAAAAATTAGGCATGAAGGTGAGCACCTGTAATCCCAGCTAATCAGGAGGCTGAGGCAGGAGAATCGCTTGAACCCAGGAGGCGGAGGTTGCAGTGAGCCAAGATAGCGCCATTGTACTCCAGCTTGGGTGACAGACTGAGACTTCATCACGACAACAACAACAGCAACAAAAATTGTTGAAGCCTGACTATTCTAGGCATTGTGTTTTGTAATGAATGTATATTTTTCAATCCTCATAACAACCCTATGACTATTTTTTTAATAGATTTTAGATTTGAACTCATAGATGACTTAGCTTTTGTTCTTAACCACATTCATATTTCCTCAGTATCAGGGAATTAGGTCAATTAATTTTTCAACAAACCATGTCTTTCTTGCTCTTAGCAGTAAAAGTTTTTGAAGGCTATATACTTGCTAAAATTATGTTCAAATGCTTGAATCGCTATGTTAGATATGAATGCTTGAATCAAATGCTTGAATCGCTGTTAGATATGACTGTTTGTTTTGTTTTGAGACGGAGTCTCACTCTGTCACCAGGCTGGAGTGCAGTGGCAGGATCTCGGCTCACTGCAACCTCCGACTCCCTAATTCAAGCAATTCTCCTGCCTAAGCCTCCCAAGTAGCTAGGATTACAGGCACGGTTCACCATGTCCAGCTAATTTCTGCATTTTTTAGTAGAGACGGGGTTTCACTATATTGGCCAGGATGGCCTCGATCTCCTGACCTCATGATCTGCTCACCTTGGCCACCCAAAGTGCTGGGATTACAGGTATGAGCCACCACGCTAGGCCAGATATGTCTTCTTTAAAAATGTATCTTCTTTTAAAAAGACTCACCAATTGTATTCTCACCTTAGTTTTGTGTCCAAACCATATTAAACAGTTTATTTATTAAATTAGGAGTAATTTTTCACTGGTTTCCAAAACAAAAACCACACACATAAAATAAAGATTCTGTTTCATTATTAAGTATATGTTGATTTTATGTTCTACTCTCTAAAAAATTATAAAAATGTGAAGATGGCCAAATAGGAACAGCTCCGGTCTACAGCTCCCAGCCTGAGTGACACAGAAGACGGGTGATTTCTGCATTTCCGTTTGAGGTACCGGTTTCATCTCACTAGGGAGTGCCAAACAGTGGGTGCAGGACAGTCCGTGAAGCGCACTGTGCGCCAGCCGAAGCAGCATGAGGCATTGCCTCACTCGGGAAGCGCAAGGGGTCAGGGAGTTCCCTTTCCTAGTCAAAGAAAGGGGTAACAGATGGCACCTGGAAAATCGGGTCAGTCCCACCCTAATACTGCGCTTTTCCAACGGGCCTGGAAAACGGCACACTAGGAGATTGTGTCCCGCACCTGGCTGGGAGGGTCCTATGCCCACGGAGTCTCGCTGATTGCTAGCACAGCAGTCTGAGATCAAACTGCAAGGCAGCAGCGAGGCTGGGGGAGGGGCGCCCGCCATTGCCCAGGCTTTCTTAGGTAAACAAAGCAGCCAGGAAGCCCGAACTGGGTGGAGCCCACCACAGCTCAAAGACGCCTGCCTGCCTCTGTAGGCTCCACCTCTGGGGGCAGGGCACAGGCAAACAAAAAGTCAGCAGGAACCTCTGCAGACTTAAATGTTCCTGTCTGACTGACAGCTTTGAAGAGAGTAGTGGTTCTCCCAGCATGCAGCTGGAGATCTGAGAACAGACAGACTGTCTCCTAAAGTGGGTCCCTCACCCCCGAGCAGCCTAACTGGGAGGCACCCCCCAGTAGGGACAGACTGACACCTCACTCGGCCGGGTACTCCTCTGAGACAAAACTTCCAGAGGAAATATCAGACAGCTGAATTTGTGGTCTCATGAAAATCTGCTGTTCTGCAGCCACCGCTGCTGACACCCAGCCAAACAGGGTCTGGAGTGGACCTCTAGTAAACTCCAACAGACCTGCAGCTGAGGGTCCTGTCTGGGAGAAGGAAAACTAACAAACAGAAAGGACATCCACACCAAAAACCCATCTGTACATCACCATCATCAAAGACCAAAAGTAGATAAAACCACAAAGATGGGGAAAAAAACAGAGAAGAAAAACTGGAAACTCTAAAAAGCAGAGCACCTCTCCTCCTCCAAAGGAACGCAGTTCCTCACCAGCAATGCAACAAAGCTGGATGGAGGATGACTTTGATGAGTTGAGAGAAGAAGGCTTCAGACGATCAAACTACTCCGAGCTAAGGGAGGAAATTCAAAACAATAGCAAAGAAGTTAAAAACTTTGAAAAAAAATTAGACGAATGGATAACTAGAATAACCAATGGAGAGAAGGGCTTAAAGGAGCTGATGGAGCTGAAAGCCAGGTATCGAGAACTATGCGAAGATTGCAGAAGCCTCGGTAGCAGATGAGATCAACTGGAAGAAAGGGTATCGCTGATGGAAGATGAAATGAATGAAATGAAGCGAGAAGGGAAGTTTAGAGAAAAAAGAATAAAAAGAAATGAACAAAGCCTCCAAGAAATTTGGGACTATGTGAAAAGACCAAACCTACGTCTGATTGGTGTACCTGAAAATGACAGGGAGAATGGAACCAAGTTGGAAAACACTCTGCAAGATATTATCCAGGAGAACTTCCCCAATCTAGCAAGGCAGGCCAACATTCAGATTCAGGAAATACAGAGAATGCCACATAGATACTCCTCGAGAAGAGAAACTCCAAGACACACAATTGTCAGATTCACCAAAGTTGAAATGAAGGAAAAAATGTTAAGGGCAGCCAGAGAGAAAGGTCGGGTTACCCACAAAGGGAAGCCCATCAGACTAACAGCTGATCTCTCGGCAGAAACTCTACAAGCCAGAAGAGAGTGGGGGCCGATATTCAACATTCTTAAAGAAAAGAATTTTCAACCCAGAATTTCATATCCAGCCAAACTAAGCTTCATAAGTGAAGGAGAAATAAAATACTTTAGAGACAAACAAACGCTGAGTGATTTTGTCACCACCAGGCCTGCCCTAAAAGAGCTCCTGAAGGAAGCACTAAACATGGAAAGGAACAACCGGTACCAGCCCCTGCAAAAACATGCCAAATTGTAAAGACCATCGAAGCTAGGAAGAAACTGCATCAACTAACAAGCAAAATAACCAACTAACATCATAATGACTGGATCAGATTCACACATAACAATATTAACTTTAAATGTAAATGGGCTAAATGCTCCAATTAAAAGACACAGACTGGCAAACTGGATAAGGAGTCAGGACCCATCAGTGTGCTGTATTCAGGAAACCCATCTCACGTGCAGAGACACACATAGACTCAAAATAAAGGGATGGAGGAAGATCTATCAAGCAACTGGAAAACAAAAAAAGGCAGGGGTTGCAATCCTAGTCTCTGATAAAATAGACTTTAAACCAACAAAGATCAAAAGAGACAAAGAAGGCCATTACATAATGGTAAAGGGATCAATTCAACAAGAAGAGCTAACTATCCTAAATATATATGCACCAAACACAGGAGCACCCAGATTCATAAAGCAAGTCCTCAGTGACCTACAAAGGGACTTAAACTCCCACACAATAATAATGGGAGATTTTAACACCCCACTGTCAACATCAGACAGATCAACGAGACACAAAGTTAACAAGGATATCCAGGAATTGAACTCAGCTCTGCACAAAGTGGACCTAATAGACATCTACAGAACTCTCCACCCCAAATCAACAGAATATACATTTTTTTCAGCACCACACCACACCTATTCCAAAACTGACCACATAGTTGGAAGTAAAGCTCTCCTCAGCAAACGTAAAACAACAGAAATTATAACAAACTGTCTCTCAGACCACAGCGCAATCAAACTAGAACTCAGGATTAAGAAACTCACTCAAAACCGCTCATCTACATGGAAAATGAACAACCTGCTCCTGAATGACTATTGGGTACATAATGAAATGAAGGCAGAAATAAAGATGTTCTTTGAAACCAACGAGAACAAAGACGCAACATACGATAATCTCTGGGACACAATCAAACAGTGTGTAGAGGGAAATTTATAGCACTAAATGCCCACAAGAGAAAGCAGGAAAGATCTAAAATTGACACCCTAACATCACAATTAAAAGAACTAGAAAAGCAAGAGCAAACACATTCAAAAGCTAGCAGAAGGCTAGAAATAACCAAAATCAGAGCAGAACTGAAGGAAATAGAGACACAAAAAATCCTTCAAAAAATTAATGAATCCAGGAGCTGGTTTTTTGAAAAGATCAACAAAATTGATAGACTGCTAGCAAGACTAATAAAGAAGAAAGGAGAGAAGAATCAAATAGATGCAATAAAAAATGAAAAAGGGGATATCACCACCGATCCCACAGAAATACAATCTACCATCAGAGAATACTACAAACACCTCTATGCAAACAAACTAGAAAATCTAGAAGAAATGGATAAATTCCTCGACAAATACACCCTCCCAAGACTAAACCAGGAAGAAGTTGAATCTCTGAATAGACCAATAACAAGTTCTGAAATTGTGGCAATGATCAATAGCTTACCAACCAAGAAGAGTCCAGGACCTGATGGATTCACAGCTGAATTCTACCAGAGGTACAAGGAGAAACTGATACCATTCCTTCTGAAACTATTCCAATCGATAGAAAAAGAAGGAATCCTCCCTAACACATTTTATGAAGCCAGCATCGACCTGATACCAAAGCCTGGCTGAGACATAACCAAAAAAGAGAATTTCAGACCAATATCCTTGATGAACATTGATGCAAAAATCCTCAATAAAATACTGGCAAACCGAATCCAGCAGCACATCAAAAAGCTTATACACCATGATCAAGTGGGCCTCATCCCTGGGATGCAAGGCCAGTTCAACATACGCAAATCAATAAATGTAATCCAGCATATAAACAGAACCAAAGACAAAAACCACATGATTATCTCAATAGATGCAGAAAAGGCCTTCGACAAAATTCAACAACCCTTCATGCTAAAAACTCTCAATAAATTAGGTATTGATGGGACGTATCTCAAAATAATAAGAGCTATCTATGACAAACCCACAGCCAATATCATCCTGAATGGGCAAAAACTGGAAGCATTCCCTTTGAAAACTGGCACAAGACAGGGATGCCCTCTCTCACCACTCCTATTCAACATAGTGCTGGAAGTTCTGGCCAGAGCAATGAGGCAGGAGAAGGAAATAAAGGGTATTCAATTAGGAAAAGAGGAAGTCAAATTGTCCCTGTTTGCAGATGACATGATTGTATATCTAGAAAACCCCATTGTCTCAGCCCAAAATCTCCTTAAGCTGATTAGCAACTTCAGCAAAGTCTCAGGATTCAAAATCAATGTACAAAAATCACAAGCATTCTTGTACACCAATCACAGAGAAACAGAGAGCCAAATCATGAGTGAACTCCCATTCACAATTGCTTCAAAGAGAATAAAATACCTAGGAACCCAACTTACAAGGGATGTGAAGGACCTCTTCAAGGAGAACTACAAACTACTGCTCAATGAAATCAAAGAGAACACAAACAAATGGAAGAACATTCCATGCTCATGGGTTGGAAGAATCAATATCATGAAAATGGCCATACTGCCCAAGGTAATTTATAGATTCAATGCCATCCCCATCAAGCTACCAATGACTTTCATCACAGAATTGGAAAAAACTATCTTAAAGTTCATATGGAACCAAAAAAGAGCCTGCATCGCCAAGTCAATCCTAAGCCAAAAGAACAAAGCTGGAGGCATCACGCTACCTGACTTCAAACTATACTACAAGGCTACAGTAACAAAAACAGCATGGTACTGGTACCACAACAGAGACATAGATCAATGGAACCGAACAGAGTCCTCAGAAATGATGCTGCATATCTACAACTATCTGATCTTTGACAAACCTGATAAAAACAAGAAATGGGGAAAGGATTCCCTATTTAATAAATGGTGCTGGGAAAACTGGCTAGCCATGTGTAGAAAGCTGAAACTGGATCCCTTCCTTACACCTTATACAAAAATTAATTCAAGATGGATTAAAGACTTACATGTTAGACCTAAAACCATTAAAATCCTACAAGAAAACCTAGGCAATACCATTCAGGACATAGGCGTGGGCAAGGACTTCATGTCTAAAACACAAAAAGCAATGACAACAAAAGCCAAAATTGACAAATGGAATCTAAGTAAACTAAAGAGCTTCTGCACAGCAAAAGAAACTACCATCAGAGTGAACAGGCAACCTACAGAATGGGAGAAAATTTTTGCAACCTACTCATCTGACAAAGGGCTAATATCCAGAATCTACAATGAACTCAAACAAATTTACAAGAAAAAAACAACCCCATCAAAAAGTGGGCAGAGGACATGAACAGACACTTCTCAAAAGAAGACATTTATGCAGCCAAAAAACACATGAAAAAATGCTCATCATCACTGGCCATCAGAGAAATGCAAATCAAAACCACAGTGAAATATCATCTCACACCAGTTAGAATGGCCATCATTAATAAGTCAGGATACAACAGGTGCTGGAGAGGATGTGGAGAAATAGGAACACTTTTACACTGTTGGTGGGACTGTAAACTAGTTCAACCATTGTGGAAGTCAGTGTGGCGATTCCTCAGGGATCTAGAACTAGAAATACCATTTGACCCAGCCATCCCATTACTGGGTATATACCCAAAGGACTATAAATCATGCTGCTACAAAGACACATGCACACGTATGTTTATTGCGGCACTATTCACAATAGCAAAGACTTGGAACCAACCCAAATGTCCAACAACGATAGACTGGATTAAGAAAATGTGGCACATATATACCATGGAATACTATGCAGCCATAAAAAATGATGAGTTCATGTCCTTTGTAGGGACATGGATGAAACTGGAAAACATCATTCTCAGTAAACTACCACAAGGACAAAAAACCAAACACCACATGTTCTCACTCATAGATGGGAATTGAACAGCGAGAACTCATGGACACAGGAAGGGGAGCATCACACACCAGGGACTGTTGTGGGGTGGGAGGAGGGGGGAGGGATAGCATTAGGAGATATACCTAATGCTAACTGATGAGTTAATGGGTGCAGCAAAACAACATGGCACATGGATACATATGTAGCAAACCTGCACATTGTGCACATGTACCCTAAAACCTAAAGTATAATAATAAAAAATTAAAAAAAACAAAAGTCAGGAAACAACAGGTGCTGGAGAGGATGTGGAGAAATAGGAACACTTTTACACTGTTGTTGGGACTGTAAACTAGTTCAACCATTGTGGAAGTCAGTGTGGCGATTCCTCAGAGATCTAGAACTAGAAATACCATTTGACTCAGCCATCCCATTAGTGGGTATATACACAAAGGACTATAAATCATGTTGCTATAAAGACACATGCACACGTATGTTTATTGCAGCACTATTCACAATAGCAAAGACTTGGAACCAACCCAAATGTCCAATGATAGACTGGATTAAGAAAATGTGGCACATTTACACCATAGAATACTATGCAGCCATAAAAAATGATGAGTTCATGTCTTTTGTAGGGACATGGATGAAACTGGAAAGCATCATTCTCAGTAAACTATCACAAGGACAAAAAACCAAACACCGCATGTTCTGACTCATAGATGGGAATTGAACAATGAGAACACATGGACACAGGAAGGGGAACATCACACTCCGGGGACTGTTGTGGGGTGGGGGGAGGGGGGAGGGACAGCATTAGGAGATACACCTAATGCTAAATGACGAGTTAATGGGTGCAGCACACCAACATGGCACACAGATACATATGTAACAAACCTGCACATTGTGCACATGTACACTAAAACTTGAAGTATAATATAATAAAATTTTTAAAAAGAATGAAAAAAAGTAAAAGAAAAAGAAAAATTAAAAAAATTATAAAAATGTTCTGAAATACATTGAATGTTGCCAATATCATTGAAAAATATTTTTAAAGACATGAGACAGTATCTTTGGAAGGGAAAGCAAATTACCCAAAGTTTTAGGTTTCAGTAAGTTGCTTCAAAATGTCAGAGAACAAAATTTATTGGCTTATCTTGGAATGCTTTCATTTCATAAATTGGGACACTGAGGCTCAGTGGGTAGACTGAATATCCCGGTTATTAGTTGAATCCTATTCTCCCGAGTAATAATGTTTGACCCCATTATGGTTCTTTCTCCTTGTATCTTGTATTACTCACCAAGACTAGAGGTAGACAAGTGACAAGTAAACTGTGATTATATGTTACATTGAACTCCAATACTGTATATATAGTATTTCCCAAAATCACTGGCAATTTCCCATAAAACTACACATGCATCATTCACATATTTTTTATAATATAACTCTTTTGCCTAATAAGCAACTAGATGTTTAACAAATTCAATAATATGCTAATTCTAGAAATAACTCCTCCTATAACATCTACCCCAACAAAGAAGCTTCCTAGTATATGACATGTTTGGACAAACATTTAATGTAACAGTAAAATTTGAAAATAACAATATTTTGTTTAAAAAAACTAACCAAATTATCTATCTATCTATCTATCTATCTATCTATCTATCTATCTAATCTCTCTACAATGATTTGTGTCAAACCAGTAATTTGAATTTATAATCCCTGATGTTAAAAAAAATGCTTTCTTGAATGCAGTGTTTCCTGTTATCTTTGAGTGCCTTAAAATTTAACTGACTATATACATTTACTGAAAGACTATTGTCTTGGGTTCTGACTACACAAAGCTGAATAAAACATTTTCACAATCTTCAACTAGTTTACAGTAAAATAAGATGCAACCTGTAATAACACTGTGAATGGGATAAGTGTGATAACCATGGCACAAAAGCAGAAAGGGGCCTCCTGCTTCATAGAATCAGAAGCATGGGGTAAGGTATGAGGCTAAATAGAGGAGAGGTATCCCAGGTAAAGACACAAATAAGTAAAGGCAAGAACTTATGAAAATGATTGGTGGGTCTGGGAAGGAGAAAAGTGCAGAGTTAACAGAGGCAAGAACGTGAGGTGGGGAAGGGCAGAATGAAGTGAAGGAATTAAAGATAGAAATATTAGAGATAGATTGTGTAGAAACCCTCTTGTTAAGGAGTTTAGATTTTACCCTATAAGCAATGAGTCATCACGAAATGTTTCTGATCAGAGGAAAAATGGGATTGTGTCTTTGTTTCAGAAGGATAACAGCACCCACACAATATGAAGTATTTTATTTTTTAAGTAAAAGTATTTGTATAATTAAATTTATTTTTCGATCCCAAAATACTTTTCAAATAAGTAAGGGTGCTTCCCGTATTTCTGAACCAAGTTTGATTTTAGATTTTAGGAACTCTTCAGCTCTCTTTCTGTCATCTTAAATCTTACCTCCAGAATGTCCTTACTTTTTCCCCTTAGGGTATTTTTAATGCAAATATGAAAATACACCTACCACCAAATGAAATTTCACTTGTTTACTTTCCCATCAGGGAAAGCTAGCTATCAGGCCAGGTAGAGTGAATGTTGGTTGCTGTTTCAGCATGCATTTCCCTTTTTTCTATCACCAGGAGGAACCTTTATATCCAATGAGATATTTATGTGTTTCTAGGTAAGTTCACGCCTTCCTCAGATCAAGCATGGAGGCTTGTTTAAGACTAGATTAATCAGTGTATTTCATCCCCCTGGTTGAGTTACTGCTTTAGAAGTGAGCATGGGTCCTAAGTTGGTTCAATCACACTAAGTTTCAGAATTTTGCTAAAAATATTGGGACAAAAGCATTGTATTTTTTCTTTGCTGAAGTAAATCAAGAAAGCACCTAGAGCTGAAAGCTACTGTCAGCCAATGTGATGTCAAGAGGGGAATTTGCTGAGGTTGGAGGCCTGTAGAGAGGAGGAAATGAATGGAAAGAAAGAAATCAAGTCCTGATCAAAAACCTGGAGCCATTGGGTCCAGAATCACTGAAAGCCAGACTATTT
Organism: Hylobates moloch; assembly: GCF_009828535.3. Classification (NCBI taxonomy): domain Eukaryota; kingdom Metazoa; phylum Chordata; class Mammalia; order Primates; family Hylobatidae; genus Hylobates; species Hylobates moloch. Next base: position 85,886,016 of record NW_026652276.1, read on the forward strand.
CTGTATTTTTAAGTCACTGAAGACAATAAAAATGTTCTTATTGTAAAATTACACTGATTAGGCTTTCCGTATTTACAACTAAAAATACTGTTATAACTGCTAGCTATCAGTGCTCCTTGGATTGCAATAACGGTGTGCCATTTCCTTCTAGGTATTTTCTTAAACTTTCCTTCTTTATATTACAGGATAAAATGTTTTCTATATTTAAGAACAACTCATACTAAAGTATTTTAATCATTTTTCATATTTCTGTATGATTAATAAGTCTTGAAATTATACTAAAATAATTGTATGATTTAAATTTCATATCAGATTTATTTAAGTTCATCCAAATAAAATTAAGTTATACATTTGAATGAGGAACAAGAAATTTTGACAATAAGTATGTTGATAGACATGTGCAATGGTTATATTTTTATAATTTCTTTTATAGTTTTTAGAATAAGCCAAAATACATAGTTGACTTCAAAGCAATTGATTTTCAATGATCTTTAAACAACTTCATATAAGTTCCTGATAACTGTAGAAAGTCCTTTCCAAAATAGTCTTTGGGAGAAGACTCAAAACAGTCAGGCAAACATTTTGAGAATCTCAAGGTAGCACAAACAAGGGAATCAGGGAGGTGTAACTAGATGATATTGTAAGTTTAAATAAAATTTCAATATCTATGTAGAAGACAAGTACCAAGAAGGCATTTTTCCTTTCTTTTCTTAACCGAATGGGAAATGACAATCCTAGATGTCATTAGACAGATTTTCTATTAATTAGTTACATTGTAATTCTCTGTAGTAAATAGAACCCTCAAAGAATGGTAAGGAGAGCTGCTGTCCATTTGTAATTGTCTTAGTGTAACCCACTATTATTGAAATTCAATGAGCCTTGTGGTTTTCTCTCTATAAACTTGCTACTCAAAGATTGGTCTGAATGTGGCCTTAGATGTGCATATAAAATGGGGCTCATGTTAAAATGCAGATCCTGGTTCGGTTCACCGGGGTAAGGCCTGAAGACTCGATTTCTAACAATTTCCAGCTGAAGCTGATTCTACCCACCACAGCTTGAGAAGCAAATATATGCCAATCCTTATAAAATGCAGGATTTAAAAGTGTTAATTTACATATTATTTTCAAAATTCTGTTTTTATGCCACGTGGAATTTTAGGCTGGATGGTATCTGAGAATTTCATAATAACTGCTTCATTATATATATATATGGGAAAACTAAGGTCTTTGGAAAGAGGGCTTTGGCTGGTCTCCTCATCCCCTGATCAGGAAGGAAGAGCTGTTAATCTGGTTGTTCAGAGCCCAGGACATTAACTGGGCCACTGGTTACGTGAGCGTTAATGTGCCTTAAAGGTCAGTGTCTGTACAGTATCCTCTCTCTTCTTCCTGCCATGAACACTCACTCTCCCACTTTCTCCATTTGTGCAGTCAAGTGGGCGAGTTAGGCAAAGCCTGTTCTGCAGAGCCGCTTGCTCTCTTCTTCTGGCAGGAAAGTCCTGTGCTTTGTGTGGAAGAGAGGTAAAACTCTTTCTCAGCTCCAGGCTTTAGGAATCAGCGTTATATTCCAGTTTATCACAGGGACCGAGATTCTTGTGAATGTGGCAATGCCTCACCAAACACGCAGTCTGCTTTAGACAGATAATGTTCCCTGACGTATGAAGTGAAACTAAGTTTAATGGGAACTCTCATTATAAATCTTCTGAAAGCATGTATTCTGTGTGCTAGCAAAATGATCCAGAATATAGTAGATCCCCAATAAAAATATTTACCAAGTGAGTGATTGCTTCACTTTTATTACATTTAGATACTGTTATATGTAATGCATTTGTTATATAAAATTTTTTCCCACAGTTGGTAAGTTTTTGAAACTGCTGCAAAAATGACTTTATTTTCTTTGAGATACATCTAAAACTCTTACCAAATCGTTGTTTTTGCTTGTAGTCACTAACCTTTGCTTCTCTTCCTCACGGAAACATGTTTTTGCTTATTTATGAAAAATCATTATAAAAATAGAATATGAAGTCTCACAAATTTCACTACCCAACACTAGAATTTCTTTTTCCACAAAGGTGCCCTTGAGACCTAGTAGGCAGACTGTTGGTCCCTGGAGCCCCTTGGGATGTTTCCTAGTACACGCCTCCCCTTGCAACATGGCTCAAGTAAGAAGTGGATCCAAAGGTGCAGCTCAAGCTGCTCTGTGATCGAAGAACTTCCTAACGTGGCATGAATCTATGGTACCTCCCAAGTATATGACAACTTCTCTTGGGGCCTTTTCATTTCCTCACATTATCATTGAATTATGCAGAATAGCAACCATTGAAAAAGTGAGACTGCATTTCAAATTATTTATAGAAAACCATGAACCTTCAGATTCTCTTTGTATCATTGTCCTATATGAAGGACTCTTCATTTTCTTTTTTGTGCAGGTGAAAATTTACTCAGGTTCACATCAGCTAGTCATTCTGATCGCTGTGTTCCAGATGGAAAGTGTACTGAACAAACTTGGTATTGCTTTTGTTCTAATATGACATCAGATAAAGCTGATGCTTCTATTCTAGTTCAGAATTCCTAAGGGTATCCATAAATACAAGGATCTGTGATTAATTTTCAATCCTTACTTGACACATCTGTAGTATTTGATACAATTGTTTACTCCTTCATTCTGAAAGTATTTGATTCACTTAGCTTCCAAAACCTAACCTCTTGATCTTTTTCCCACCTCATTGGTCACTACTTTTCAATTTCTTCTGTTATTTTTTTCCTCATTTTCTATCCAGCTTCTATGCATTGAAAACCCTCAAAGCTCAGCCCTCAAACCTCCCTCTTCTTAATCTTCACTCATGTCAAGGGTGAAGCTCATCCAATCTGCTGGTTTTAATTGCAATTTTGTACTCACTACTTCCAAATATGTGTTACTAATTCCCACCTCTCTTTCTTAAATTCCAAGTTCATAGATTTAGCCACATACTCAACATCTTAAGACAACTTAAATTTGAATATATTCAAATCCTGTTCACCTCTCACTCCAATCCTACTTCTCTAGCAATCTCAGCTCACGTTGGAAAATAGTGACTCCATTCAAGTTACTCAGGGTCCAAGCCTTGGAGTAATCTTTGCCTTCTTTCTCCCTCTTGAAACCCACATGCAATTCATCAGCCCATGTTTACAGCTCCACCTTTCAAGTAGATCATTAGCCAACCACATCTTTCTCCTTTTATGACTATCATCAAACCACCACTGCCTCTGGCTTGGATTTTATAGCCTCCTAGAAGATGACCCTACTTTTCCTCTTGTCTCCTTGTCACTTTGCTCACAACCTCCAACAGCATCTCCAAGTAAACCAAAAATACAAAAACAAAGAAACAAAGCAAAAAATTCATCTTTCGCTAGTCTAAAAGGCCCCACGAAATCCTCTCTGACCTCTTAGACCACATTTTCTTTTACTTCCCTTCTTCCTTATCATACTGCCAGCACCCTGACTTCTTCCTTTTCCTTAAACATGCCAGGCCTGTGCTTGGACTTCTCTGCCTTCCCATAAAGCCTACTCCCTCACTTGCCTTATGTGTTTGGTTGTAAGTTACCATCTTAAAGAGACCTTTCTTGATATTCCTATTTAAAATTGCAATGCTTCTTCTAGGCCATTCCCTAACTTCCACCATATTTTTCTCCATAGCATTAATAACCATTATAATTATTTCATAAGTATTTGTTTATGGTCTGTTCCCTACCAACTGTAATACAGGCTCTGTGACAGTAGGTGCATGTCTGTTTTATTCAATGCTATGTGTTTCCTGTGTTAGACAATAAAAGTTTTTAGTGAATAAATGAATGAGTAAAACTATACATAACTAACAAAATGAATAATAATGCATAAACATTATATATCATTATAATGCATACATATTAAAGGGATCTTCTTTCAATCTGCCCCTTTCACTTACACTCAGTGTCACAGATTCTGCAAGCAGACACTAAAATTTGAGCAAGTTAATATGCCTGAACTTTTTGACAGACATCATGGCTTTGCATTTTCAAAGTTCTGTTCATCCTCTAGAAAGGAAAACTTTGCCTTGATGTTACACTTAAAAATTATTTTAAAAATTGTTTCCTCCTTTTATTTGTTCATTCTTTTTTATTTCTTTTCTTACTTTCTGTCCCTCTTTGGTTTTATTTATTAGTTTATTTATTTTGCATATAGTCATGCAGTCTCATCAGTTATGACCTTTATCTTCTTCAGGCATTACCTACATTAAGTTGGTCCCATGTAGTTGCATCATTGGAGGATCTCAGCTCATACACAGCCATCCTACAACTTACCTGTCCCTATATCATCTCCCAAAGTACAGTGTTTAGGCATATAACATGAGTTTGCAAATGAGTAGCTATTTCTTCACCAAGGTTATAATTGTTTCATGTCATTTGGATTTTCAAATAATAATTCATTGTCCTAATAATAAGTATTTTATTTGTTCCACATTTTATTATTCATTATCTTAGACTAAAAGAATGAAACACAGCAAAAGGCCTTCTTTTAACTTGTGTTTGACCCATCTAGCTGTTAAGGGTTCATTATTTTATTTTAATTGCCTAATTAAAGTAAAACAAAAATATTTTCATGTAAAAATCTCATTAAATGCACAAAATGCCTCAGTAGGTCTGTGCCCATTCTGGAGAGGAATGTAAATTGTGCTGACTACCAAAAGCACTGGGGGTAGATATACCAATAGCTTGCTACTGAACTGGCAGTTTTGAAAATCCTTACTAGAAAGTGTTGCTGGTCACTGTAAAACAGGCAAGGGTTGATTTGACATTTGATTAAATAATCATACATACATTTATGCAAAAAGTAGCTATGGGCTCACCCCACTCTACATTGCTTAAGTGTACAATTAAGAATGCACAATTAAAAGAATGAAAATAGTGACAATAAGCCAGGGTGCCCCCTATAATATCTTACAATATTCTGACCCACCTCTTATTGGGGCATAGATCTAATATTTACATTTTTATCATTTGTGTAAGGCTTATTCACTGTAATTCACTGGATAATAACTTAGAAATATGTCTTCAAAATTGTTCTCTCTGAAAGTAGATGATGAAAGAAAAGAATGGCATTTGTAGGACCAATTAATTGTCAGATCAAATTATTTATAAAAATTGTATAATATAAATTCAATAGCAAATAATTAGAATAAGTAATATTTTTTTCTTGTGATGAGGGGAAAACATACCTTTCTAACTCTCGTCCAAGGTCATTAGTGAAACAGGATCAGTATGTGTAATTACAATATCATGAATACTTAAATTTCTCCCATGCTGAGAAATGCATGATAAGATTACAGCTAGCACACTGATTTTGTTACGTGACCTTTCAACTGGAAAACTCTAACAATCTTGCCTTAGAATGATCTGTTACGTTCTATTCTACCTAACAAAAAGAAAAATCGGGAAATGTCTGAGATCTAAGAATTTATAGTTTGCTCAAAAATAGTCACAAGGATATGTGAAGCTTGTAGGTAAGACATTCATGATCCAGTGGTCAAAAGCGATTGTTTCTGGTATGGACTCAATGTGCTCTCCCTGTTTTGCATTTTTCTAGATTATGTAACTTTAAGTTTTCCCAAATGTAGGCATAATTTTAAAAAAGAAAATATGGACATATTAATGAAACATTGTGTGTTGCAATGAGCATAATAATTTCAGGGAAATTCACTTCCCTTCAGTTCAGAAGACGGTATAAGTTCTGCAGGATTATATAGAATAAAACTTCATAAATTTGTGTATAATACAACATTTTTTATTCACAACCCTTTGCCTCACATGAATGCATTTTGCCAAATTATGTGCCCATTAAAATATAAGAATTAAAAGTTTATACTGATCATCTTTGCATATGCCATCTTATTATTTAACTATATCATCGCACAATAAAAACTCTATTATACAATGTCTTTTTAATTTATCTCATTATATGTCCCACCATGGCAACTAACTTAAAGAGTATGGTAGGTACAAAGATGAGAAAGGCTTATGTCCCTTGTGAGCACTTCCTACCTGTCATGTCATCTGGCATACACCTCAGCTTGCTTCTGTTCTTGCTATGTAGTCCTTCTGTGGGTAAGAATGACCAAAAAAATTTATATTTAAAAATGGCATCAACCACTGAGAATAGGCAGAGCCCCAGCATTGCCCCAGTTTGCTGGAGGCCTTATGCTGGGCAGATGTTAACTTTCTCATTGTCTTTTTGCTGCAGTGGTCACAGGATCTCTCTAGAGGTGCCAGGATGGCTCAGGGAGAGGTTACGTTGGAGAGCTTGGGACAGCTATAGTTACCACTCCATAGAGAAGTAATGTAATACTTTAATAATCTGTGTGGTGAAGCCAGTGTGTACTGTCAGCTGACCAGTGACAATATTATCCATCCCTATTACTTCAGTTAACACATTACACACAGCATTACACAGGTAACCAACAAATCCACAACACTAGTCTTTTTTTTTTTGAGACAGAGTTTCGTTCTTGTTGCCCAGGCTAGAGTGCAATGGTGTGATCTTGGCTCACCGAACCTCCACCTCCCAGGTTCAAGCAATTCTCCTGCCTCAGCCTCCCGAGCAGCTGGGATTACAGGCATGCACCACCACACCCGGCTAATTGTGTATTTTTAGTGGAGATGGGGTTTTTCCATGTTGGTCAGGCTGGTCTCGAACTCCCAGCCTCAGGTGATCTGCCCACCTTGGCCTCCCAAAGTGCTGGGATTACAGGCGTGAGCCACTGCGCCCAGCATACAACACTAGTCTTTAACTCACTTCCAATTACAGAGCTGTATTTCTAACAATATGTTACATATAGAAAAAAAATGATACTTTGTCAATGCCTCACAATCAACAAATCAAAAATTCAGTGGACTCTCTTCCCCTATAAACATAATCTTTCCATTGTCATATTTTTCCTTGAAAGGGCATTGCCTCCCATTTTGGCTCCCAGCCTAGAAACTTGAGACCATCTCTGACTTTACCTTCTTCCTTATCCTCAACGTCCTGATCATCATCCTGTCTTGTCAATTCTGCATCACAGATACCTCTGCTGTTCATCATCTTCTCTATTCCCACCATCATGTCTAGGTCAGCCACTCTCATACCTCTTGTTTAATTTATTGTAATAGTGCCAACTTCTCTTTCGACTGCCAGATGTCCACATCTCTTATTAATTGTTAAATGAAGATATAACTAGGATGCCTTCTGTGCCTAACAAATTTGAAGACTCTGCCTTGATCAAAAACTCAATTCAAATTTCTATACCTCAAATTTACCAATTGACCTTTCCAGATTCATTTTGTACCCATACTCACACATTCTTATCATCCTTTTATCAATTCTTACTCCCTAAACTAAATTAAGATCTTTCCCCCTTTATACCTTTGCTCATGCAATTCCCTCTTCCTGGAAATTTCCCTTCCCTTCTCCCTTCTTATTCCATAAGGCTTATTCCATAATGCTCACCTCCCCCAAGAAGGCTTTCCCAATCCTTTCAGACAAAAATCAATCATTTCCTAATATGTGTCCTACATGGGTCTTTGTACTCTATCTTTGGCAGTAATCAGATTATGGCTTCTCTTATTTTGGCTCATAGATCACAGGCTTCTTGATATTCGGAACTATAGCTGATGCCTAATATTGTTTAACACAGTACATTGAATAGAATATGTGCTTAATAAATACATGTGAAGTTAACTTGCAGTCCATCCATTAAGACATGATGATTCATGGATCAATTCCAACTACAATTACTGTATCGCCTCTTATCTGGGTCCTATCATCTCACCAGTGAATCAGAGCATCAGCTACTAGTTAAATACAAACTCCCCAAATCCACTGAGAACAAATATGATATAAGTATTGCCAAATATCTCAGAATAACAAATATACTACCTATAAGTGCTTTGTTTAATGGGTTAAACCTCAAAGAAATTTGTAGTCTATGTGATTAGACAAAAAAATATATTCTGTCTTGTCTGCAGATATCCCATTTATAATTCTTTTGGCCTATACCACTTCCCTTAAAAGTTGAACTGAAATCCTGCATAGTCAAGGTTTGGCATCATAGTATGAAAGATTTACCAATGAAATTGAGTTGTTTCTGTAAAGTATAGCAGCAATCCAGGAAGCACTTTGAATATAATTCAAGATACATTTATTGTGCAGATACACTTGTGCTAACACTGTGGAGGATCAAAAAAGTTGGGATACGTGATGTTTGCCACAAAGGATCCTATGATCATGTGGACAAGTACTATTCAAGGCCAGAACACATGAGAGACTCCCTTCTGAAAAATATTCTGAGAGATATCATTTAGATGGAGGTTGACATGGAAAATCTTGCAGGGAGTAAATTTAGTTTTTCCTATTTGATGAAGGATTATTTCTTAATGTAATATTCAAACATTTCTTGAAAGCTCACTATATATATGATATACAAGGTAGTATTCTTGGTGCTGTGACCAAAGCTTAACAAGATACAGTCATTGTCCATAAGGAACTTAACATGTCTCTAAATACTTTTAAATTTTATTTCATAAAAATTAATTTAACAATTACATATTTGTTGTGGTAGATGGCATAGTGAATATGACTCACAGAGTGCCATGTGTGAACTTGAGGTTTGATCTAATAGGGGCTCAATGTCTAACAGGGACTCAATGTCCAATATGTAAATTCTGCATCATATGCTGTTCATAAAAACAGAATCCAAAATATCCAAAATTTTATACATTTTACATAAAGGCAATTTAACACAATGCCACCTCCCTTCCTGTTTATTTAATGTGAGACTTATACTTGAGTCCTCTAGTTTATTTAATGTGAGACTTACACTTGAGTGCCCTAAATTATTTTTACCATCAATAATGTAACATACATCTTAAAAATGTTTTTTCTGTATCAAGAAATGTATTTATTTTATTTTTTGGCAACTATTATCAACAGTTAATGAAATAAAAACTATCATAATACCATACATCATTACTATGTTTGGCTTATGTAAAGATCAATGGTAGTCGATTAAATTTCCTTCAGAATTTCCAATCCAGATGACTCATGTGTATTTGAAGCACATGGTAAATATTTCACTATAAAATAAAGAGTAATATCAAATTGTATTTCTTTAATTAAATTCCTTGCTGCATGTTTTATTCAAATGTGTATACAATGCAATTTATATAGAATGCTAAGTAAAAAGTAGAAGTTAATTTGGGGGGCTACTGCTGTAAAAGTATGTTATCTTTTATATATATCACAGCATTACTTATTATCAGCTTCACACACAGCACTTTGCCTTTGATTTACACAAACAACCGTAAATGTTTTATATATTTGTGAGGAAGTGAATGATATTAGACCATCAATCTATGGGGACTGCAAATCAGGGGAAAAAAAAAAGGCTATTACATTTCAGAAGCTGTTAAATCAGTTGTGCCCCCTGGCTGATTTTGTCAGCTATATTTGCTGTGGGTAAAACCGTTGATTCCTGGAATACTGGAGCGGCCCTGAGAGTGTTGAAGAGTAAATAGCAGCAGGGTTGTAAACTACACCCCACATCTCACACTTACCGCATAAGCCCGGCTTATGCTTTCCTCTGAATAAATCCAGAGCTTAAAAAAGAGCAAGAGAGAGAAATAAAGAAAAGGGGAGGGCAAAACAAGGCAAAACTCGGCCCATGCCTTCTGTCACTGCCTCTAGGTTTAGCCCCTCAGCAGCCTGCCAACAGGACACTGTTCTGCCAGTTGTAAATTTTAATTGGCCATCTGGGGAAAGCACAAACCACTGACTAGAGATTAATCAGCAAATTAACCCAGGCATAATACACATTTCCCAGTGGACGCAAAGCAGCTCTAGGCTGGGGCAGAGCAGCCTGGGATGCTGGAGAACTTGTGTAGAATGCTGTTATTGCTTACTGCCATGCAGTAGAACATCTTCTTGGAGTCCTGAAATTCCCTTCTGTGTGACCTTGTTAGTGCCCCTGATTTGTACGGCAGTTGCAAAGAGGCTTTTTTTTTCTTTTTTTTTTTTTTTTGTAAAGTACTAAACACAGATGGTGCAGGTACTGTGATTGCTGGGAAAAGTGTTGATGAATCAGTGAAAGTGACAACTTTTCTCTAGTGGGCTATTCACTTGGTTTGCTAAAGTACCTATAGAAAGAAACAATAGTGTACCTGGATTTTTACCAGCTCAATGAATCACCAGATAATCACGTTTATTTAGCCAATTTCTTGTGCTACAGGAAATGTCTTTGCATAGTCTCTGTACTGGAAAAGCAAATTTGTGTAAAATAAAGTTAAATCCTTCTTCAAGTCTAACTTACGGGGAATAATTTAAGCCAAATGTACATTTATATAGAATACTATGGCTTCAACTCGTTCAATAAAACAGTCTTCTAATCAGCCCAGGGGCATTCTGTAAGCTGAGATAGGGAAAGAGGAAAAAGACTAAAGGAAGAACATTTTAAGGTGATAAAAACCCAAAAAGTAAAGTGAATGGGCTGGTAAGAAATTGCGAGTGGTTTTGATACAGGATGGAGTGAAAACACTTTGTGAAAGAATAGGCTTTACACAGCTTTTGGAATAATAAAAATGGTAGGACTTCATGCATTACTATAAGCAGGGGTCTTTAGGATATGAAATATTATGAAGACTCAGAAGTGGGAGTATACAGCCTAAATAAAGGACACACTGAATAAATTTGCTTGGGGGAACGTAAGGATGAAGCGGCCAGGCCAAATCAGTGAAGAACAGAGATTTTCCGTCTTGTGGACAGTTGTATTTCCAGAAGGTAGCATGGAGAACTCACAATAGTAGCATATAGCAGGCACTCAACACTTTTTAATAAAAGAAGGCATAGCCACCTTTAATAAAATTAGAAGCTAATATTGTATTAGACATGCCTACTACTTGTTGCCTTTCCTGTCCATAGTCCATGCTGAATGCATGGTAGACCACATGACAAGGGACCTGACACATCACGTTTGAGGCACCAATTTATAGGCTGACAAGGGACCTATGATATCATCTGGTGCAAAAACACATTTTTTATTCTTCCATAAGTTATTAGGGTACAGATATTTGGTTACATGAGTAAGTTCTTTAGTGGTGATTTGTGAGATCCTGGTGCACCCATCACCTGAGCAGTATACACTGCACCATATTTGTAGTCCTTTATCCCTCACCCCGCTCCTACTCTTCCTCCCAAGTCCCCAAAGTCCATTGTATCATTCTTATACCTTTGTGTCCTCATAGCTTAGCTTCCACATATCAGTGAGAACCTGTGATGTTTGGTTTTCCATTCCTGAGTTACTTCACTTAGAATAATAGTCTCTAATCTCATCCAGGTCACTGCAAATGCTGTTAATTCATTCCTTTTTATGGCTGAGTAGTATTCCATCATATCTGTATAGATATATAGATATATAGATATCACAGTTTCTTTATCCACTCACTGATTGATGTGCATTTGGGTTGGTTCCATGATTTTGCAACTGTGAGTTGTGCTGCTATAAACATGTTTGTGCAAGTATCTTTTTTGAGTAATGACTTCTTTTCCTCTGGGTAGATACCCAGTAGTGGGATTGCTGGATCAAATGGTAGTTCTTTAGTTCTTCAAGGAATCTCCTCACTGATTTCTGTAATAGCTGTACTAGTTTACATTCCCACCAGCAGTGTAGAAGTGTTCCTTGATCACTGTATCCACACCAGCATCTGTTTTTTTATTTTTTGATTATGGCCATTCTTACAGGAGTAAGGTGGTACCACATTGTGTTTTTGCTTTGCATTTCCCTAATCATTAGTGATTTTAAGCATTTTTTCATATGTTTGTTGGACATGTGTACATCTTCTTTTGAGAATTGTCTATTCACGTTCTTAGCCCACTTTTTGATGGGATTGTTTATTTTTTTCTTACTGATTTGTTTGAGTTTGTTGTAGATTCTGGATATTAGTCCTTTGTCAGATGTATACATTGTAAAGATTTTCTCCCACTCTGTGGGTTGTCTATTTACTCTGCTGACTGTTCGTTTTGCTGTGCAGAAGCTCTTTCATTTAATGAGGTCCCAGGTGTTTATCTTTGTTTTTATTGCATTTGCTTTTGGGTTCTTGGTCATGAAATCCTTGCCTAAGCCAACCTCTAGAAGAGTGTTTCTGATGTTATCTTCCAGAATTTTTATAGTTTCAGGTCTCAGGTTTAAGTCCTTAATCCATCTTGAGTTGATTTTTGTGGAAGGTGGAAGATAAGGATCCAGTTTCATTCTCCTACATGTGGCTAGCCAACTGTCTCAGCACCATTTGTTGAAAAGGGTGTCATTCTCCCACTTTATGTTTTCGTTTGCTTTGTCCAAGATCAGTTGGTTGTAAGTACTGGGCTTATTTCTGGTTCTCTATTCTGTTCCATCAGTCTGTGTGCCTATTTTTATACCAGTACCATGCTGTTTTGGTGACTATGGCCTTATAGTATAGTTTGAAATCAGTTAGCATGATGCCTCCAGATTTGTTCTTTTTGCTTAGTCTTGCTTTGGCTATGTGGGCTCTTTTTTGGTTCCATATGAATTTTAGAATTGCTTTATCTAATTCTGTAAAGAATGATGATGGTATTTTGATGGGGATTGCATTGAATTTGTAGATTGCTTTTGGCAGTGTGGTCATTTTCACAATATTGATTCTACCCATCCATGGTCATGGGATGTGTTTCCATTTGTTTGTGTCGTCTATGATTTCTTTTAGCAGTGTTTTGTAGTTTTCCTTGTAGAGGCCTTCCAACTCCTAGGTTACGTATATTCCTAAGTATTTTACTTTTTTTTGCAGCTATTGTAACAGGGGTTGAATTCTTGATTTGATTCTCCATTTGGTTGCTGTTGGTGTATAGAAGAGCTACTGATTTGCGTACACTAATCGTGCATCTGGAAACTTTGCTGAATTCTTTTATCAATTTTAGGAGCTTTCTGGAGGAGTCTTTAGGGTTTTCAAGGTAAATGATCATATCATCAGCAAACGTGACAGCTTAACTTCCTCTTTACCAATTTGGATGCCCTTGATTTCTTTTTCTTTTTCCGTTTATTTTTTTTGGTTTGTTTGTTTGTTTGTTTGTTTGTTTTGAGACAGAGTTTTGCTTTTGTTACCCAGGCTGGTGCGCAATGGCGCGATCTCGGCTCACTGCAACCTCTGCCTACTGGGTTCAAGCAATTCTACTGCCTTAGCCTTCTGAGTGGCTGGGATTATAGGCATGCGCCACCATGCCCAGCTAATTTTTGTATTTTTGGCAGGGATAGAGTTTCACCATGTTGGTCAGGCTGGTCTCGAACTCCTGACCTCAAGTGATCCGCTAACCTCGGCTTCCCAAAGTTCTGACAGGTATGAGTAACCGCACCCAGACTATTGGATGCCCTTTATTTCTCTTTCTTGTCTGATTTGTGCAAAAACTTTGATCAAAACTTAGATGAATTCGGTCAGAGCATCCCAGCACTTTGGGAGGCCAAGGCCAGCAGATTACCTGAGGTCAGGAGCTGAAGACCAGCCTGGCCAACATAACAAAACCCCATCTCTATTAAAAATACAAAAATTAGCCGGGTGTGGTGGTGCACATCTGTAATCCCAGCTACTCAGGAGGCTGAGGCAGGAGAATTGCTTGATCCCAGGTGGCAGAGGTTGCAGTGAGCCAAGACCATGCCACTGCACCTCAGCCTAGGTGACAGAGCAAGATTCCATCTCAAAAAAAAAAAATACTTAGCTGAATTGATCCAAATGGATTCTATTCTTGGAGGATTTGAAAAAGGGACCTTGAGAAACTCAGTTCCTTAGCAGTGAAACTTGTTGCATTAAAGCTATGATAAAGAAAAGGACAAAGTAGAAAATGCAGTGATTTGAGATTCTGGGCCAGCAGAGGAAGCCAGTGTGTTGAAAGAGAAGAATGGAGTTGATTTGCTGGAAGGAACAGCGAAGAAGAAGGCTGGCATCCCTAGAGATAGGAAGTAGACTATCCCAGTTCTACCTTATCTGAAGCCTACCTCTACCTCTTTCCCTGGTCTCTGATTTTATGAGAGTTCAGCAAGCTTACATGACATTCTGATTGTTACACCAAAAGAACTTTGACCAGAGCAACCATGTAATAGCACCATCATAAACTAATGGCCTAAGAAGACAAATAAAATTAGTAACCTTCCCCCTACTTCCTGCTACTAAACAGTGCACAGGATTTAGGAACTCTAAAGAATGTGGTCATTTTCAGAAATAAAAGTAATGGTGTATTCTTTCATACGGCTATGCTCTGACCCACCACTAAATCACGCAGACCCATTTCACCTGCCTCTGGCAAAATAGTCTCTTTTCTTTCACAACCAGGTATGGATTTTTTTTTCTGTTTTATTACATTATTGCAAGCAATGCTGCCTGCCAAACCGCATACTCTTAAATTGAAATTGCTTCTAGGCAAGTACTGGATTATCTGTGACAGTAAATCAGTCAATATGCTTGGCCTAGGTACCACAGCAGTTAAATACACGTCTTTGGCTTCAGGAGGGGAAACCTTCCTTCAAATACCCAGTTCAGCTTCTAATAAGGCCTTTTGAAAAGGTTTTTATTTAAATAGTATTTTAAATCACCGAGAAGTTTATTGTGAGGTTTGATATGAGATATAAAGGCCTGAAAAGATAATAGGCAACAGTTCTGAATTAAACACTGAATGCATAACAAGTAAAAGCAAAATATTTAAAGTTATTTTAACATTTAAATTATTCCACAAGAAAAAACTTTTGAGAGTCATGAAATGTCTGGCCAGTGCTCACTATATATGAATTGAATGCTCTAGCTGTGTATACTGCAAGCAGGAAATAATGCCTAACACAACAGCATATTGGAGAGTAGACTCAGTGTTTTCGGTGTGCACTGGTGGATGGATTTCTTTATCTCCTCTGGGAGGGATAAGATCCAAAGGTTAGAACAGGCTCAAATAAATTCAGTTCAGTATGTGTGGTCTCTTCTGAATTATTCCAAAGCCTTACTGTCTAGCTTCAACCCTGTTCCCCTACTTCATGTTATCTCAATTATATATCTATGAAAAATTGGAGAAAATAGTATTCGTTTATTTGTAAAGACATTAGAGATTCTGGACATTAGAGGATGCCTGAAGCACAAAAGTACAGAGAATATAAAGATAATCATTTCTATAGATCACCTATTGTTATGTTTGTCTTGTCACTCATAGCTTTCCATATCTTCACATGTACCACATATTTTCAAGAAATAAAGAAGAAAGATATATACGTTGATATTCTTGTTTATATATTCCCCCCACATATCTTAAACATAACTTGCTATCTTATATTTATATTATCTTTATATCTAAAAATCAAAGAGCTCCTCAGGGATGATTTTATACAGTGTGGCTAAAATGTAGAAATGGAGTCAAGGACGCTGAAACACTTGGAAATTAGGTAAATAATGACAGATTATTCACAGCAGTGCCTATTATACAGTAAAAAATAAGAAGTAAATTTATGTATTAGACTTGCTAAAATGTGACCAACAAGACTCTTGCCAGGTGTCCTAATGAAAGTGATATTGTCTTTAAACCCTGCATGGCAATCACTGATACGCCTCCATGATATCCAGGGAAGACAGGACAGCCTGGAAGTCCAACCACTTCCTTAAGCGCATCCAACTTTTAGATGATTAACCAAAATGCCTCATTGTGGAAGTGACAATGTGGGTTCCAAGCAGATACAAATCCACATATACTTCTGACGGAAGTCTGTGGAGCTGATGGACAAGAACACTATAATTCACAAGGCCATCTGAGGCCAACCAGAAAACAACTCAGCTCTGGAGAAACTGTTGCCTTATATCTGAGGGAATGTGGGCTTTGTGCTCACTAAGGAGGTCTTCACTGAGATTAGGGACATACTGCTGGCCAATAGGTGTCAGCTGATGTCTGTGCAGGTGCCATTGCCCCACCTGAAGTCACTGTACTGGCCCAGAACACTAGTCTGGGGCCCAAGAAGTCATTTTTCTTCCAGGCTTTAGGCATCACCACTAAAATCTCCAGGGTCACTATTGGAATCCTCAGTGATGTACAGCTGATGAGGACTGGAGACAAATTGGAAGCCAAGACACACTGCTGAACATGCTGAACACTGCCCACCTCTTCTCCGTTGGACTGATCATCAAGCAGGTGTTTGACAACAGCAGCATCTACAACCCTTAAAGTCCTTGCCATCACAGAAGAAACTGCATTCTCACTTCCTGGAGGGTGTCCACAATGTTGCCAGTGTTTGCAGATTGATTACCCAATTAGATGGGAATTCTCTGAGGATTAAAATAAAAACTCAGCATAGTATATCATCTAAAGCAGACAAACCATTAACTACTTGGTGAATAAGGGCACTAACATTTTTCGTGGGGGTGGTAGCACTAGAGACATGGGCAAAGAACCTACCTTCTTTAAATGGATTCCAGGACTAATCTTTACTTTGAGGCAAAGGAAGTGTCAGATATTTTAGATATAATTAAAGATGTCTCTGGTTTTGACTAATCTTGATTATTCTCTTCTTTCAGTTTAACTTTAATTTGCTTTTCTTTTTCCAGTGTCTTATAATTCCAGTGAAAGTTCATGTTATTGATTTCAAATTCTTATTTTTTAATGTAGACGTTTAATATATGTTATAAATTTCCCTTAAACATTGCTTTAGCTATATTCCACAAGTTTTGATAAGCTGCTTTTTTCATTTTCATTCATATCAAACTGTTTGCTAATTTCTCTTGTAACTACTTTGACCCATTGGCTGCTTAGAAATGTGCTATTTAATTTTCAAGTTATTTGTAGATTTCCTGGATTTTCTTTTGTTATTGACTTATAATTTTCATTGTGGTTTGAGAACACGCTTTGTATTATCTAAATTCCTTTCCATTTATTGAGGCCTGTTTTATGACCTAACATGTAGTTTATCCTGGAGAATTCTCCATGTACACTTGAGAAAAATGCGTATTTTGCTGTTGTTTAGTGGAGTGTTCTATAGTTGTCTGTTAAGACTATAGTTGTTTAAGACTTTTATTTCCTTATCGATCCTTTGCCTAGATGTTTTATCTATCAATGAATTTATTGTTGAATTATTTATTTTTCCCCTCAAGTCTGTAAGTTTTTGCTTCATGTATTTTGGGGCTCTGTTGTTAGGTCCATATATGTTTATAATTATTATATTTTGGGTAGATTGATTCTTATATAATTTTAAATGTTGTCTCTAGTAATAATTTTTGCTTGAAATCTGTTGTGACCATTGACATTCCAGCTTTTTTTGGTTAGTGTTTGCATAATATATTTTTTCCATCCTTTTATTTCAACCTATTTGTATCTTCAGATCTAAAGATTGTCTTCTGTAGATAGATAGTATGTAGAGAGATCATGTTGGGTTTTTAATCCATCCTGCAATCTCTGCCTTTTGTTTGGAATGTGTAATCTATTTACCTTTAGTACAATTACTAATAATGTGGAATATGTATCTGCCATTTTGCTATTTGCTTTTGACATGTCTCATTTTTTTTTTGTTACTTTACTCTTCCATTACAGCCTTCTTTTTTGTTAAGGAGATATTTTCTATTGTATTATTTTAATTCTATTGTTTATTTTACTAAAATTTAAAATTGTATTCCCTTAATGGTGGCCCTGGGGATTACAATAATCATCTTCATTTATAAGAACATAGTTTCATTTTATACTAACTTAATTTCAATAGTATACAAAACCTTTGCACATGTAGTATACAGCTTTATATTCTCCTTCCTTCTTTTTGCTGTTGTCATACAAATTACATCTTTATATTTTTGCACCAATCAATGCAGATTTAAGTATTACCTTATCCAGTTTTTAAATAAAATCAGTTAGAAAAAACATGCACAAAAAATACATTAATACTATCTTTTATATTTGCCTGTGCAGTTTATTTTTGCCAGTGCCCTTTATGCCCTCATGTTGATTCTAGTTTTTATCTGTACTAATTTTTTTTGTTTTGTTTGTTTTTATCTAATTTTTTTTGTTTGTTTGTTTGCCTAAAGGATTGATTCCCTTTAGTATTTTTTCAAGGGCAAGTATGGCAAGTATGTTAGTGATGAGTTCTTTGTTTTTGTTAATCTGGCAATGTCTTCATTTCTCCTCCAATTCTGAAGGAGACTTTTGCTAAATACAGAATTCTGGTGTACAGTCTTTTTTCTTTCAGTACTTTCAATATGTCAGTCCAGTGGTTTGGCCTCCACTGTTTTTCATGAGAAATTAGCTGTGAATCCCACTAAGTATTCCTTGTAGGAGATGAGTTTCTTCTTTCTTGCTGCTTTAAAGATTCTTTGTTTTCCAGTTTTGAAAGTTTGCATATGATATGTCTCAATGTGGAGCTCTTTGAGTTCTTTCTACTTGGGGTTCATTGAGCTTCTTGGATATGTAGATTATAATGAAAGCATAATCTACATTTTGTTACAGCTTTTACAACCAAAATTTGAAACTTCCTTTTAAAAACTGGGAAGGTTTTGGCTAAATTTTTCAAATATTCATTCTGCCCCTGTCTCTTTCTCCTCACTTTCGTGAACTCACACTATACATAGTTGGTATACTTTGTGGTATTTTGCAGGTTTTTGAGGATCTGTTTAATTTCTCTCCATTCTTTTATCTTTCTTATTTTCAAACTAAATAATCTCAGTTGGCCTCTGTTACATTCACTGACTCTTACTTTTGCTAGCTCAAGTCTGCTATTGAGCCCCTCTAGTGAATTTTTTATTTCCGTTATTCTACTTTTCAAATCCAAAATTCATTTTTATTTTTTTTTCTGGTAACTTCTTTCTTTCTTTATATTCTGTTTGATGAGACATCATTCTCATATTTTCCTTTATTATTTTAGATGTTATTTTCTTTAGTTCTTTGAGTATACTTAAAATAATTGACAAAATTTTTGACCAATAAATCCAGTGTCTGGGCTTTCTCAAGGACAGTTTCTATTAATTGGTTTTTTTCCTGTGTGTGAGCCATAGTTTACTGTGTCCTTGCATGTTTTGTAATTTTGTGTCAAAAACTGGACATTTTATAATGTGGCATCTCTTAAAATGAGATTTTCTCTCTCTTTAGTGTATATTATTGCTACTGTTTATTACTGTTGTTTGTTTAGTGACTTTACTGGAGTAATTCTGTAACATCTATAAGTTTTATTGCGGCAAGATTCAAGCTTTTTCCTCCTTGGACATATAACCCTTGATTACTACAAACCTTTGTTTAATTTCCAAAGTTCTGAAAAAGTTGGTTTTTGATAATTTTACCAATTTTTTGTTGCTTTTTATAAAATCTTTAATGCTCCATCATTACTTACATTGTCTATTCTTAAGCTAGAAGCTTAGATCCTTGGTTGTAGAACATTTGTTTTGTTGTTCTAATATAATCATTTAAAGCTACAGATTTGTCTCTAAGCACTGCTTTGTCTAGGTACCACACATTTTTATATATTGTGTTTATTGTAATTTGTTTCAAAATATATAAGTTTCAATCTTGAGTTCCTATTTAGTACGTGTGTTACTTTGAAGTACCATATTTAATTTCCAAACACTTGGGGATTTTCTAGATATTTTCTGTTACTGATTTCTAATTTTATTCCATTGTGGTCACAGTACATACTCTGAAAACCTCAGTCTTTCTGAAATTTACTGAGACATATTTAATGACACAAATCATAACTGATTCTGTTCACCATTTGATGTATACTTGAAAATAATGTGCATAATATAATTATTTTATGTCATATTAGTGTTCTGTTAAATATCAATTAATTCAAGTTTCTTGTTTAGACTTTTGTATTTCTTCAGATTTTTTTGGTCCACTTGTTCCATAAATTAGGGAATGAAGGGTGTTACAAATTTATAGCCATGTCTTTTGAGTTTTGCATTGCTTCTGTTACTTCCATCAGTTTTTGCTTCATAAAAGTGCCTTGTTTTTAAGTGCATACATAAATAGAATTGTGTTATTTTGATGAATTACCCATTTCACCGTTTAAAAATTGCCTATCCTCATCTCTTATAGTATTTTCCTCTTGAAATCTACTTTTTCTCATATTAATATAACTATGGTAGTTTTCTTAGGCTTATTGTTACATGCTATATTATTTGCCATTCTTATACTTTCTAACTATTTACATTTTTGTATTTGTAGTGCACCTCTTATAGATAACATAGAATTTGGTTTTGCTTTTTTACAGTCCAACAAACTCTGTGTCTTATTTGGAGTGTTTAGTTTTTATGTATTTCATATAATATTTATAATTAATTCTACTTTTTGTTTTCTATTTCACTCTTGCTTTTTGTTTCTTTGTTGTCTCTTTACTGACTTTTTGGGGTTAACTGAAATTTTTAAGGATTACATTTTATTTTCAATATTGGTTTCTTAGGTACATGTCTTTTTAATTTTTTTGGTCTGCTCCTAGGTTAGCAACATATGTTTTTACAAAAATATATTTAGAATCAACATTATACCACTTAACAGTTCACAATTGACCCTTCACAGTTCTCACTTCTCACCACCAGATACTTCATATTTCATACTTCTCACTTCATATTTCATACAACTCAACTCTCAATTCACAAAATGTATTAACCTTACAAGAGAATAATTGCATTTACCTTTTATCCCATTTTTATGCAAATGTTACCATATCTTTCATTTCTACAAACAATATAAAGCCCATCTTCAAATGCCCTTATTGTGTTTTAAAATAATCAGTTGTTTTCTGAAGATATAATGAAGGGAAAAGGATCATTTATATTTATCCATCTATTTACCATTTCTGGACATATTATCTCTTTCCTAAAGGATTGAGTTTCCATCTGACATTATTTCTCTTCAGCCTAAAGAGTATTTAGAATTTATTTTAGTGTAGATCTTTTATGACACGTTGTCTAAACTTTTGTCATTTGAAGTGTCATCATTTTCTCATCTTTTTATTTTTTCAATGTTATTATTAAATGTTTCAAATATAAGTGAAGTTAAAAGAAATTTACAGTGAATACCAATGTGCCTATCAACTACATTACATAATTAACATGTTACTATGCTTATAATAGCCTATTTATTTATCCATAATTCTATCTATATATTATCCATCTTATTTTTTAATGCATTTCAAAGCATGTTGCAAGTTTCATCCTCAGTTTTCCAAGATAATTTCACTGAAATTGACTTGAAGGATGTCCATTTTTACTCAAAATTTGTGTCTCTGTTCTCTGGATTAAAATTTTTCTATTGATTGCCTTAAGTTCAACAACTCTTTCTTCTTTCATCTATCTCTATTCTGCTGTCAACCTAACCAAATAATTTTTATTTCACACATTATATTTGCCAATGATAGAATTTCTTGGGGGTTTTTTGTCTCCATTTCTTTCCTGAGATTCTATAAGATCTCTTTTTTTTAATTATTTGTACACATTTTCCTTTAGTTCTTTGTCTTCTAATCCAAAATCTGAAGCATGCCAGGCTAGGTTCTTCTGTTTACTGCTTTTTTATTGACAGTTTATACATGTATACACACACAAACATCTTTGAAACTTTGTATTATGTGCTAGATGTTGTTAATTGTTGTTCATATTTACATTCTATTATCCTCATCTAAAGAGTGTTGATTTTTTGTTATCATGGAAAATTCAATTACTGCCTGGTTACCTTAAAATTGCATAGTTTTTTCTTTTCTAATGCTTTGTTAAGGTAAGTCTATAAAAAACTCAAACTCTTTCTCAAGTGGATCTAATTTCATAATACTTGACCTCCAAATTCTGTCTCCCTTGTGGGTCCTAAGGTTTTAGCCTTTGTTGGGGTGGGAATTAAGTTCTTACTTAATTCTAAAATAAGAACTTGTGTCTTTGATGGGTACGCACGGTTGTAGTGAACTGTGGGGAACTTCTCATCCTTCTTGCTGGGCTAGACTTCCAACATGAAAAGTATCTCCCCCAGATTGTTTTTTTTACAGTCCTTTAATGTTCCCTTGATCTAAAATGGTGAATTAAAGTCAACCAACTCAAAAAAAATTAAGAAGCCGCAATATTAAATATATCACCTTGGTTTAAAGAAATGTCCACAAATAAAGAATGAGCTGGCTTTGCAGTAGAAACTCATGTATACAAGACCCACAGGAACAAGAATCTCAATAGCAATCAATAAAGTTACTAGCTTGTTTAAAAAGAGAAAAAAATATGAAGCCTTAGGCTATGTTAATAGACACATAATATTCATATCAAGGAAGGCAGTAACCCTGCCACACATGACATTGTCAGGAGGTCATGCCTGATGGTATATGTACTTTACTGGACTTTGCATTTGAAGAACAATATCAAAGAGTTAACAAATGCTTAGAATAAATTAACTAAGATAATGTTCTAGTATATTATGCCAAAGGAACAAATGATTGAAAGAGCTATGTATTTCACCTCACAGAAAAGATAAAGTAGGGGTGTGGTGGGGCAAGATATCTGACTTTAAGCATTCAACCTTTCAAAAGATTGTCACGTGAAAGATGAAAGAGTCTATGGCATACTGCTTCAAAAGATAGCTCGAATTAATAGGTAAATAAATGACAAATTATACCTCAAGGTATGGAAGAATTATATAATCAGAATAGTATACTAATAGTAAAGCATTTTTCAAAAATGGCTTTCCTCACAAGTACTTAAAAAAATAAAGAACATATTCCTTCTCCTAAATTTCCATGTCTGTCCACCTAAATTTCCATGCCTCTCCACCTAAATTTCCATGCCTTTGTATGTGTGGCAGGCTTTCCAAAATATCTGGGGAGATGAAAAGAATATACATTATAGGAATTCAAACAACTAAAATTGAAAAGTGGATACTCCAGTTTTTCAAACATTTTCGGCTTCTCTGCTATGTCACTCAGTCACTCTCAAACTTGACTTTCTCTTCTTCCCCCTCGGGACCACTACCAATGATCATAATAGCAAAACACAAGCCATTAAAATAAATTCCTCCCACATGTGAATGTAGAGAAAATCAGTTCTCTCCTCCCGAATGCCTATGAACTCAGCTCCAGGGTAACTCAGAGAAGGTGAAGTTGAAATGATTTTTTGTAAAGTCTGAGGAAGCTCTTCATCAGCTCTTCCTCCCAGATTGAGAGGATAAGTGGTTTTGGTCTTGTGGTCACACATATAGTAGAACCGCTTTAGATCTTCTAAGAAAAACAATGACAATAGAAATGGTTCTAACTGCATGGGAAACTCATTACAAACTGACAGTTTTCTTGTCTCTTATATGTATCAAAGAAGTATGTCTATTGGGTTGTTCTATTTCATTAAAATTGTGTTTTTTAGACTCCAGACTAATGAATTCAGGGTAAAATTAAATACTATCAAGGGATTCAGCAACTCTCTGTTGGTGGCAGTGGCATTAAAATCACGGTTATGAACACGCTGATCTAAGTTCAGGTCTAGCCATACGATGTCATAGGATGTTGTGGTACACAAACTGAACTGACTGGGAACCAGAATACTTGGAATAGTGTCAGTTCTTCCACTATCTCAGAGATCTTATAAAGTAATCACTCTTCTGGGGTCTGTGTTGTGCCACCTTTACTACATCAGTTTCACATTTGCATTTGTCTACCTATATTCTCCCAAAAACAAAAGGAAGCTGTGGTTCGTTAGAGGGAAACAGTTGGTATAGTAGAAAGTGCATGAGCTTTACAATCAAAACTGAGTTATAGTCTAATGTCTATCTTTAGGCAAATAAAAATATAACCAATTATTACCTTGCCTCATGGTTATGAAAATTAATGGAAATATTACACATGAAAGTTTTGGTGTGAAAAGTCAGTTTTATAGGTTATAGAATCAGAAAAAACAGATTGCTTAAGTATTTGATTATTGAGATAGGGACTTGAATCCAATCAAACTTAAAAGAAATCTGAGCCTTTAAGATAAAACCATTTCAAAGGGAATGTCATTCATAAAAATCATAGCTTATATGAAAATATAACAATTTTAATTACACTACTGATAATGTCAATTACAGTTACATTTTTGTTTATAATGCTTCTTTATTACATAGCAAAGTACATCATTAGCAGTCCTAATAATGGCAATTAGTCCACTTTGCTCTTTAAATTAATACATTCTTTCATTGTTGGGGTTTCATTATAATTTGTCCAAAAGGTGAAATAACTATTTCCAGTTTGCCCTGGAAATGTTGCTTTGTAGAAAGTAAACATTTTTCAGTTCTGCCAAAGTATGTTCCACTATATTATCAGAGTCCAAACCACCAACTTCAATACTGAAACCCAAGTTGAGATTATTAATTTAAACCATAGTTCTTGTTATTCTTCCTTATATTTTGGATGGATAGAGTCACGTAAATGTTTATTCTTCCCATGAAAGAGGATACTAAACACTTGTACAGGATGGGAATCTTGGCCCTTTTTAAAGAATTCCCTTCATACTTCCACAAAATAAAAGAAAAAAAGAAAAGTCTAATAAGCAAGGAATTTACAACAAAATAAAGTCCCAAACAACCTTCGGCCTAGTTCGTACCATCAGGTGCCCACTGGGTGATCTGACCATTCTTACACCTCTGTTTTCATTTTCACTGACCATCCGATGCTCCCTTTTCAGGACTATATAGAAAATAAGGACCACCATACACAAATGACTAAGAATTTTTAAAGCTTGTTCTCTAAACCAGAGAGCCTCAGCTTCATTGTAATGAGAATGCAGAGTTCTCAAAAATAATTTTATTCTTAACCCTTTTAGAACATTCTGCCATATGGCTCCATGGATTATTCCTTAATGTCTGTTACTCAGCTGTTATTTTGGTCACTCACATCTTATCTCTCTGATTATCCTCATGAGAAAGTCTTCTTCTGTCCCCTAGGATGTGTCTCTTAGCCCCCATCTCTTCTTTAATGCAGTCATCTTGAGTGATGACATACATTCCTTTATCTTTAGCTACCATTATATAGGTCAGAGTTTTTGAGGATATAGAAACTACACCAATTACTTTAACAGAAAAAAAGACTAAACAGAATTGTTAACAGGCTACTAGAAAATTAAAAGGGCAAAATGGGGACACTTTCTGCTAATAAACCTAGGCTAGGGAAACAAAGCTAAAACGGGCATGCAGGAGAGCCCTGTGAAACTGGAAGGCAGATCTCTGAGGACTTAGCACTGGTGCTGAAGAGCTAAAAGGAGAAAGCCCACAGAGGTGGGACTCAGTCCTCTGAGGATAAGGCATGGGCTGGATGGTGTGTTTTCTGAGAGATATGTCATGAGGCTGGTTTTAATAGCATAGAAAAAGACTGCAAACTGCAATCAGCTGCTATTTCTAGAATCAATTGTCATTGTCAGGGTAAAGAGCTATCACCTGACTGGAATTGGAAGTAAATAGCAACAAGTTTATTTTTACTCCTTAAGCCTTCTAGATATTCTCTAGTGCCTCTTATTGGCAAAGCATAATGGGGAATAACTGACAATAAATGAGCCTCAGTACCATAAAAGCAAGTACATACGGAAGCATGGGTTTGAAGTTGAGAGGCAATAGTTTAATAGCCACTATGGTCCAGACTTTGGCTAATCAGCATTCACACACACTCTTCTACATAAACTTGACTTCAGTATAATTATACAAACCACTTTATCCTTCGACTCCACAAAATCCTTTGTATATTCAAAGATACTCTCAACCCTTTTATTTTTACTTATTTTTTGTACATGAATAAGTTCTTTAGTGGTGATTTCTGAGATTTTGTTGCACTCGTCACCTGAGCAGTGTACACTGTACCCACGCCCCTCCCACCCTTACCCCCAAGTCCCCAAAGTCCATTGTATCATTCTTATGCCTTTGCATCCTCATAGCTTAGCTCCCACTTATGAATTAGAGCACATGATGTTTCAGTTTCCATTCCTGAGTTACTTCACTTAGAATAACGGTCTCTAATTCCATCCAGGTTGCTGCAAATGCCATTATTTTGTTCCTTTTCATGGCTAAGTAGTATTCCATGATCTATATCTACATTTTTTTATTCACTTATTGACTGATGGGCATCTAGACTGGTTCCATATTTTTGCAACTGCTAATTGTGCTGCTATAAACATGCGTGTACAAGTATCTTTTTCGTATAATGACTTCTTTTCTTCTAGGTAGATACCCAGGAGTAGAATTGCTGGATCAAATGGTAGATCTATCTTTAGTTCTTTAAGGAATCTTCACACTGTTTCCCATAGTGGTTGTACTAATTTACATTCCCACCAGCAGTGTAAAAGTGTTCCCTTTTCACCACATCCACACCAATATCTATTTTTTTAAAATTTTTTTTGTTTATGGCCATTCTTACAGGAGTAAAGTGGTCTCACATTGTGGTTTTGATTTGTATTTCCCTGATCATTAGTGATGTTGAGCACTTTTTCATATGTTTGTTGGCCATTTGTATATCTTCTTTTGAAAATTGTCTATGTCCTTGCCCACTTTTTGATGGGATTGTTTGGTTTTTTTCCTTGCTGATTTGTTTGAGTTCTTTGTAGATTCTGGATATTAGAGCTTTCTTGGCAATCTAAGTATAGATTGCCAAGATTTTCCCCCACTCTGTAGGTTGTCTGTTTACTCTGCTGATTATTTCTTTTGCTGTACTTAATTAGTTTAATTAAGTTCCATCTATTTATCTTTGTTTTTGTTGCATTTGCTTCTGAGTTCTTGGTCATGAAGTCTTTGCCTAAGACAATGTCTAGAAGGGTTTTTCCAATGTTGTCTTCTAGAATTTTTATGGTTTCAGGTCTTATATTTAAGTCTTTGATCTACCTTGAGTTGATTTTTGTATAAGGTGAGAGATGAAGATCCAGTTTCATTCTCTACATGTGGCTGATCAATTGACCCAGCACCATTTTTGAAAAGAGTGTCCTTTCCCCACTTAATGTTTTTATTTGCTTTGTCCAAGATCACTTGGTTGTAAGTATTTGGTTTAATTCTGCGTTCTCTATTCTGTTCCATTGGTCTATGTATTAGTCCATTCTCATGCAGCTGATAAAGGCATACCTGAGACTAGATAATTTATAGAGAAAAAGAGGTTTAATGGACTCACAGTTCCACATGGCTGGGGAGGCCTCACAATCATGGTGGAAGGTGAAAGGAATGTCTTGCATGACAGCAGGCAAGAGAGATAATGAGAGCCAAGCAAAAGGGGAAACCCCTTATAAAACCATCAGCTCTCATGAGACTTATTCGTGAGATCTCATCTTGATTTGGACTTCATCTTGGTTTGGATCCATTGCTTGTGAGCTAGTGTGATCTTTTGGGGGTGCTGAAGAACCTTGTTTTGTCATATCACCAGAATTGTTCTTCTGGTTTCTTTTTTGGGTAGATTATGTCAGAGGGAAGATCTGGGACTCAAGCGCTGCTGTTCAGATTCTTTTGTCCCACAGGGTGCTCCCATGATGTGGTGATCTCCCCTTTCCCCTAGGGATGGGGCTTCCTGAGATCCAAACTGCAGTGACTGTAATTTCTCTTCTGGACCTAGCCACCCAGCAGAGCTACCAGACTCGGGCTGGTACTGCTGTTTCATGTAGCTAATTTAGCACAACTCCTTATTGATACATTGGCTGACTCACATTGTTATTCTGGTAATAGCTTTGTTTTGAAATAAAACATTAAAAAAAGACAATGTAGATTCTCCTTGGATTTCCTTCAAACTTCAGAATAAAAAAGATTGTGATAGGTTTCTTCTCCCTTTATAAAGAGCAAGAAAGCATCTTGATAGCTCCAAATAGTCAAATCAGCTCTATGAGTAACAACATCTACCAGTGTTTATGTAGAAAAAATTAGTAATGATTATATCTAACAATATTTTATTCCATAGAAACGTTTTATCCTCAGTGATTTAATTTTAACATCTCCTACTCTGAGAATGTTATATTGAACTCAAGCTTGCTGACCTGTGAGTTCTTTCTAATGTTACCATATTCTGCCATGGACTTAGGAGATTCAGGGACTTATGGATAGAGTCTGAATTAATGTATAGGTGGTATTTGTTGTTTAAGTTAAACTAGTACTTTTTAAAAAAACTTTTATTTTAGGTTCATGGGTACATGTGTAGGTTTGTTATATAGGTTAACTCATGTCATGAGGTTTGTTGTGCAGATTGTTTCATCACCTAGGTTTTAAGCCAGGTACCCAGTAGTTATTTTTTCTGACCCTCTCCCTTCTCCCACCCTCCATCTTCAAGTAGACCCCAGTGTCTGTTGTTTCCCTCTTTGCATCCATGAGTTCTCATCATTTAGCTCCCAATTATAAGTGAGAACATGCCGTATTTGGTTTTCTGTTCCTGTGTTAGTTTGCTAAGGATAATGGCCTCCAACTCCATCCATGTTCCTGCGAAGGACATGATCTCATTCTTTCCTATGGCTGCATAGTATTCCATGGTGTGTATGTACCACATTTTCTTTATCTAACCTGTCATTGATGGGCATTTAGGTTGATTCCATGTCTTCGCTATTGTGAATGGTGCTGCAGTGAACATATGCGTGCATGTGTCTTTATGGTGGAATGATTTATATTCCTTTAGGTATATACCCATAATAGGATTGCTGGGTCAAACAGCAGTTCTGTTTTTAGCTCTTTGAGGAATTGCCACACTGCTTTCCACAATGGTAGAACTAATGATTGAACTTATACACCCCCACTAGCAGTGTATAAGCATTCCCTTTTCCCTAGAACCACACAACCATCTGTTATTTTTTGGCTTTTTAATAATAGCCATTCTGACTGATGTGAGATGGTATCTCACTGTGGTTTTGGTTTTCATTTCTGATTATCAGCATTATTGAGATTGTTTTCATATGCTTGTTAGCTGCATGTATGTCTTCTTTTGAAAGGTATCTGTTCATGTCATTTGCCCACTTTTTAATGGGGTTGTTTGTTGTTCTCTTGTAAATTTGCTAAAGTTCTTTATAGATGCTGGATATTAGACCTTCATAGTTTGCAAAAATTTTCTTCCATTCTGTAGGTTGTCTGTTTACTCTGTTTCTTTTGCTGTGCAGATGTTTGTAAGTTTAATTAGATCTCATTTGTCAATTTTTGTTTTCATTGCAATCACTTTTGACATCTTCGTGAAATCTTTGCCAGTTCTTATGCCTAGGATGGTATTGCCTACATTGTCTTTCAGGGTTTTTATAGCTGGGGTTTTATATTTAAATCTTTAATCCTTCTTGAGTCTATTTTTGTATATGGTATAAGTAAGGGGTCCATTTCAATCTTCTGCATATGGCTAGCCAGTTATCCCAGCACTATTTATTGAATAGGGAGCCTTTTCCCATCATTTGTTTTTGTCAGCCTTGTCAAAGATCAAATGGTCATAGATGTGTGTTCTTATTTCTTGGCTCTCTATTCTGTTCCATTGGTCTATGTATCTGTTTTTGTACCAGAACCATGCTGTTTTGGTTACTGTAGCCCTGTAGTATAGTTCAAGGTTAGGTAGCATGATGTCTCCAGCTTTATTCTTTTTGCTTAGAATTGCCTTAGCTATTTTGACACTTTTTTGGTTTCATATGAATTTGTAAATAGTTTTTTTCTAAATTAGTACATTTTAAGCCAGCAACTTTTGCTATTTGGATGGGACAGGGATGTAAATTTTATGATTTTGTCATTATTGAGGATTCATAAATATGTAATTGTGATAATGTTAATATAACACTTTGATATTGAAGAAACATGACTTAATAATTATCTTTTAAAATGTATAAATATTTTACCCCTTTTGGTGATTTCATTTTTAAAAGTTCTTCAAATAGTTTGCTTGAAATGATTGTTCTTAATTTTAAAAGTTTCAAATTTTGACATTAAAAAATTAGGTATGACTCAGACATATATCTTGTTTGAATTATGTAATTCATTCATTTTTGTTTAGTTTTATTAAGCAATAATGAATCTGAACATGCTTGTGCACATAAACACCTTAAATGAAGTTACAGGATTATAGATTAAATAATGATTCAGGAGGACTTGGTTCGGGCAACAGGAACAGACAAAGAAACCAAAGCCAATAAGCCTACCTGTCAGAATTAAGCAGCTTTAAGTTCTAATTCACCAAAACATTCCTTAGTTAAATTTTAAAAATCAAAATTATGCAAAGTAATAAATTTTGACATGAAAACTTTCATTAAAAAATCCATAATTGAAAAATGTCAGAAAGGGTTAAATATCTTTTCTCATTTTCTCCTAAAATAAAACACTCTTTTAAGTGAAAATTGCTTTTTTAAAAAGCACCAACACCAAACATCTGCTCTTTAGCTGATTTGCAACTGAGTAAAACAGGAAAAAACAGAAAAAAAAATAGAACAGCAACTTTGAAAAGTAATTCCATTAAAAATTAAAAAAAAAAAACCTTTAGACTTTGAAAACTTCTTGTGTATATACTGAAAAAATAAGCAAATACAAATATCCCAAATCATAACAAGTAAAGAAATGCGAAATTAAGATGGCAAAATGCCAGGCTGGTCAATTCCAATAAATGAGGCAGAATAAAATTGCAAATCAAAACTAGAACAAACTGTAAAATTGCTACACCTACTAAACAAACTGAATTCAACTCTTCATTTTTATGCATTTTAAACCAAATAAGTGGTTAGAGAACTCATTCAATCTAGAATACAAACTATATGTTATTAATTACAATAATTTAAACCCAACTTTAACTGAACTAATACTTCATTCTATTTATATTTTCACTTAACTTGAGAAAGTAATTAATCTACCAATATTACTAGTTATTTGGGATGTTTGGTTAAGAGATGTGATTTTCCATTTTTTAAGCAGTTATTTTGTCATCTAAGAGATGCTGTGTGAAGTAGATTAGTTTCTGAGGGAAGTTCTATTGATCCAACCCATTTTAGCCGTTGCTAAGAGTAAACTCAATAGAAACCATGAAAGAGATCCAGAAGAGTGTGGACTAGTTAAGATGGCATTCAATTGTGCAGCTATTTTACGTTACCTTCAAAAAACTGCCATCAATAAGTCTAAAACCAGAAAATCAGGCACCATCCGTAAAAAAATCAGAGATGTGAAAATGCTTATGTCACTGAGGGATAAAATAGGTGGACTCTCTGTTTCACAGTAGCCCTGTTGGTCTTGTTTACATGGCCACTGTTTTTAGCCGTCTACATTCTTTTGCCCAAAGATCATCATGGAGCAGATATTTTTAAAGGTAGCACTATTCCCTATGTAACTTTCTAAAATATTAACCATCATTTCCTATCCCTGATATGATATACTTTCTAATTGCTTCAAAATAAAGTGAGGTGTGTTTTATTTTGTTTGTTCTGAGGAAGAGTCTCACTCTGTTGCCCAGGCTGGAGTGCAGTGGCACGATCTTGGCTCACTGCAGCCTCCGCCTCCCAGGCTGAAGGGATCCTCCTACCACAGACTCTAGCTAATTTCTTTGTATTTTTTGGAGAGATGAAGTTTCACCATGTTGCCCAGGCTGGTCTCGAACTTCTGGGCTCAAGTGATTCACCTGCCTCAGCCCCACCGAATTGCTGGGACTACAGTCGTGAGCCATCGTGCTCAGCCTAAAGCGAGTATTTTGAGTTTAAGAATACAACAGACTGCAAGATGGGGACTTTTACTTTTCTTGCCTCATTATCTCTATTTTACAGAAGCAAAAATTAATATTACTGCTTTTACCAATAAAGGATATTTTAAGGGTCAATAACATGGGTTAAAATTATCTCAAAGAATAGCAAGTTTATATCCTTTTGCTTTCTTGTAAGCAAATGGAATCTCAGTCCCTTCAAAAAGTTGGATAATCCCTTCAAATCCTTAAGAGATTTGAATAATAGCTATAAGCAATGATGGTGCTTAGCAAATATAATTTGATAGCTGCATAAAGATATAATCATATGTTACTATGCTTCCAAACAAACAATGAAAGAAACAAATATTTAAGAGTCAGAGTCCATCAACATATGATAAAATGAAAAGGCAGCTGTGTGCTAAAGAGACTTTAGGGAAGTGTTAGAGATGAGAAGTAAAACAGAAAATGGGGCCAAGGCCAGTGCAGGAGTCAAATGAGAAATAGACACAAGGGCTATGATAAAACACAGCAAAGAACTGAAAGGCATTACCAGGCCAGGCACAGTGGCTAACGCCTATAATCCCAGCACTTTGGGAGGCTGAGATGTGAGGATCACTTGAGGCCAAGAGTTTGAGAGCAGCCTGGTCAACATAGCAAGACCCCATCTCCAAAAAACAATGATAATAAATTTTTAAAAAAGTAAACAGCACCAACAACTGGAAAATGGTATAGAAAATATAACCCAGTTTATAAAGAGAAAAAAAAGAAAGCATCACAAACAGTGATCTATATGTTTTGTAGCAGCAGCTATTAGCACTGTTAGCTGTTTAGAACACATATTCACCAAGATAGATAGTAATCCTGATGTTGGTCACATGATGCAGTGGTTAGAAGGGTGTTCTGTGGTACCACACTGTCCAGATTCAAATCCCAACTTAGACCCATTGCTGTGTGACATAGACATGTCATCTACTTTCCTTATGCCTTCATAGCTTCATCTGCAAAATGGAGACAATATTACTAACCACTTCTGAAGGGTTTCATGTGGATTAAATGACTTCTTACACACTGATATATGTCAAGTGCTTAAAATAGTGCCATTTGTGTGTGTGCATTATTAGACATTTAGAGACAGAGATACTAATATTTATTGAGATGGTTTGGATGTTTCTCCCCTGCAAATCTCATGTTGAAATGTAATCCCCAGTGTTGGAAGTGGGGCCTGGGTGTAGGTGTTTAGGTCACAGGGTTGGATCTCTTATGAATGGCTTAGTGCTGTCGTCACCATAATGGGTGAATTCTTGCTCTGAGCTCACGTTTTACGTCCTCACCATAATGGGTGAATTCTTGCTCTAAGCTCATGTAGAAGCTGGTTGTTTAAAAGACTATGCCACTTCCCTCTCTCTCTTGCTCCCTCCCTTGCCATGTGATGTGCTGGATTCTCCTTCACCTTCTGCCATGATTGTAATCTTCCTGAGGCCCTCACCAGAAGCAGATGCCAGTACCATGCTTCCTGTACAGCCTACAGAATCATGAGCCAAAATAATACCTCTTTTCCTTATAAATTACCCAGCCTCAGTTATTCCTTTATAGCAATGCAAAAATAGCCTCATGCATTTGTGAGGAACATTATATCATTAATCAGTGAGCCATCCAATTAATCCACAAGTATTTACTGAACACCCATAATGTATTCGAGGTTTATAGAGATTTCAAGGTGGTGAAAGCACCATCTAAGAATCTGAAATCAGGCTTTTGGTTAGCTAATACAGCAAATATGACTCGAAGAAAATATTTGAAGTGATTCAAATGCAAAGAAAATATTTGAAGCTAATAGTGATGTGGAAATTCAAGAGGCTCTATCTGAAAAGCGTATTTTGTTCATTTAAAGATCATGTTTTATAATAGTGAGCTAGTTCTTGTTGACTCTAACATGACAAATGTTTAACTATAATCATGACATTAGATGCATAGACTCATGTTGGCCCCCTGTGTAGCCCTAATAACCACTTTTTTCCCTCTAAATAAAACCAGCTTTGAAACTGTGATGCCCTATTTAAGGCTTATTTGCTGTTTCCATTATAAACTTTGCTATTCCAGATCATACCTTGTCACTTTTAATTTGCATCAAGATAAAATGTTACTGTATGTTTGTCAGCTTCAATGTAAATTATTCTCTTTGAAAAAATTTTCTGAAATAAGTAAAATGAAAAGCCTGTAGTCTTGAATATCCTTTGTAGAATTTCCTTCTTGGCCTATAGTTTGACAATGTAGTAGATACCGTTAATTGTCTACAAATTTTTAATACAGTTATATAGTCATAAGCCATTTTAATATGGATTCCAAAATATCTAAATTTAAACATTATAAGAGGCTTAAGAATGGAAAAATTAATTTGGGGGAGACATATAAATAAGTATAATAATAAAATTTACAATGTTTTGAGCACTGTGCCACCTGCCCCTCCCCCAACACACAGTTTATTTATTTATATTCTTATTAAACCCTTAAATAATCCTGTGAGGGAGTTGTTAAGATGACACTCCTAAAAAGAGGGATATCCAGGATGGGAATCCAGTTCTGCTTAGTTCTGAAGCCTTGTTTTAATTTTTAGTGGGAAACACTGATCATTTAGAAACATATTATCTCCATGGATACATACTCTCTCCATACATACATATATACTGGGTGGTAGTATGGTGTAGGGATTCAGCATGTAGAGGTTCTGGACTTGGTCTGCTTGAGATAAATCGCACCTCCACCACTTACTAACTGTAATACTGGAAAAGTATTTAGAATGTGTCTGGAATATTGTAGGTGCCAAATAAATATTAGCTCTTATTGTTTTCAGAATACATGACATTTGGTTGGGGAGATCACCACAAAAAGGGAGAATGATAAGGGATTATGTCAGAGAAATGGGGAGGGGGTACACAAATCTTGTAGGGCCTCTACAGCCATTGTAAGGATTTTGGCCTTTACTCAATGTGTTCTGTAAAGACACTGGAAACTTCTAACAAGAGAAATGTTATGATTAAAGTTAGGTTTTCTTGATTGCTCTGGCTGCTGGGTGAAAATAAACAGTGGAGTAAAAGCAATGAGAACAGTTAAGTAGCTATTTCTTCAAGGGAGAAATACCAGTGGTTTGAACTAGGATGATGTCAGTGGAGGGAGTTAGGAGAAAAATAGATTACAGAATAACAGGATTTGTTGATATACTGGACATGATAAAAGAGAACAGAAAAAAATATCAAAAGAGATTCTCATGTTTTAGCCTCAGTACCTCAAAAAACAAGATTAAGTGCCTTTGATAATTGCATTTATTTTGGCTCTGTATACTAGTAAATGTACTAAAGATTAAATAAAGATAACCAATTGAATCTTCTAGACAAAGGGAACCAGAAAAAAATCTTTTAATAAATTGTCTGGTGTTCTGATATCAGAATCTAACTATTCTGTCAATATGGGAACTGATAACTTGACAAGTCACACAAAGAGTGGTAAGCATCCAGGACACATAGGTCATCTGAGGCATTCTTGGATCTATTATCTAAGTAGCCAATCTACTGAATTATCTCCACTCAAAGGCATAAGCATGAAATATTGTTGAATTTCCCTTCCACACTAGTTAAGTATTCTGGAAGGAGCCTATCATTTTCTCAGTTCTTTCTCCTCCCACATATTCAAAGTCCAATCTAGACCAGTTGAAAATTCCCATCTCATATCTGGATCACAGCTTTCACTTCTCTCACTGACAGTCTGGCTCCAGGCAACGGTTTGTGGATGTGTATGCCACTAGTAATTCACCCCACAATCTTAGGGACACTCTTTCATGGCCTGGACACTACCAAGAAAATGGAAACCTGTCTCCTTCCACGTGTCTCTTAACCCGAAAGGAAATTTCTATACCCTTTCTAAACCTTAGCTATTTGTATCTCTGCACTGCTACTTCTCTTCAGTCCTCTTTTCTCTTGCTCAGGTAGGCTCAGAGCAGATTAACAAGTCCACTGACCAAGCAGGTGTCTGACTTAGGGACTGAGACACCAGCCTTCCAGGTGCCTCAATCTCTAGCAAGCTTGTCCAAACTGCCTTATTTTGTTGTTGCCCTATTTTGTTCTGTTTTAGGCTTTTAGCTTCTGAAGTCATGGTCTTCAGTTTCTGTCTCTGATAAGCAGAAAAGAGGGATGAGGAAGGAGCTTTACTGACTCGACCAGAAACAGAAACTAAGAACCCATGACTGTATTCTCACCCTTGGGCACCTGATGATGATGATTCTCTTGGAATTTCCTTCCCCAGTTTGAACTTGTGGAGATCTTAATATTCTTGATGACCCAGGTGACCCCTTGATGCCTCCTCTGTCTATCTAGCCTGCGATGGTGCTGAGGTATTGGGTAGCAGATAGAGAGATCAAAATTAGCCTACAGGTCTCTTAATAATAAATCCTGAGGGAGTGGTCTGGCCCTTACTGTTGTCAGCTCCCTTCAGCTCCCTTCGTGGGTTACACAACATCTCTTTGTCCTCAGCTTTAGGCCCAAATTAGCAGTTTAAGGTGTCACCTGAAATAAACAGAGAGGGCCACTGCAAAAGAAAATGACATTTATTTTGGAATAGGGCATTGCAATGGGAATACATGTGCCACAGTAAACTATATGCATTGTCAGGGAGGTAAAGGAAGACAAAGGTTTTTAAAGGAAGAATGAGGAAAATTACATAATTGGCTTGAAATAATTATCCTTGGCCACAAGGATCAATAACAAGGGTGATGCCAGTCTGAGGTTGGACCAGCAGTTGCTGGGCAGATGTACTCAAGAAGTATTTATTGGGTAAATACTTCTTTTTGCTTGATGGCCTTTGTGCAAGGTCGCGGTTTTGTAGTTTTTGGTGATCATTTTTGTTATCAGGCATTTACACATGAGAATCCTTCTCTTCAAGGACTTCTCCGACTCTGTTTGTCAGGTGTTCTTTCTTTTTTAACACAAATGAATCCATTTTGATTTTGACAACTTTCACAAAGGCAGGAAAAATCCCACTTATATCCAGGAATGCATGCTTAAGTTTTCTGAAACCTTCCGAAAGACTGTTATTAAAAACACAGCTACTCCAAAAGTGAGTGGGCAACTGATTTAGATAGAGCCACTGCAGAAAGTGACTCGTTGAAAGTGATGTTGAAATCCGCCGTCAATACTCTTTGATCACATGCTCACATACACACTTACACCCACCACGCTCAATTAGCGTTCAAGGCTGTGACAGAATGACAGAACTGAGTCCAGAGAAGAAAATCAAAAATAGAAGAGTGAAAAAGTTTGCAAACTGATGAACTCTTGACACTACTCATTGGGTAAAACATGGTTACTAATTATCAGAATTTAGAAGGGGTTCCTTTGGTTGGCAGGCAGCCAGCATCAGAGCTACAAGGAGTATAATCAGATGTATACTGTTCCTAGCATAAGCTGCTCCTAGTGAATTTGTTCGCTTTCCACACATTACACTTAAAAAGCATTGTCTTATTGGGATATTTTTTCTAATTACTTTTATTCTGATCAGTCACTTTCACTATGATTCTGATTGATCCATTCTCTATTGCCTGGTAGAAGCCTATTCTTAGGCAAATGAAGCATCTTTAGAAGTTGATTGGAGAAATTGTTTAGAAAACAGAGTTCCAAAATGCTGAGGCAGAAGCTATTGGTCTTTTCTCCTCTCTGCGTAGGCTAAGTGTATGCCCATCCTAAGTAAGTAAAAAAGGAGGCTTTTAAAAAATTATTTTGTTTTGTTTGAATAGGTAGTTCCTGACAGTGTTTCCTAGAAATGATGGACCTCCAAGTAGCCGTTGTTTAACATGACACATTTTAACTGATAAACAATCACAAATGCCAACTACTTCTTTCCTACAATATACATCTCCAGAAAAGTCTGATCATGTATCTAAAAGAATTAGATTTTGTTCAGTAATCAAACTCAATCAAATGAATTCTGTGTGAACTACTTTTATTCCCACAATGAGAAATGTGTGTCATATCCTCTGTAAATTTGCATATTTTTCCATAAACCTAAAACCAATCAATTTTGAAGAGTTATGATAATATAAAGAATCTGAGGCAATTACATTCTTTTAAACAGGGATTCTAAATGCATTTCACTGCTGGTATTCATGTAGTAAAATAGTCAAAACTTCTTTAACCCTTTTCGTGACATCTCAATTAAGCTGTAATGATTGAGACTTGGGACATTTCCTAGGATTAATGACTGGCTAGGAAAGTGGATGGCCTGAGGTGAAGCCAAGGGCCATTAATTCCCTCTGGCCATTAATCCCCAAGGAAATTTCCTAGGCTGGTTTGATGTTAGCATTACAGGCTGCAACTGTATTGCTGGGTTTCCTGATTGGCTTTAAAATAGTTTATTAAGATGTCATATTTTAATTTGTGCCCTGTATACCCAACATTTCCAAATTTTTATTCCCCATTTCTCATCCCACATTGTTGATTGCAACATAATAAAAATTGATTCCTTGGTCATATGGCACATTTCCTTTAAATGGTCAAAACATGTTAAAGTTGTTTCCAATACAGAAGCCCCACATGGCTATTTGTCTTTGTGGTGTTATTTTTTTAGTAAAAATTTTGGCCTTGACAGCGGGTGGTATTTTATTCAGTTATATGTGTGGTATGTTCTACTTGGTATTGTCTTAAGTTAATAAAAAGTATTGAAACCTACCCTTAATTTTGCCTGATGTCCAATGCAGATAAATCTGCCCTTAACCTCCAAATAGGGGCTTACCACAGTGGCTCATGCCTGTAATCACAGCACTTTGGAAGGCTGAGGTTGGTGGATCATTTGAGGCCAGGAGTTCAAGACCAGCCTGGCCAACATGGCAAAACCCCATCTATACTAAAAATACAAAAATTAGCCAAGCATGACATGCCTGTAATCCCAGCTACGTGGCTGGCTGAGGCACGAGAATCGCTTGAATCTGGGAGGCGAAGGTTGCAGTGAGCTGAGATCACGCCACTGTACTCCAGCCTGGGCAACAGAGCAAGACTCTGTCATATATATATATGTGTGTGTGTGTGTGTATATATATATATGTACATATATATATGATATTGGAGATATATATGTACATATATATACACATATATGTGTGTGTGTGTATATATATATATACACACACACATCTCCAAATACAATATTTACATCTTTAGCTTTTGTTAGAAAATAATTAACACTCAGTCAAAAAAATCATATTTTTTTGGGAATTGCCTGAAATTTGTATGGCCTCCATCCCTCTAGACATTCAACTTTATCTTTAAATTAACTGGCCACTTTTTTTAAAAGTTTGAAATAGAATTGTTTTTGTGGAAATGTACTTGGGGGTTACATCTGTATTAAATGTGAAAAAGTCAATTTTTTAGAAAATCTAACAGAACTTACTGTTCTTACCACAAATATGTTGTTAGATATTGCTTATGATATCAAAGTGTCCTCTTATGAAGTCCAGGAGAGACATTTCTTAGAAATAGCTGGGATTAAACTAAGAATCTGGACCCATTTTACCCTGTAAACACTATGAATCTTGCAACTGATGTTATTTCACTTGTTTGCTCAGAAGCACAAAGTCAAGTTTGCAAGCCATCTCTGGCAAAGTTCTTAGAACCAATATTTAGAATATAATCTTTACTTTTGAATTTGTTTTTCTCTCTCCTACCCTAATTTATCTTCCTCATTTATTCACCATCAAGTTCAGAATATGTATCTTTATCAGCTCCTGCTATTGTGTTTGGAATGAGGTGGGATATAATTAACTAGTTAATCAATTAATTGTTAGCTACATTGAGAGACTTGTTTTTTCCTCCTCTTTGGTCCAACATTTACTTCTATTTGTCCCTCACATCTAGTTATGTCTTCTTGTGACATAGTTTCCACTTGTCCATCTTCTTCAGGCTGCCTGTCAGGACAAATCAGATGAAAGTCACTATCCCACACCACCTGAAACTAGAAGTCCCAAAGGTCTTTCCCAATTTGGTTAGCAGCATTGTTATATAAATATTCTTGTCCCTTACCCCGAATTACACTTAACCTCTGAAAGGTAGTTTTTGAAATTAAAAGTTGCTTCTGTTTCTCCAAATAAATCTCTGTTACTTTTTCTATCTTAGAATATCGACCTTAGATTGTAAATTTCCAAAGCCTCTACCTGATAACGTACAAGATATCAAGTGTAAATAGCTGCTTAAGTTCTACCTTTGTTAAAACTTCAGTGGAAAGTGACTCAATGGAAATAAAGGACCATAGTAAAAATAAGTGAAGATGACTAGATCTCCCCTAGCACAATGACTCCTTCAGGAGCAATATGTAGAATCAGCCTTGGCAAAAGAACATTAATACGTAAAGGGTAAAAAGAAATATCTACCCCTCTATCTGTCTGACTGTACTTATTTTTCCCTATCTTTATATTAGATGATCGCCATGAAATCCTTAAATCAATTGAAGGTCTCTATAGGAAGTGTAACGTGGGCTTATTGATCGGAGCTGCGAAATAACAACACAGGTCCGTATTCTGTCCTCAGATCAATGCCGCATGTGTGTGTGTTCCTGAAGCACATGGTATATGCTGTGTCTGTCTGGCAGAAACATTTGTGCTTAAAATACAGCCTGACAGTTCCCTGCCATCTTGCAAAACAGTGTGGCT
This sequence comes from Hylobates moloch, assembly GCF_009828535.3. Classification (NCBI taxonomy): domain Eukaryota; kingdom Metazoa; phylum Chordata; class Mammalia; order Primates; family Hylobatidae; genus Hylobates; species Hylobates moloch. The sequence goes on from NW_026652276.1 coordinate 85,926,308, forward strand.
TATTTAGAACAAATCTGTTATGACTGACCACAGAAAGATGCATGTGTGTTTCTGAGCCTCTCCCTATGAATAGGCAAAAGGACCATCTGGGCACGTGGCATTTACACATCTTTGAGCAAAGTTAGCATTCCGCCTCCCAGTAAAATCCATCTCTCAGGGACTCTGTGGGTTTGTGATGCTTCCTGCAGAATGGAGGAGGAAAACAAATGCACTTCAGTAAAACAGAAGTATCTTTTTTTTTCATCTGTCATAGCCACAGTTTGATAGTATCTGTATTTCATTTTCACTTCAGAATATCACAAGAGAGAGAAATGGCAGGAAGCAAGTTGCTTCCACATGGTTGTGAAAAGGAGTTGTTATATTTGGTTGCTCTCTGTGGCACATCTCTGTGAAATTAAAAAAAAATCTAGCTACCATCCTGGTGGTTGAAAAAACGTACTGTCCTTATCTTTTCCTAAGAAGAATTATTTGCTATAATAATAGAATGATCATAATGGCATTCCCTCTTTGTCTATCCTTATTTAAAAATTGATTTGATTTATACTTTAGACAAAATACTTAGCCTGATGTGTTTATCTTAAAATATGCATTTTAACAGGCAATCTAGAATACTCAGAGAAACATGAATTAAGACAGACTTAATTATTTTGTAATTGAAAGTTATTAATCAAAAATTTGGTTGGTCATAAAGTAGCATGATGTTTTTAAAGAAAATTCACCAGAATTTATATAGCCAAACAGTTTACTGTCTACTGCTAAAAATGACCATTTTTGTTACTCAGAACATTTTTTATTTCCTGTTTGTAAAATAGCTTTTATAATATGTGGTTTATTATTTTCACTATACTTGATGGAAACATGTCTTTCATCCTTGAGTAATAAATTCATTTTAACCAAGAGTGAAACTTAGGTAAGTATTGTTAATCAGAAAGTGATCAACTGAGAGCTAACCTATTTGGTAGAAGGGGCTACATGACTATAACACAATAGGGATGATCTCAAATGTCCTTTCAACCCTAAAATTCTACATGACATTCCTTCTCTGACATCTTTTGCAATGTGTAAATTCAGAGGACATCTCCAAAAGAAAGGTATCAAAATGTTTTGGAGCAATGGCAACATTGTTAAATTTCATGAACAACTTCATGAGGGCACGGTTTTGAGAGACAATGATAATAATACTTATTATTCTGGACAAAAATTGTCAGTCACGTATTTTGCTTAAGCTACAATTGTTTCCCTTCTGTCAAGTGAAATACTGAATGTGCTAAATTGTTGACAAATCTTACAACTTTTAATTCAAGGCAACTTCCTCTTCTTCTCCCTCTTTTCTCTTTGTTTCTGTGGTCTCTGCAATGCTCTAAGTCAGGGGTTGGAAATTTTGAGGAACCAGATAGTAAATATTTTAGGTTTTGTGAACTAAGAGGCAAAATTGAGGGTATAATGCATGTACTTATGTAACAAGAGAGAAAACCCCTCTCCATCCTGCCCTGTTTGTCTGGGGTGGATATTCTGGGAAGCAGGGACACTTTGCAGCCAGTTGCTATCTAAAGAAGACTTTCTCAGGGCCAGGATGCACTAGACCAATAGGGAGGGGCCCAGTAGGCAGTGGAGTAGGTGGCTGCCATATTTGGTCTCTGTCTGCCCCAGTGACACCCAGAGCTAGCATGGCCATTTCAACTTGGGCAGCTGCTCAGAGGTGAGGTGATTCACTAGACTGGTATTCTACCATTTGGTGCCTACCAGTTGCCAACAGGGGAGCCCCAACCTGCACTGACCCTGGGCAGGGCATGGGGTGACTGGGGAGGCAGTTTCTGGGTGTGGAGGGAAAATGGGGAAGGAAATCCTTGGACCCCTATCTCTCTCTGGCCCAGTGGTCTCCATGGCTTGTTGAGCTAGCTTGCTGGAGTAGTACCCATGGACAGTACAAAACCAGCAGCCAGCTAGATTTGGCCATCTCATGATTTAGCACCCTTTAATGTAGTTATCACTTGTCAAGAAAGTTGGTACCTCTCCTCTAACATCTCGGTTTTACTATTTAGTAACATCTCTGTTTACTATCTCCTTTACTATTCTAAGAAGAGGCCATATCTCTGAGCAGTAATTGTCCCTGTGGCAAATCGATACAGGCGTAAAAAGATCTTACCACCATCCTCAGGAGCCTGTTTGGGGTTTTAGTTGCCATTTCTTCCAATAAATTATTTTTAAGTTTATCTGCAATCTTTCCTTTACCAGTTCCTCATGTTCGTCCTTAATGCAGCATAAAAATTAAAAGCTCTCAACCCAATTCCTTTGTAGTCTTAAGTGGCTTAGATTCCTAGCAGAGTCCAAGTGGCTTTTTAGGTGGTTCCGCATTCCTTTTCCTAGAGGCTAAATAGCACTGTGGTTTAGAGCAAGGATCAGCCAACTACAGCTTATGGGCCCAGACCAGAGCTTCTCTTCCGGTTTTTGTATGGTTCATAAACTAAGAATGATTTCTACATTTTTAAATGGTTAGAGAGAAAAATCCAAAAAGAATACTATTTTGTGACACATGAAAATTATATGAAATTCAAATTATAGTGTCCATAAATAAAGTTTTATTGGAACACAGCCATGCTCATTCATTTACATATTGTCTATGGTTATGTTGTGCTAAATGGCAGAGTTGAGTAATTGTGACAGAGACCGTATGGCCTGCAAAGCCTGAAATATTTACTATTTGGCCCTTTACAGAAAAAAAAATTTGCTGACCCCTAGTGTAGAGTATGGGCTCTAAAATCAGACTGTGTTCAAATCTCTCCTCCCCATTTTTAGTAGTTGCATCCTCTTGGGTAATTTATTTAACTTCTCCTTGCATCAAGTTTCTTCATTTATAAAACAGAATCATAACATCTACTTTTTATATGTGAAGAATCAATGTATTCTTCTATGTAAGCAACTTACACCAGGGCCTGGCACATAATAAGCATTTAATAAATGTAAGCTACTTGTGTTTTTCTGAATTTGAATTTTATTTGTACAAAATGCATAATAATGAAATCAATATGGTCTTTCCACCTGGAAGAAGCAATCCAATGGCAAAGATTTTGAATTTTCACATGGAGTGCTTTGGCATTTTATACATTAATAAGAAATCCTTAGTTGGCACTATATATTGTGTACAGGAACACGGAATACATCATGACTCCTATCAGCTGTCAGTCTACTGAGGGAACAAACCTCAAACACACGAAACAGGAGCATCCTTAAAAAGATTACTTTCTCTACCAAAAAAATTAGAACACATACATTTTCCCTATTTCAATAGCAATTCAATGTATTGATTTATCTTGAAAGTCTCTATTTATTGAGGCTGATAAGAGTACTGAGCTACAATTCATCTTTAGGACCTGCTATTCTTTCCCTTATCAACATGCTTGCCACCTATAACCTAATGTTCATTAGTCCCACCCATGGGGTAGAATAATGGCTGAATAATGAATTGTAAATTAACTTTTTGTTCTTCTCACTGACATCAGTGATTATAAATAGACTTGAAATTTCCCAAGGCATTTTAAATGGAAAACATTGTTAGTACATAAATTGTAAAGCTCTTAATCAAGGAAACCTGTTATAAACTTGAAGTTAACAATTACAGACTTCCCCAATAAGAGAAACATGACCATTTCATTAATTCAACAACTATTTACTGCATACTACATAGTACCCAGAGCTATGAACAAACAGCCAACATTCCCATGGAACTGGAACTCTTGGCATTCCAGAAGGGTACTAAATGATTCTGACTTACCCCCCTCAAAGCTTCTTCCTTTCATTCCATCCTGCCAAGAATTGCAGACCAATTTTCCCACTTTTGTCAACACATTTTCCTCTTCAAAAAGCTTTGTCTCTCATTGTGCGTCAGATCAAGTGCGAACTCCTTAGCATGGCATTTAGAGCCTTTTATGATCTGACCCAAGTCTATCTCTCTACGTTTCCTCTTGTTACTGCCTTTCCACGCTCTCATTCTTAAACTCTCTGCTTCTGTCAACCTCACCTACTTTGTGTCTTTTGCTTCTCCACCTCTGAGTCATCAAAAAGACTACTTCAAAAGCACTTTGGGAGGCCGACGTGGTTAGATCTCCTGAGGTTAGGAGTTAGAGACCAGCCTGGCCAACATGGTGAAACTCCATCTCTACCAAAAATACAAAAAGTAGCTGGGTGTGGCAGCGTACACCTGTAATCCCAGCTACCCAGCAGGCTGAGGCAAGAGAATCGCTTGAACCAGGGAGGCGGAGGTTGCAGTATGTCAGGATCACGTCATTGCACTCCAGCCTGGGTTACAAGAGTGTGAAACTGTCTAAAAACAAACAAGCAAACAAAAAAAAGGGATATGAAATGAACATTGGCTGGTGTCGATGGAAAACTCAATTTAAAATTTTGACTATATGAGCAAAGTATAAATGGGATTTACACTTTCCCTTAGATACATTTTTGTCCGCTCTCCAGCACGATGCTTGACTCTTTAACCATAGTATTACAAGACTAAGTCTTAGTCAAATGCTTCACACTGACTCCCATAACTGTTTCTGGCATATCAGAAATATTTTTTCTTCCTTTGCTTAATTTAAAAGTCATGGTTGTGATAGGCCATTCATCTTTAAATTCCGAACTCTCATGGTGTTACAGTAGTCCAAATTTATGGGAAGACTTCAAAAATCAAATTCTGTCAGACTAGAAGCTTCATGAGGACAAAGGCATGTGACAACCTTGTCAAGGGTTTTATCTCCAATAGAAAGTTTTCCATAAACATTTTTATTAAATTAATAAATCCTAACTTATCTCTTAAAGGTTTTAATATTCTTCATCTCTGAAAGGTCTGAGAAAAAATTAAAATTAAAAAAAGTTTTTAATACTCTTTTCTCAATTTTTATTAATCAAATATTTATTTAATACCTATTTTGCATCAGTCAACTGCTGTGCTAATCTACAATAATGCAAAGATAAAAAACACTGAAAGAATTAACACAATATATTTTTCTAAAGCTAAAAAGAGTATAAACATTTTCCCATTTTTAACATAATTTTATTTGAACCTTCATAATAATGTTAAATAGAACCCTTTGAGACTATATATTTTTTTCTTTTTTTTTTTTTTTTTTCTTGGTTTTTGCCCTTCACCAGTAGAGGTTGCAGTGGGCCAAGATTGCACCACTGCAACCTCTACCTCCTGGGTTCAGGTGATTCTCCTGCTTCAGCCTCCCAAGTAGCTAGGACTATAGGCATGCACCACCATGCCCAGCTAATTTTTGTATGTTTAACAGAGATGGGGTTTCACCACGTTGGCCAGGATGGTCTCAATCTCTTGACCTTGTGATCCCACCACCTCAGCCTCCGAAAGTGCTAGGATTACAGGGGTGAGCCACCGCACCAGACTGATATTTTTAAATATATGTAAATTATTCCACCCATAACACTCTAAATATTTGGAGGTCAGGGACCAATCTGTTTCACCTTTGAATTACCTACAGTTCTTAGACAGTACTTTGTGTGTAGTCAATACTAAATAAAAGTTGTTTTTTGAACAGAACAATTTAGACAATAAAAAATCATTAACAGATGAATAGCCCTTACATCATAAATGCATAATGCCTCTTAGCAAACCTCACACTTGATAGTTACATATACAAGTTCAGCTTTTATTTGTGATTTAAGATTTCTATTTTTGTTGTTACTTTACTTAAAGAGTGAAAGCTTTGCCTTCAAAACCCAAGATTCCATTTCTGGGTAGTCTTGTCAGTGAACAAACCCTTATCTACAACACACAACATACAATTCTCCATTACTGCAGCCCTAACCTGTATTTTATTGGAAGCTAATTCCAGAGAACAGTGTTCCTGTCTCACTCTTCACCATTTTGGTTACAGCTTATCTTTTTTCTAATTCATTCACCAAGTAATGATTTATAGAACAGACCTTAACTCAGTCATATTGATCTGCCTCTTGTGGTTATTATGATGGAGTCAAATTTTACTGCATTTTCAGGATTAAGATTCTATGTAGCCCTATCAAGTTTCCCAGTAATACTTTCACTGACTTTTGATTCAGTGTAATTTTCTTTTTTTACAGCAGTGGTCTTACATGTTTAAAAGAGAAATAGAATGTCTAGGGAGCAACATTTTAAGTAAATGAAGGCCCTTATTAGAAATAAAAACAACTGAGTCAGTCTAAGTTGATACATTGGTTGCACTTCCAGATGTGATCATAATTCATTTTTTTAAAATAATGATTTTATATTAGCGTGTCCTGGCATTTAAAAGCAGGTTAGGTGGTACATATGAATTTGCATATAAACAAAAAATTAACACAGAGCTAAGCTTGTTTCATTGTGATTTTATTTTAATGAACTCTAGTAAACTTTTAATTTGGGAAAAATATCTCTACAAATCGTCAGTCTCTGAATCAGGTCTCTACACTGGCAGTCATCTCTAACAAAGATTATCCTCACACTGTCCTAAAGTAGTGGATATTATTAGAGGAAAATCTCATTTTCGAACTGCTTCACTTAAAAATATCTTTATATGCCTCTACTCTTTAGTCTCAGACTTGTCCCTCCTGTTTTCAAGGGTTATCCTGTTCACCTGTGTTCTTACTCGCATTCCCTTCTGTCAGTTTCTCCCCTTTCAATTTTCTCATCTCTGCTTTGTCATCAAGCTCTCCTTGTCCAGGGAAACCGCTATTTTGCTAATAAATTTATATACAGATTTTGTAATCCAACAAAGTCTCTCTTATAATTTATTGTCTTTCATCAAGTTCTGCTTCTTAACTTCTTTCTATTGCCAGATTCTAAAATAAACTGATGTGACTGCCCCCATTTTTATATACCTAATATCCTTCTAATCCTATGCATATTCACCAAATTTTTACTATGCTCCTAAAATTGCACTCTTGAAGATTTCATTGTCTTGGTGATCTACTAGTGATCAAATTAAAATCACTTATCAGGCTTTGTCATCCTCCATCTTTCTGGAATTTCTGGAAGACTTGATTATAACCATATCTCCTTTTTTGAATATTTCCCATATCTGATTACAATTTTCTATATTTACATTGGCTTCTCCTCCTATCAACATTCACTAGAAGCAAAGTATCTTCAACCTTTTGCTGTACACTCATTTTTCTTGCTTATAGTTTGCAACTATTCTTCCATACCTTTATTATGTGTATGCTGTTAATGTAAAAAATGAGCTATTAGGAAGGAAACTAATAATTGTGAGTTTCTCCTTTAACTCCCAAATCAAGGAAAGAGCTTTCTGGAGTTTCTATAAGAACTGTCTTCCTTGGCCTTTAAAGAAATGGAGAATAAAGAAGATTTCGTGTTTCAGGCTCACAAAGAAGAGATTTTGAGAGGGAAAAACAGATGGAACAGGATCTGACCAGAAGTAAGTTGAAGCATCTCAAATCAGACAAGGGTGGCACAGCTCATTCTCTGATTCCAGGCAGCATCCCTCCCTGGCCCACTCTGGGTAGATAGCCTGATATTTAGGATGACATCTCTGAGTACATTTATGTTGCAGGTACCAGGGCTCAAAAGCAGCGTCACATACTAAAAAAAAAGCAAGCCTAAAAATACAGACCCTCAAACTAAGAGCCTGGTCTTTCACAAGGTTTCCAGCCCAAAATAAGCTCAGGTTTCTTTTATAACTCTATTGAAGGAAGAGAGAGGTTGGGAACCAACAATAATAATTGAAGTTGAGTCTTCTGCCAGCCAGAACCAGACAGGTAAGGAATGGGAAAAGACTAAATTTCATTTAGAGAGATACATATGTTGAATCTTAAGGCAATGTTAATACTCCATATTTATATCATCTGTTTTGACCTTTCTCCTGAATTTCAGTTATGACTGCAGAATCTATATTTTTATCTTGGATGCTGCATTCTGACCTCTAGATCAATTAATCTAACAATTGGGGTAAAATTTAGGTTGTAAATAACCCTGCAAACAACATGCTTATGACAATGTCTTTCTTTTAGATTATTTCCATGAGATACATTCCCAGAAGTGGGCCCACTAGTTCAGGATCAGAGTCAGAAAGTAGACAAGAATTCAACAGGGAGCTTGCAGAGACAACCGGAATTGTTTATTGTAATGAATATAAAAGCAGCCTTTAGGATAGACATCTATTACGTTGTTCTCTCTCTGTTTTTATACTTATACTCTCTCAAAAACATCAGCCATCTATTTGCTCTACTGAAGAGATCTCAAAAGGTTTTCTCACCTATTGACACTTTGGGGGAGTTACGGGAGGTATTCCGTGCACTATGGAATGTTCATAGTTCCAATGTTCCAGTCTCCCTCTACCTGCTAGATGCCAGTAGGAAACATCTCTCTTCCTATCTGTAACAATCTAAAATTTCTCCAGACATTGCCAAATGTCCCTTGGTAGGAGAACCACTATACTACATTAGGTTACAAATTTCTTTAAATTGACCATTTTGACACAAATGATATTTTGTCACAGGTATTTTATTTAGTCTCTTTTGATGTATGACATTTTGATGCAGCATGAAAAGCTCAATCATAAAACTTGAATTTAAAAAACAAGAAATATTGATACCAAATATTTTTATATCCTAGAACCTCATTAGAAACCTCATTCCATCCCTAATCTTATGCTTCACTGAGTCTCGCTTCATCAAGGATGAAGTAACTCCCAGGTATGAGATGTTGTTCATTATCTATATACACAAAAAAGTGTATGATGCAACCTTATCAAAATATCCTGGTTAACTAAATTATCTCTCTGTCTCTCCCATCTCTCTTCCTTTTTTATTCTGCCTGTGGCATAATCATCTATCTCAAGCTATCAGATTATTTGGGATGCCCATTTGTGTTAGATAAGCGGGGTAGCAAGGGATATGTATATACACATTAATCATTGGTTAAAGGAACTTGAAATAAGCTGACTATTCACCATGACGGTGTTAGCAAGAGTGACCCATGGAATAATGTGAGATAAGGTATAGGTCAAAGATCTCTTTAGTAGAGCAAATAGATGGCTAGAAATTTTCTTCAGTGATCTAAAAGGTTGATATGTTAGGAAATATTATATAGGTTCAAAGACTATGCAAACTTAAAGAGTTCAAAGTAACAAGAATCTCTGAGCCTAGAATCATTTCCAGAGATGAAATGATGTGTAACCAGTGCTAGTTATTTAAGTTCAGACTCTATGATGGCCAGTAAGTTTCTTTTATTTTTCCTACAGGTAAAACTCCAAGTTATTTGGGTAAAATGGAAAATGGCACAAAGGGATTTGGTACAAGGGATCCTGGATTCTCTTGAGGTTCTGCTGCAGATTTTTCTCAACTGCTACAATGCTTGAGCCTTGGTTTTGGCACCCCTTCTTCCTTCTTCAAAAGGGCAGTGTGAAAATCACCATTGCTATCATTAAAGAAAGGGAGGCACCTAGAAAGAAGTCAGCGCTTAAATATAACTGCTTAAATGCTAACCAGCCTTGTGGAGTTTGTTTGAGATGAATGACTATTTTCAGATTGCATTTCAGCCATTTATATTAAAATGCTGTATCAGTGCAAAATAACAGAGTTGCTGTGAGCTGCCACCCAGCTGCTCATTTCCCTGTCAGAAGCTGTTTCTTTTCAGAGGTAATCTGGTAAGAGGCAACTTGCCACCTGAAAGAATATTGGTGGATGTCAAAAAGAAAGACACTCTACACACACACACACACACACACACACACACACACAGAGCGAGAGAGTGAGAGAGAGGGGGACTATTACTAAAAAAGTATTTAATAATAAGAATGCAAGTTGATGTAAAACCCCATGTAAAAGTTTTGGATCAAACTGTAGAAGACTGAAATGTTTAGAGGTCTTGAAAATAAATTGTATTGACTTTTTAGCAACAATAATGATTTAATTCCAAGGATGTATAACACTATCAGCAAAATTTTGAATGAGAGCTTCTCATGTATTAGGACTTGATTTTGCTCATCTTTGAATCCCTAAGACCTATAACAGGGTCATGAATGGGAGAGGTATTCAATGCACTTTCATTATATTAAATACCATCGGATCATTCTCAAATAGATAACCTACAAGTTTTTTCATTTGAATGCTTTATCTTACAGCTTCCCCTACCTGCTGCAGTCTGACTGTCCCTCTGCCCTCTCAAATTCAGTGTGAACTCATTACATATCTCCCATGCTGGTTCCTTTTTCAGATGCCTGTAATTTTATGGCAAATCTGTTTACCCAATTAACCAGGAACAAAATCTCAGTTGACTTTAAATTTTCATGGCTAGTCACTTTGTCTTGTTTATTCCTCCTCTAAAATCACACTCAAATCTGTTCCTGGTTATCTGTTTCTACCACAGTACCATCCTAACTATGGTATTGAAAGTTCACAGGCCTCTGGTCTCTAATCACTCAAAGTGAGTCCCTGAGAAGCCCATTTAGTTTTTTGTGCCTCAGTTTCTCTTCTGAAAAGTGAAGGTGTTGCACCAGACCATGTTTTACAAACAGCTGGTCCAACCTTTAGAAAATCTTAAAATAAATACAATGTGTTCCCACCAGCATTTTCTAAAATGTAAAAAGAATAGAGCTAAAAATGCCAAATGTCATCATAAATACTAAGGATAAATCTTAAACATTTTTGGGTGTGTATGTGTGCAAAACACATTTCTTACTATGGCTCATAGTTAAAACAATTTTTAAAAAGCCGGAAAGCCACTGCATAATCTTAAAGTCCTTGCATGTATAAATGATATGATTTTATTCTGGGTCCTTACTGTTTCATGCATACATTATTTCAATAGCTTTCTAACTATTCTCTCTGTGCAGAGTCTCTTCTCCTTCTTCCAGTTCATCATGTACACTACTGGCAGGCTGATCTTAAGTAGCTCCTTCCAAGTGTAATTCCCTGGCTCAAAACCCTTAAATTATTCCCTTTTAGAAGAAAGTCCCCATATTTAGTTTAGAATCACAAGTTTCCCCTTAGTCTGGCTCTACCCTACTTTTATAACTTAATCTTCTTCCTTTGTCCTATATGACCTCTGGATTTCAGTCTAACAGACACATTTGATTGACTGGCTTAGCATCTTCTGAACATTCTTTTCAAATTACTGCCCCTGAAACTTGGCCCACCCATTTTCCCAGCTTGGAATACTTTGCCCCCTTTCTCCATGGATTCTAAGGTCATTTTGCCAGACAAGCTCATTCCTTCAAGTTAAAAAAAAAAAAGGGGGGGGTGGAGCCAAGATGGCTGAATAGGAACAGCTCCAGTCTCCAGCTCCCAGCGTGAGCGACACAGACGATGGGTGATTTCTGCATTTCCATTTGAGGTACCGGGTTCATCTCACTAGGGAGTGCCTAACGGTGGGTGCAGGACAGTCGGTGCAGTGCACTGTGTGCGAGCCAAAGCAGGGCGAGGCATTGCCTCACTCAGGAAGCACAAGGGGTCAGGGAGTTCCCTTTCCTAGTCAAAGAAAGGGGTAACAGATGGCACCTGGAAAATTGGGTCAATCCCACCCTAATACTGTGCTTTTCCAATGGGTGTGGAAAACGGCACACCAGGAGATTGTGTCCCGCACCTGGCTTGGAGAGTCCTATGCCCACGGAGTCTCGATGATTGCTAGCACAGCAGTCTGAGATCAAGCTGCAAGGCGGCAGCGAGGCTGGGGGAGGGGCGCCTGCCATTGCCCAGGCTTGCTTAGGTAAACAAAGCAGCCAGGAAGCTCGAACTGAGTGGAGCCCACCACAGCTCAAGGAGGCCTGCCTGCCTCTGTAGGCTCCACCTCTGGGGGCAGGGCACAGACAAACAAAAATTCAACAGGAGCCTCTGCAGACTTAAATGTCCCTGTCTGACTGACAGCTTTGAAGAGAGTAGTGGTTCTCCCAGCACGCAGCTGGAGATCTGAGAATGGACAGACTGCCTCCTAAAGTGGGTCCCCGACCCCTGAGCAGCCTGAGAGGCACCCCCCAGTAGGGACAGACTGACACCTCACTTGGCCACGTACTCCTCTGAGACAAAACTTCCAGAGGAACTATCAGACAGCTGAATTTGTGGTCTCACGAAAATCCGCTATTCCGCAGCCACCGCTGCTGACACCCAGCCAAACAGGGTCTGGAGTGGACCTCTAGCCAACTCCAACAGACCTGCAGCTGAGGGTCCTGTCTGGGAGAAGGAAAACTAACAAACAGAAAGGACATCCACACCAAAAACCCATCTGTACGTCACCATCATCAAAGATCAAAAGTAGATAAAACCACAAAGATGGGAAAAAAACAGAGCAGAAAAACTGGAAACTCTAAAAAGCAGAGCACCTCTCCTCCTCCAAAGGAACGCAGCTCCTCACCAGCAGCGGAACAAAGCTGGATGGAGAATGACTTTGACGAGTTGAGAGAAGAAGGCTTCAGATGATCAAACTACTCCGAGCTAAGGGAGGAAATTCAAAACAAAAGCAAAGGAGTTAAAAACTTTGAAAAAAAATTAGACGAATGGATAACTGGAATAACCAATGAAGAGAAGTGCTTAAAGGAGCTGATGGAGCTGAAAGCCAAGTTTCGAGAACTACGCGAAGATTGCAGAAGCCTCGGTAGCTGATGGGATCAACTGGAAGAAAGGGTATCGCTGATGGAAGATGAAATGTATGAAATGAAGCAAGAAGGGAAGTTTAGAGAAAAAAGAATAAAAAGAAATGAACAAAGCCTCCAAGAAATTTGGGACTATGTGAAAAGACCAAACCTACGTCTGATTGGTGTACCTGAAAACGACGGGGAGAACCGAACCAAGATGGAAAACACTCTGCAAGATATTATCCAGGAGAACTTCCCCAATCTAGCAAGGCAGGCCAACATTCAGATTCAGGAAATACAGAGAACACCACAAAGAAACTCCTCGAGAAGAGAAACTCCAAGACACATAATTGTCAGATTCACCAAAGTTGAAATGAAGGAAAAAATGTTAAGGGCAGCCAAAGAGAAAGGTCGGGTTACCCACAAGGGGAAGCCCATCAGACTAACAGCTGATCTCTGGGCAGAAACTCTACAAGCCAGAAGAGAGTGGGGGCCGATATTCAACATTCTTAAAGAAAAGAATTTTCAACCCAGAATTTCATATCCAGCCAAACTGAGCTTCATAAGTGAAGGAGAAATAAAATACTTTACAGACAAGCAAACGCTGAGTGATTTTGTCACCACCAGGCCTGCCCTAAAAGAGCTCCTGAAGGAAGCACTAAACATGGAAAGGAACAACCAGTACCAGCCCCTGCAAAAACATGCCGAATTGTAAAGACCATCAAAGCTAGGAAGAAACTGCATCAACTAATGAGCAAAATAACCAACTAACATCATAATGACAGGATCAGATTCACACATAACAATATTAACTTTAAATGTAAATGGGCTAAATTCACCAATTAAAAGACAGAGACTGGCAAACTGGATAAGGAGTCAGGACCCATCAGTGTGCTGTATTCAGGAAACCCATCTCACGTGCAGAGACACACATAGACTCAAAATAAAGGGAGGGAGGAAGATCTATCAAGCAAATGGAAAACAAAAAAAAGGCAGGGGTTGCAATCCTAGCCTCTGATAAAATAGACTTTAAACCAACAAAGATCAAAAGAGACAAAGAAGGCCATTACATAATGGTAAAGGGATCAATTCAACAAGAAGAGCTAACTATCCTAAATATATATGCACCCAACACAGGAGCACCTAGATTCATAAAGCAAGTCCTGAGTGACCTACAAAGGGACTTAAACTCCCACACAATAATAATGGGAGATTTTAACACCCCACTGTCAACATTAGACAGATCAACGAGACAGAAAGTTAACAAGGATATCCAGGAATTGAACTCAGCTCTGCACAAAGTGGACCTAATAGACATCTACAGAACTCTCCACCCCAAATCAACAGAATATACATTTTTTTCAGCACTACACTACACCTATTCCAAAATTGACCACATAGTTGGAAGTAAAGCTCTCCTTAGCAAACGTAAAACAACAGAAATTATAACAAACTGTCTCTCAGACCACAGCGCAATCAAACTAGAACTCAGGATTAAGAAACTCACTCAAAACCACTCAACTACATGGAAACTGAACAACCTGATCCTGAATGACTATTGGGTACATAATGAAATGAAGGCAGAAATAAAGATGTTCTTTGAAACCAATGAGAACAAAGACACAACATACCAGAATCTCTGGGACACAATCAAAGCAGTGTGTAGAGGGAAATTTATAGCACTAAATGCCCACAAGAGAAAGCAGGAAAGATCCAAAATTGACACCCTAACATCACAATTAAAAGAACTAGAAAAGCAAGAGCAAACACATTCAAAAGCTAGCAGAAGGCTAGAAATAACTAAAATCAGAGCAGAACTGAAGGAAATAGAGACACAAAAAACCCTTCAAAAAATTAATGAATCCAGGAGCTGGTTTTTTGAAAAGATCAACAAAATTGATAGACTGCTAGCAAGACTAATAAAGAAGAAAGGAGAGAAGAATCAAATAGATGCAATAAAAAATGAAAAAGGGGATATCACCACCGATCCCACAGAAATACAATCTACCATCAGAGAGTACTACAAACACCTCTATGCAAATAAACTAGAAAATCTAGAAGAAATGGATAAATTCCTCGACAAATACACCCTCCCAAGACTAAACCAGGAAGAAGTTGAATCTCTGAATAGACCAATAACAGGTTCTGAAATTGTGGCAATGATCAATAGCTTACTAACCAAGAAGAGTCCAGGACCTGATGGATTCACAGCCGAATTCTACCAGAGGCACAAGGAGGAACTGATACCATTACTTCTGAAACTATTCCAATCGATAGAAAAAGAAGGAATCCTCCCTAACACATTTTATGAAGCCAGCATCGTCCTGATACCAAAGCCTGGCAGAGACATAACCAAAAAAGAGAATTTCAGACCAATATCCTTGATGAACATTGATGCAAAAATCCTCAATAAAATACTGGCAAACCGAGTCCAGCAGCACATCAAAAAGCTTATACACCATGATCAAGTGGGCTTCATCCCTGGGATGCAAGGCTGGTTCAACATACGCAAGTCAATAAATGTAATCCAGCATATAAACAGAACCAAAGACAAAAACCACATGATTATCTCAACAGATGCAGAAAAGGCCTTCAACAAAATTCAACAACCTTCATGCTAAAAACTCTCAATAAATTAGGTATTGATGGGACGTATCTGAAAATAATAAGAGCTATCTATGACAAACCCACAGCCAATATCATCCTGAATGGGCAAAAACTGGAAGCATTCCCTTTGAAAACTGGCACAAGACAGGGATGCCCTCTCTCACCACTCCTATTCAACATACTGCTGGAAGTTCTGGCCAGAGCAATCAGGCAGGAGAAGGAAATAAAGGGTATTCAATTAGGAAAAGAGGAAGTCAAATTGTCCCTGTCTGCAGATGACATGATTGTATATCTAGAAAACCCCATTGTCTCAGCCCAAAATCTCCTTAAGCTGATTAGCAACTTCAGCAAAGTCTCAGGTTACAAAATCAATGTACAAAAATCACAAGCATTCTTGTACACCAATCACAGACAAACAGAGAGCCAAATCATGAGTGAACTCCCATTCACAATTGCTTCAAAGAGAATAAAATACCTAGGAATCCAACTTACAAGGGATGTGAAGGACCTCTTCAAGGAGAACTACAAACCACTGCTCAATGAAATAAAAGAGGATACAAACAAATGGAAGAACATTCCATGCTCATGGGTTGGAAGAATCAATATCGTGAAAATGGCCATACTGCCCAAGGTCATTTATAGATTCAATGCCATCCCCATCAAGCTACCAATGACTTTCTTCACAGAATTGGAAAAAACTACTTTAAAGTTCATATGGAACCAAAAAAGAGCCCGCATCACCAAATCAATCCTAAGCCAAAAGAACAAAGCTGGAGGCATCACGCTACCTGACTTCAAACTATACTACAAGGCTACAGTAACCAAAACAGCATGGTACTGGTATCACAACAGAGACATAGATCAATGGAACAGAACAGAGCCCTCAGAAATAATGCCACATATCTACAACTATCTCATCTTTGACAAACCTGACAAAAACAAGCAATGGGGAAAGGATTCCCTATTTAATAAATGGTGCTGGGAAAACTGGCTAGCCATATGTAGAAAGCTGAAACTGGATCCCTTCCTTACACCTTATACAAAAATTAATTCAAGATGGATTAAAGACTTAAATGTTAGACCTAAAACCATAAAAACCCTAGAAGAAAACCTAGGCAATACCATTCAGGACATAGGCATGGGCAAGGACTTCATGTCTAAAACACCAAAAGCAATGGCAACAAAAGCCAAAATTGACAAATGGGATCTCATTAAACTAAAGAGCTTCTGCACAGCAAAAGAAACTACCATCAGAGTGAACAGGCAACCTACAGAATGGGAGAACATTTTTGCAACCTACTCATCTCACAAAGGGCTAATATCCAGAATCTACAATGAACTCACACAAATTTACAAGAAAAAAACAAACAACCCCATCAAAAAGTGGGTGAAGGACATGAACAGACACTTCTCTAAAGAAGACATTTATGCAGCCAAAAAACACATGAAGAAATTCTCATCATCACTGGCCATCAGAAAAATGCCAGTCAAAACCACAATGGGATACCATCTCACACCAGTTAGAATGGCCATCATTAAAACGTCAGGAAACAACAGGTGCTGGAGAGGATGTGGAGAAATAGGAATACTTCTACACTGTTGGTGGGACTGTAAACTAGTTCAATCATTGTGGAAGTCAGTGTGGCGATTCCTCGGGGATCTAGAACTAGAAATACCATTTGACCCAGCCATCCCATTACTGGGTATATACCCAAAGGACTATAAATCATGCTGCTATAAAGACACATGCATACGTATGTTTATTGAGGCACTATTCACAATAGCAAAGACTTGGAACCAACCCAAATGTCCAACAACAATACACTGGATTAAGAAAATGTGGCACATATACACCATGGAATACTATGCAGCCATAAAAAATGATGAGTTCATGTCCTTTGTAGGGACATGGATGAAACTGGAAAACATCATTCTCAGTAAACTATCACAAGGACAAAAAACCAAACACTGCATGTTCTCACTCATAGGTGGGAATTGAACAATGAGAACTCATGGACACAGGAAGGGGAACATCACACTCCAGGGACTGTTGTGGGGTCGGGGGAGCGGGGAGGGACAGCATTAGGAGATATACCTAATGCTAAATGATGAGTTAATGGGTGCAGCAAACCAACAGGGCACATGGATACATATGTAACAAACCTGCACATTGTGCACATGTACCCTAAAACCTAAAGTATAATAATAAAATAAAATAAAATAAAATAAAATAAAATAAAATAAAATAAAATAAAATAAAATAAAGCTTGGTAATATTTTGATCAGATCGATTTTGATGATTCTTCAATTTAAATAGAACTGAAAGCTTTAATGTATTGAATCTTCTTACTTTCAGACAATATGGCTTTCTAGTTGTTCAAGCTTTCTTTTGTGTCCCTAGGTAATGTTCTAACGTTTTCTTTATATATATTCTATGAAATTACCTCATACATGGTAAACATTTAATAATGGCAACATTATTTACTTTAATGATGAATTAGTACCTATTTTGGTGGGGAAGGAGCCAGTGCTGTTCATTTTAATTCATTCAACTTAACAGTAAAGTAGAAAGTTTTTAAAAAAATTTAAATGAAGATGATTTGTTGTACAATTTATAAACACTTTAAAAACAGGAAACAACTTTGGATGTAGAATCCTGAGAATTGGAGCTCATTTCTGCTACTCCCTGCTAGTACTTTAAAGGAGAGAGAAAAAAAAACTTGGTAAAAACAAGTAGAAAATCGAAGTAACTAAAATTTTCCTATGCTGCCACTGACTTTATCAGTTTTATTATTTATAACTCTTTGCTCTGATTTTCTTTTCTTTCTATACATTTAAAATATTTTTATGCCTTTTAATATTCACCTACTCTTCACTACTCACTGCTAAACTGAAGGAAACCTTCTCTATCACGTAAAGAGTAGGCTTTATATTCCTTAAAAGATAGATAAGATGACCAGAAAGAAGGCTGATGATGATTTGGTGATCACCTCAATAAGTAGCATAACTCTTCCCCACCTGGGTCAAGAGAAGTTTAAAAATAAAATGAAGAGCAACAAAGGGAGCCTAGATATTAAGCTTGCTCTGGATTGAGGCTAGTTGAATGGCTTTTTTGGAGCTTCAGTTTCGTTTGGAGTGAGACTAAGATAACTTTTATTTTTCCAGCTTTCCCTAAATTTATTATCTGCTTCCCCTTATCATTAAAAAAAAAAAAAAAAAAAGAGGAAAAGACTATAGCATTATCACCACAGTTCACATACCAGAAGATCATCTTGGAGGACTTTCCAACTCTTATATCTTGTGGTTGTAAAATCCATTATCATCTTATTGCATAAAAATAACATATAAATGTTATAGACCATAAAGCTTTGAAGTGTGGTTGTAAATTATATAAGCATAGCTGCACATATACATATTCATGCTGTGATGCATTTCAAACAATGAAAAAATATTCTTTGCTCCATTGCTGCAGTAAGTTTATTTTCTAAAATACGTTCTGGAGACATCGGCAGTGTCTCCTCTCCTTGCAAATGACTAATGTGAGAAGGGAACTTTGGAAATTACATTGCAATGTAATCATTCATATTGTGTATTGTGGATAAAATTGATTAGAATAATATTGAAACTCCCCCAAGGGACTCTACAATTATAAGTCAAGTCCCAAATGGAAAAGCTTTTTTGAAAAGTTGGCAGATGTCTTAATGAAAATGAAGCATTACAGTAATATATTAGGGCAATTTGTTCATTATTGACAAGCAAATCACTAAACTATATAAATTACTGAATTGGACAGGCAGAATTACTTTTCTTTCAGTGAATGGTTAATCAAATATTACTTTTAAACGTTCATTTGTTTAAATTTTTGATATGCATATTAGTAGACAAATGATTGCCCTCACAGCTGCAAGTCAGCTTTAGATGCAGAAAATTCAAATATTTGAATTTATATCTATTAGAAACCAAATTCAACCTCAAGACTGAAGTCCACCATTCATAATTCACAGTAGAATATATAAAATCACCAAGATTTTTTATTATCCTTAATAAACCTGTTTACTTTGCATTTCTGTTTCCCTTTTTTCCTGTTTTTGTTTTTAAACAGCCTTTCGTGGAAGAACAACATTAAAATAAATCTTTGAGGAACAGATAGAGCTATTTAACAAGGGTGGCAGTTATATATCACCATTCCACCACGTCAAGGATTTGTAATGATATAAAAGTTTGTTTCTCCATTTGTTTCCAAGGACTTGACCAAGCACAGAAGCTCCTGCAACTAGGACAGATTTATTCTAATAGATTTTTGTTCCAAGAACAGGAATCTTTCTGTTTGATATTGTACATGAATATTGAATAAACTACCTGCTGGCAACTACATAATATTTTAGTCTCTAATTTTAAAAGTACACTGTATTTTAATACCCATTTTTAAACAGATATCAATTTTTATGGAGCAGTACATGAGTTGTTGATGGATAAATCACCCAAGCATGGTTAAAGAGAGCCTAATCTCCAGCTGGTACCAGATCCATTTAATTGTATCTTCTGACCTCACCTCACCTGAGCCTGCATTAAAATCATAATACAGTTCAAGTGTAAAAATGATATACTGTTTGTTCGCCCTGTTTATAGAGGGGCAAACATACAGTTAAATTCATATGTTTAAAATTAGTGTAGTCATTTGAAAAGGTTGAGTTAGAGCAAACTGCCTCTCAGCGTTTTCTCTGCCCTTTTTTTATTTAAATGACTAGGCTTCCATTGCCAGATGAGAGAGGCTGTTAAGAAACTTGTAGCAGCTTTTCCTGGCCACCCAGAAGACTGCTCCATCAAACACAGAGAGCTATCAAGCATCATTTAATAATGGAACAGTCCATTTTTTAAAAAAAATGCATTCAGCTGGTGATAGGATAGAAACTTTTGGATGTTCTAAATCCTTTATAAATGTGGTAATATCTCAGAATGGCCTACACAGCAGACCTTGAGTTTATCTCCATTTTCATTAGGGTAAAATGTTGTCCTTAGATTCTTGTGGCAGTTTTATATTCATAAATTACAGTACCTAGGTTTTTCTGTTTTAAGAGCCAGGATTTTTTTAAAATGCTACTCCAGCCAGACTTATATTGATCTTAATAATGTTTCTAAAAGCTGCATTGACAAAATTGAAAATAGCATTGCTTTTGGATTCTGACTCAAACGATTAGCTAATATTCATTACAACTAACATTTATGAAGATCTTCCTATACGCCATACAGACTTGGTAGTGAGTCCCCACAAAATGTAATGCATTGGAGGGTATAGGGCTCCCATGGATAAGGATCTTGTCTTTTTTATTCACTTTTTAAATCTCCATCACCTAAAAGAGTGCCTAAGAGAAAGCAAATTCCCAATGAGTAAGTATAGAACGAATCAATGAATATTGTTATCTTATTGATTTTCTATAACTACCCTACACAACAGGAAATATATGTTTATCCCCATTTTACAAATGAGGAGCATATCTACTTAACAGCAGAGTCAAAGTTTGGACTATATCTGTCTGATTCTGAAGTCTTTGCTCTTAAATGCTATGATAATAGCCCTGCCATGGTGTGCATTAGGGTCCTCCAGAGAAATAGAACCAATCAGAGATAGACAGATGATTTATTAGGGCAATTGACTCATGCACTAATGGAAGCTAAGAAGTCCTATGATAGGCCATCTGCAAGTAAGAGAACCAGGGAAGCCAGTAGTGTTCCTCAGAACCAGAGGGGCTACTGGTATACCTTTCAGTCCAAGGCCAAAGGCCTAAAAAATTGAGGGGCTGCTGGTGCAAGTCCTGGATTCCAAAGGCCAGAGAGTCTGGAGTTCTGATGTCCAAAGGCAGAAGAAGAGGAGTGTACAGAGCACGAAGAGGGAGAGAGAATTCACTTTCCTTCTTCCTTTTTGTTCTATTCATGCCCTCAGTTGATTGGATGGTGAAGGTAGATCTTCCTTACTCAGTCCACTGATTCAAAGATCAATCTCTTCCAGAAATACCCTCACAGATATAACCAGAAATAATGCTATACCACATATCTGGGCATACCTCACTCCAGTCAAGCTGACACCTTCAAATTAACCATCATAAGCATATACCTTATCAACTTGGCATCCATACTCATCTCCTTAAACCACACAATCTTCAATAAAGGCAATTAACAATGTTACAGTTTTATCAAACATGATAGAACTGTTCTGCATACAACCAAAAACGCACTAATCACATCACCAGAAGAGGAGGCAAAGTTCTTAAGTGATGCTCACTTTTCTCCTGATATTCCTAACTTAAATACTATGATGAAATATTAACAATATTTAAATACTGATATAAACTCAATGCATCTTATATTACATAATAAATGAATAAGAGAGGAAAGAAAGCAAAGATAATTGTTTAATGTATGTGTGTATATATACAAAAACATATTCTTACAAAATAAGGAGGAAATATTCATGGCAATTACAGTCCTTGTTTCTATAACTGATCATTTGGTTGTAGCTGGTATTGATAGCTATCTTCTTCTATTATCCATTTTGTATTCCCTTTGACTTCAGGAAGCACCTCAGCTGGTCATGGTTCTTTATCTGGGGAGCAAAGGTGACCCAAACCTTCATTCCTAAATGGTCTGAGCCATTTGCAGTCTTGCCTGGATTAGGTTGCTGTAGTTTCCCATTGATCTTAATCATAGAGAATGGTAATGTTAAGAAATACTCCCAAAGGATCACTTGTATTTTAGACATACTCTTTCTCACCGCTACTGTGGAGTACTAGTTCACTTTCCCCTTGGTATTCTGAAATGATCACCCCAGCCAACATCATAACTCCCTTCTTAGCCTGTTGATTCAGAAGCATGAGGAGCCCAAAGTGACCAGGTGGTAGTCTTAACTTCTGGTTTAATGGAATCATTGTGTCTCCTGGCAGAAGAATCCCTTCCTCTGGAACTAAGACTTCTAAGCCAGCAGAGCATAAAGTCATAAGAACAAGAAGAAAAAAAAATGCTGGTAGGTTACTAGGGGTAATGGTGAGTGATACCACTCCCATTTCCACCCCTTAATTCTAAGACTCATGAATCTTGGCTATGGGAGAAACTGTACCATACATGGAACACTGATTCAGAGCATCAGCCTTCTGGAGAACCTTGCCCCAGCCCTGAAAACTGTTATCATCCAGCTGGAGCTGCATGTGCAACTTCAAAAGGCCATTCCATCATTCTATAAAGCCCGCTGCATCAGGATGATGGGAAACATGGTAAAACCAGTGAATTCCACAAGCGTGAAATCTTCCCAGTAAATTACAATGTTTGGATCCACTTTTGTCTCTAATAGTTGTAATAATCAGTTTTAATAAAATAAGCTCTTTCTGTTTCCATAGTTTACAATACAGATCCTTTTCCACATCCATATCAACTGCACCCAAGTTTTATGACATAATTCATTGCAGCATATACACCTGGTTCTAAACATTGAATACATTGATCATCTTGATCTATCTAATGGACATGAATTATTTTCCTAAACTAATTTTATTTTTTCTAGACAGTTTGGCAGAAAGTAGTATATCTCTCTCTGAACTTACATTTTATTGGATTCACTTCAGAATGATGAAGAGTGCATCTAACATTCAGCCAAAGGAATCTCAAGGTCAGAAAAATCACAGTTTTTCTGTTATTCTGTCCAAAATAAAGCAAACAAAAAAGCCAAACACAGTAACTATATTTAACTCTGCAGGAAACATTTGCTTAATGATGAACTTATGAGAGTTGAATGGCCAAATGCAATGACTGGGAAGAAACTTGTGAGCATATTTGCTAAGTTTGGAACTGCAATAACATGCTGATCTTTACTGTCAAGTGTAGCCATGTCCTTGGGAGGACCAACATAATCTATTTCTTACCATGTATTTTTCTTAGACCATTCAGGTAAAGTCAGGGTTAATTGCTAATTGATTTGTTATAGGTTCATCCCTTTATGTCAGTTCTGTCTACCACTTACTATAGCTGTCATCCCTTTTTCCTAGACCACTGAAAGAACATTACAATTGGTCTTCCATCTCTAGACTGGTCCCTGCCAATTTCTCAACACAGTCCTGCCAGTTATTTTCTATAGTATAAGCTGATAATGGCATCCCCTTGTGACTTCCTAACACTTTTAAGGTAAAATTCAAAATCATAAACTTTTTCTTGCAAGACCCTTTACAATCTCTCTGCTCCCTACAGCTCTCATCTCCCAACACTGTTCTGATATGCATCTTTCCAGCCAGCCTTACTGAAAATCTTGTAGATCCTTGAATGCATCATCTGGAATGGACATCTATTGCTTTGTTCCTCCACCTGGAATGCTTTCTCCACCACTGGCATACCACACAATTACAACCCTGTACACACCTTTTGTCTACTCAATTCCTACTCGTATTCAAAACTCACTCGAAGTGCTGCTTCCTCCATGATCATCCTTACTTGCTTCTGATTTAAAAGCCTTTCACTTTGCTTCAACAAGTACCCTTGAAATTTATCCCCTAGCATCAGTACTCAATACTCAAACAAGCAGTTCACATGTGTGTTTCCTCTCCTAGACTGCATGTTTCATGAGACAAGCACCAGGTATTCTTACAGAACTGCATATTCCCAGTGCTAGTAGAGTGCTAGTCTCCTTGTAAATATTCCAAAATTGTTGGGTGGGCTGGGCGTGGTGGCTCATGCTTGTAATCCTAGCACTTTTGGAGGCCGAGGCAGGTGGATCACCTGAGGTCAGGAGTTGGAGACCAGCCTGACCAACATGGAGAAACCCTGTCTCTACTAAAAATACAAAATTAGTCAGCTGTGGTGGTGTATGCCTGTAATCCCAGCTTCTCGGGAGGCTAAGGCAGGAGAATCACTTGAACCTGGGAGGCCGAGGTTGCGGTGAGCCGAGATCATGCCATTACTCCAGCCTGGGCAACAAAGGTGAAATTCCATCTCAAAAAAAAAAAAAAGTTGTTGAATGAATGAAAGAAAAAAGGAAGGGAAGAAGGGAAGGAAGGAAGGAAGGAAAGGAGGGAGGGGAAGGGAGACAGAGACACAGGGAGAAGGCAGAAAAAAGTGTGATCAAGAATCTCCAATGTAAATATTCACAAATTGTTTGGTGAATGAATGAAAGAAAAAAAAGGAAGGAAGGGAGGTAAGGAGAGAGGGGAGGGAAGGGGAGACGGAGACAGAGAAATGCATAGGAAGAAGGGAGAAAAAAGTGTGATCAAAAATCCCCAAATTGTTGCTTTGGGTAGCTTGTATATTTGTTCTCTGGCAAAATCATATGCTATAGAGGACAGAACCCTGAACATGAACTACCTCCTGGAGAAGTTCTGGGTAATCCTCTGTTCACTCACCTTTAAAATGGTAGGGTCTCTAGTTCAACCATTGTGGAAGTCAGTGTGGCGATTCCTCAGGGATCTCGAACTAGAAATACCATTTGACCCAGCCATCCCATTACTGGGTATATACCCAAAGGACTATAAATCATGCTGCTATAAAGACACATGCACACGTATGTTTATTGCGGCACTATTCACAATAGCAAAGACTTGGAACCAACCCAAATGTCCAACAACAATACACTGGATTAAGAAAATGTGGCACATATACACCATGGAATACTATGCAGCCATAAAAAATGACGAGTTCATGTCCTTTGTAGGGACATGGATGAAACTGGAAAACATCATTCTCAGTAAACTATCGCAAGGACAAAAAACCAAACACCGCATATTCTCACTCATAGGTGGGAATTGAACAATGAGAACTCATGGACACAGGAAGGGGAACATCACATTCCGGGTACTGTTGTGGGGTGGGGGGTGGGGGGGGCGGGGACAGCATTAGGAGATATACCTAATGCTAAATGACGAGCTAATGGGTGCAGGAAATCAACATGGCACATGGATACATATGTAACAAACCTGCACATTGTGCACATGTACCCTAAAACCTAAAGTATAAGAAAAAAAATAAATAAAAAAAATAAAATAAAATAAAA
This sequence comes from Hylobates moloch, assembly GCF_009828535.3. Lineage (NCBI taxonomy): Eukaryota > Metazoa > Chordata > Mammalia > Primates > Hylobatidae > Hylobates > Hylobates moloch. Next base: position 85,951,493 of record NW_026652276.1, read on the forward strand.
TAAAATGGTAGGGTCTCTTAGGGTACTTTCCAGTATGAAATTCTGTGATTACCACCTTAGATGTAAAAAGGAATTAAGTGAAAGATGCCTGAAAACTAATGGGATATCATATTAGTTTTGTTAACTAGTAACATTTAACATTCTTAAAGGACCTCAACCATGCTGAATATTCATCTCCTATTCATTACATTTCATCAAGATTGTATGTAGTAATCTATGTCCTAAGTAATTATGAGTCGAGTAATTTAAGTAGCATGAGCTAATTTTGAGTATTACATGAAGTGTCACCTCTTAAACGTGTGACAGGGAAACTGTAGAGTCTCCAGTCTTTAAGGCACAACCAATTTAATGGTTTCAACTTTTAACCAGTGATCTCTTCTCAAGCAAAATTTGCTTATAGCAAATGTAAACGTGATAAATATTTAATCTGTAAAACTCACCAAAGCAGTGTTGCTTGATTTAATGACTGGGAGGGGTGGAAGGTAGCCTGAATTCCTGATGGTTATATTGCTGTCCTTTCAATGTCATCCTTGAGACTCCTCTGTTTGGGTGCTGAGGACTCCTTGGAGCACAGTTTGAAAACCATTACAACAAAACCATTGTGTCTAACCCAACATTCTCAAAAAAAAGAAAATAAGATCCAGACGGTCGGTGATTTACACAACATCTTGACCAATTAGTTGTAGCCAAGAACATTGGTTGTCTCTTTTTGACACCAGTATCTGCAACATGGTAGCATGTATACTACTGGGGTCAAGTTAGGTTTCATGCAACAGTCACAGGGTTTATTAAAATCCCATAAAAGAACCTTGGCTCACTTTCTCTTCTTCCTATCTTCTAATCAAGCATCACTCCATAAATGAGCATATAGTTTGGCTTTTTACACAGGTGATTTGTGGTTCTTTGGTCTTATGGATTTAGGTCCTGTATAGCACGTTTTCATTTACAAATAATTTTGTAAGTGATTAATAATCATCATAAATGCCTGTATTATATCTCAGAAATAATTCCAGCTCCTATCACATTTCTGGTCATAAGCAAGGCTTTACAACGGGATTCCTGGAACACCAGAAGTAGAATTTTAAGTGAAGTAGGGGTTCTATGTTGAAAGGTCACCTTTTCTTCATTGCTTTTAAATAAAGAGTTTATTGGTGTGGTCAGGTGGTTAATAATTCCCTGACCACCAAGGGGAAAGAGAAGTCTCATACTTTTTTTAAGTACTTAAGTTTTTAAAAAAATATTTCAACCTTATTTTTCTTTAAAACATCATTTTATGAAGCTTTTGTTGTATTTTCAGATCCATGAATTTTCTCTCATTGATTACATAAATCTTTAAAAAAATAAAATAAGAGAAATAATATCTACTACATCTTTTCATGATACTAGAAAGAGAAGATTGGATAGCAAATATTAAGAAAAAATTATAAAGACATTTAACCACAAAATCCTGTGGTTAATCTTTATATTTGTCACTTTTCATCAAGCTCAGAGATTAGCAATCACTTCTGGAGGTCCTTGAAAGTATTTGAAATTGTAGGATCAGGTTATGTCTAACCCGTTTTGTGGAAGCCACCAGTCCCTGTGAATATGTGTTAATAATGACAATAGATAACATTTGTCTGTGCACCATGAGCCAGGCAAGTTCTCCATGTTTTTACATCTTCGACTAATTTAATCATCCAAAAATCTCCATGAATGAAGTACTATTACTATTCCAATTTTAATAAAGAGAAATCTAAAGCCCAAAGAGTTCATGCAATTTTCCTAGTATTGCATAATAATGGCGTATATGGACCAAGGCACTCAGCGACCAATGTCGACATTTTTAAACACTATGTTACACTATATCTTTCTATTGTTTACATTGGGTAGAATCCTGCAGAGGGATTGGAGGTTGATAAAAACTACTGAGAAACTCTATCTTCCAAAACAACAAATAACCCTTGAATGGGTGACCCACAGGCTTTACCTGGGCCCCTAATGACCCAACAATCCATAGACCAACTATTGAAATGTATATTTAGGACAGTCCTCCTACCCTTCTTCTCTCCTCTTGTACTTTTTAAATAGATTTGGTCTTGAGGTACAGTGATTTGTGACTTGTCTTATCCTCCCTATTGTAAATTCTAGAGGGACAGCAATAATGTCTTATTTGTAGCTCTAATTCCTGCTTTATTAGGGACTATACCTTATAGATACTGGAAAACTGAATTTTCCAGTAGAACCAAAGAATACTACATTCCTTGGCCAGGCGGTATGCTGGTAAATGTTTAACCACCAACTCTGGAGGAATTTTTAAAGTCCTGCTTTGTAGCATTTTCCAGTTCCCATGGTGTAAATACTACTCCCATTACAAATTTGAATCTACTAACTAACATAATGTCCCTGAAAACAGGAGTTAGGGAGTTAGGAAGAGATGCTAACAACAGGCTCTCACCAGCTGCCAGGGAGAATGAAGGCACATGGCTGTGTTGGCCATTTAAAAACAATGTAAGTCCCACTGAAGAAAGTTGATGAAAAAGAAGAAAAGATAGGAGTAAATCTTGACTTCACAATTTCTACTAAACTCTCACGAACCACCCTAAGGTTGCCTTAGCGGCTTCTTCTGTCACCTTCTCAAAACACCTTGCAGACCATTCATCAAACTGTTAATCTCGCTGTCTTTTTACTTGTTCAGATTCCCCTAGTAGATTGTAAACTTTTTTTTTTTCCCGAGACAGAGTCTCAAAGGGACTACAAGGAGATTGTAAACTCTTTGAGGGCAGAGGTTATGTTATCTTTGTTTTAGCCCCTGAGTCTGGCCCAAAGAAAATACAATTTTTTTAAATTACTGAATAAATGAATGCTTGAAAAATATGGTTCTACCACAAGAGATTGTATCCATTTCTTTATTAGCAATTAGAGGTCATGAGTATTCACCTGGATTTTGGTCTTAATGCAAAATTTTCCTGCTTTGTTGATTTATGGTTGATCTGTAGCATTACCCTTCAACATAGTTATTTGTAGTTGGTGATTAAGTTCTGTGGACTTGTGATTAAGAAGCAATTAATTTTCCATACTTAACAACACTAATGAAATTTCATGTGAAATGAAAAGTAACTACAGAATTAGCATTTGCATCTACTTAGCAGCTTGTCTTCATTATATAACAAACAGAAACAAAGTACTTCAAGTTCATCCTAGCCAAAGGCTTGAGAAGGGAATGTAAGGAGCTAGCTAAAGACAGACAGGCAGGCAAGCAAACAAATAAGCAGAGAAGGCTAACTTAAATTATTATAGATGTATTTACAGAAATGGGTTATCAGTTTTATTGCAGATATACTGGATAATAGAAAAAATTGAATAATTTATCCAGCAATTTTCACATAAGCAATATTATTAAAATGAAGACATGAAGGAAGAGGTTATAGAGGAGAATATATAGAGGCCATGAATAAATGCATTAGGCAGCAGAAATGGTGAATGTTTTAGTAGGTTTGGACTAGGTTTAAAAAAAAGAGAAAGAAAAAAGTACTTAATTTCTATGAAGTCTTAAAATATTTCCTGAGTGGAGTTGCCCAGAGTGGGAAAGTTTATTCTCATCTTTTTATTGCCACTAGTGTTTTCAAAGACCAAAAGTAAGTCTTTGTCATTCTAGATGCTGGAAAATATTAAAAAGAGTAACAAATTAGAGGGTGGTGATAGGGGATGGGAAAAGAAAAGCTGAGGAAAAAGAGTGCTCATAAGCCAAATAAATGTGCACATGAAGATAGCTATGAAGAGCCCTAAACTGCCCTGTGCTGTTTTGCACGTTTAAAGAAAAAAAAGCTTTTTTTAATACAAATACCCCATTTTCTCCTTAACATGTATAATTACATTAATGCCATTGTTATTTTGTATTTCTATAAAATATTATTTTAAAAAACATACTGACTTTTAATTACAGATTAAAAAACAACAACATATTGCCATTTTCACAAGAAATAAACCTAGATGCTAGCTAAGCAGACTTGATTTCTTTAGAAGAGTCATAGTACATTCAGGCATAAATTCCTGTTAATAAGTGTTTGTTTTTCAACGGGATGGAGCCTTTCATTTAAACAAAGACAACTTTTACAACTTTAGAAACAGATGATCCCTCCAGTTAAGAATATTTATGAAAAAAAGTGATTTTTTGAGTATTAAATCAATTTCAGCACAATAACTTCTAATAGCCAGAAATGTAATAAGCACCCCTGAAACCAAATTCAAAAGAAAGTGTCGATGTTCTTCTCTAGTTAGTGGCTGCTCTGTTTGAGGGGTATGTGTGCCTGTGTGTGTATGTGTGTATGTGCATGCATGCACGTGTGTGTATTTCTTGCTAATTCTATACTATTGGATAAATGCAGAGATATGAAAAATGCATGTATTTGTCTTTGGGGTTTTTTTTGAACAATATTGCCTATGCTATTTAAATTATTGGAAATTGCAACTTTCTGTTTCAGTGAACTTTCCAGATATCAAGTGTCAGGCCTCTGAGCCCAAGCTAAGCCATCATATCCCCTGTGACCTGCAGGTACACATCCAGATGGCCGGTTCCTGCCTTAACTCATGACATTCCACCACAAAAGAAGTGAAAATGGCCTGTTACTGCCTTAACTGATGACATTGTCTTGTGAAATTCCTTCTCCTGGCTCATCCTGGCTCAAAAGCTCCCCCACTGAGTACCTTATGACCCCCCACTCCTGCCCGCCAGAGAACAACCCCCTTTGAGTGTAATTTTCTTTTACCTACCCAAATCTTATAAAACGGCCCCACCCCTATCTCCCTTCGCTGACTCTTTTCAGACTCAGCCCGCCTGCACCCAGGTGAAATAAACAGCTTTATTGCTCACACAAAGCCTGTTTGGTGGTCTCTTCATATGGACGCACGTGAAATTTGGTGCCGTGACTCGGATCGGGGGACCTCCCTTAGGAGATCAATCCCCTGTCCTGTTCTTTGCTCCATGAAAAAGATCCACCTACAACCTCAGGTCCTCAGACCCACCAGCCCAAGGAGCATCTCACCAATTTTAAATCCGGTAAGCGGCCTCCTCTTACTCTTCTGCAACCTCTCTCACTATCCCTTAACCACTTTCTCCTTTCCACTCTTCAATCTCGCCTTTCTCTTAATTTCAATTCCTTTCATTTTCTGGTAGAGACAAAGGAGACACGTTTTATCCATGGACCCAAAACTCCAGCGCCAGTCACAGACTGGGAAGGCAGCCATCCCTTGGTGTTTAATCATTGCAGGGACGCCTCTCTGATTATTCACCCACGTTTCAGAGGTGTTGGACTACGCAGGGACGCCTGCCTTGGTCCTTCACCCTTAGCGGCAAGTCCCGCTTTTCTGAAGGAAAGGCAAGTACCCCAACCCCTTCTCCTTCACCCTGAGTGGCAAGTCCTGCTTTTCTGGGGGAGGAGCAAGTACCCCAACCTCGTATCTCTGCACCCCGATCCGTTATTTCCGCACCCCAACCTCTTATATCTCTGCACCCTGATCCCTTATTTCCACGCCCCGACCTGGTATCTCTGTGCCCTGACCCCTTCTCTGCTTCTCTGGAGGGCAGGAACCCCTCACCCCTTCTCCGTGTCTCTCCTCTTTTCTCCGGGCTTGCCTCCTTCACTATGGGCAAGCTTCCACCTTCCATTCCTCCTCCTTCTCCCTTAGCCCGTGTTCTTAAGAACTTAAAACCTCTTCAACTCTCACCTGACCTAAAATCTAAGCGTCTTATTTTCTTCTGCAATGCCACTTGACCCCAATACAAACTGAACGGTAGTTCCAAATAACCAGAAAACAACACTTTCAATTTTTCCATCCTACAAGATCTAAATAATCCTTGTCATAAAATAGGCAAATAGTCTGAAGTGCCTGACATCCAGGCATTCTTTTACACATCGGTCCCTCTCTAGTCTCTGTTCCCAATGCAACTCATCCCAAATCTTCCTTCTTTCCCTCCCACCTGTCCCCTCAGTCCCAATCCCAAGTGTCGCTGAGTCTCTCTAATCTTCCTTTTCTACAGACCCATCTGACCTCTCCCCTCCTCCCCAGGTTGCTCCTCTCCAGGCCGAGCTAGGTCCCAATTCTTCCTTAGCCTCCGCTCCTCCACCCTATAATCCTTTTATCACCTCCCCTCCCCATACCCGGTCCAGCTTACAGTTTCATTCTGTGACTAACCCTCCCCCACCTGCCCAGCAATTTAGTCTTAAAAAGGTGGCTGGAGCTAAACGCATAGTCAAGGTTAATGCTCCTTTTTCTTTATCCCAAATCAGATAGTGTTTAGGCTCTTTTTCATCAAATATAAAAATCCAGCCCAGTTCATGACTCGTTTGGCAGCAACCCTGAGACGCTTTACAGCTCTAGACCCTAAAAGGTCAAAAGGCCGTCTTATTCTCAAAATACATTTTATTACCCAATCTGCTCCTGACATTAAATAAAACTCCAAAAATTAAATTCCGGCCCTCAAACCCCACAACAAGATTTAATTAACCTCGCCTTCAAGGTGTACAATAATAGAAAAATGTTGCAATTCCTTGCCTCCACTGTGAGACAAACCCTAGCCACATCTCCAGCACACAAGAACTTCTAAACGCCTGAACCGCAGTGGCCAGGCGTTCCTCCAGAACAACCTTCCCCAGGAGCTTGCTACAAGTGGCAGAAATCTGGCCACCAGGCCAAGGAATGCCCATAGCCCAGGATTCCTCCTAAGCCATGTCCCATCTCTGCGGGACCCCACTGGAAATCAGACTGTTCAACTCACCTGGCAGCCACTCCCAGAGCCCCTGGAACTCTGGCCCAAGGCTCTCTGACTACTTCCCAGATCTTCTTGGCTTAGCGGCTGAAGATTGATGCTGCCTGATTGCCTCAGAAGCCCCCTAGACCATCACGGACGCCGAGCTTCAGGTAACTCTCACAGTAGAAGGTAAGTCCGTCCCCTTCTTAATCAATATGGAGGCTACCAACTCCACATTACCTTATTTTCAAGGGCCTGTTTCCCTTGCCTCCATAACTGTTGTGGGTATTGAAAGCCAGACTTCTAAACCTCTTAAAACTCCCCAACTCTGGTGCCAACTTAGACAATACTCTTTTAAGCACTCCTTTTACTTATCCCCACCTGCCCAGTTCCCTTATTAGGCTGAGACACTTTAACTAAATTATCTGCTTCCCTGACTATTCCTGGATTACAGCTGCATCTCATTGCTGCCCTTCTTCCCAATCCAAAGCCTCCTTTGCGTCCTCCTCTTGTATCCCCCTACCTTAACCCACAAGTATAAGATACCTCTACTCCCTCCTTGGCGATCAATCATGCACCCCTTACCATCTCATTAAAACCTAATCACCCTTACCCCGCTCAATGCCAATATCCCATCCCACAGCATGCTTTGAAAAGATTAAAGCCTGTTATCACTCGCCTGCTACAGCATGGCCTTTTAAAGCCTATAAAGTCTCCTTACAATTCCCCCATTTTACCTGTCCTAAAACCAGACAAGCCTTACAAGTTAGTTCAGGATCTGTGCCTTATCAACCAAATTGTTTTGCCTATCCGCCCCATGGTGCCAAACCCATATACTCTCCTATCCTCAATACCTCCCTCCACAATTCATTATTCTGTTCTAGATCTCAAACATGCTTTCTTTACTATTCCTTTGCACCCGTCATCCCAGCCTCTCTTTGCTTTCACTTAGACTGACCCTGACACCCATCAGGCTCAGCAAATTACCTGGGCTGTACTGCCGCAAAGCTTCACAGACAGCCCCCATTACTTCAATCAAGCCCAAATTTCTTCCTTAGCTGTTACCTATCTCAGCATAATTCTCGTAAAAACACACGTGGTCTCCCTGCTGATCATGTCTGATTAATCTCCCAAACCTCAGTCCCTTACAAAACAACAACTCCTTTCCTTCCTAGGCATGGTTAGTGCGGTCAGAATTCTTACACAAGAGCCAGGACCTTACCCTGTAGCCTTTCTGTCCAAACAACTTGACCTTACTGTTTTAGCCTAGCCATCATGTCTCCGTGCAGTGGCTGCTGCCGCCCTAATACTTTTAGAGGCCCTCAAAATCACAAACTATGCTCAACTCACTCTCTATATTTCTCATAACTTCCAAAATCTATTTTCTTCTTCATACCTGACGCAGATACTTTCTGCTCCCCGGCTCCTTCAGCTGTACTCACTCTTTGTTAAGTCCCACAATTACCATTGTTCCTGGCCCGGACTTCAATCCAGCCTCCCACATTATTCCTGATACCACACCTGATACCACACCATGACTGTATCTCTCTGATCCCCCGACATTCACCCCATTTCCCCATATTTCCTTCTTTCCTGTTCCTCACCCTGATCACGCTTGATTTATTGATGGCAGTTCCACCAGGCCTAATCGCCACACACCAGCAAAGGCAGGCTATGCTATAGTACAAGTCACTAGCCCGCCTCTTAGAACCTTTCATTTCCTTTCCATCATAGAAATCTATCCTCAATGAAGTAACTTCTCAGTGTTCCATCTGCTATTCTACTACTCCTCAGGGATTATTCAGGCCCCCTCCATTCCCTACACATCAAGCTCGAAGATTTGCCCCCACCCAGGACTGGCAAATTAGCTTTACTCAACATGCCCCGAGTCACAAAAACTAAAATACCTCTTAGTCTAAGTAGACACTTTCTCTAGATAGGTAGAGGCCTTTCCTACAGGGTCTGAGAAGGCCACCACAGTCATTTCTTCCCTTCTGTCAGACATAATTCCTCAGTTTAGCCTTCCCACCTCTATACAGTCTGATAACAGACCAGCCTTTATTAGTCAAATCAGCCAAGCAGTTTTTCAGGCTCTTAGTATTCAATGAAACCTTTATATCCCTTACAGTCCTCAGTCTTCAGGAAAAGTAGAACAGACTAAAGGTCTTTTAAAAACACACCTCACCAAGCTCAGCCACCAACTTAAAAAGGAATAGACAATACTTTTACCACTTCCCCTTCTCAGAATTCAGGCCTGTCCTCAAAATGCTACAAAGTACAGCCCATTTAAGCTCCCGTATAGATGCTCCTTTTTATTAGGCCCCAGTCTCATTCCAGACACCAGACCAACTTAGACTGTGCCCCAAAAAACTTGTCATCCCTACTACTGTCTAGTCATACTCCTATTCACCGTTCTCAACTACTCAAACATGCCCTGCTCTTGTTTACACTGCCAGTTTACACTGTTTCTCCAAGCCATCACAGCTGATATCTCCTGGTGCTATCCCCAAACCACCACTCTTAACTCTTAAAGTAAATAAATAATCTTTACTGGCAAGGCTATGCTGAACCTGCTTAGACACTCTCTAATCAGATGTCCTAGGTCCTCCCAATTCTTAGTCCTTTTATACCTGTTTTTCTCCTTCTCTTATTCCATTTAGTTTTTCAATTCATACAAAACTGTATCCAGGCCATCACCAATAATTCTAAATGACAAATGTTTCTTCTAACAACCCCACAATATCACCCCTTACCACAGAATCTTCCTTCAGCTTAATCTCTCCCACTCTAGGTTCCCACGCCGCCCCTAATCCGGCTCGAAGCAGCCCTGAGAAACATCGCCCATTATCTCTCCATACCATCCCCAAAACTTTTCACTGTCCTAACACTTTATCACTATTTCATTTTATTTTTCTTATTAATATAAGAAGACTGGAATGTCAGGCCTCTGAGCCCAAGCTGAGCCATCATATCCCCTGTGACCTGCACGTACACATCCAGATGGCTGGTTCCTGCCTTAACTCATGACATTCCACCACAAAAGAAGTGAAAATGGCCTGTTCCTGCCTTAACTGATGACACTGTCTTGTGAAATTCCTTCTCCTGGCTCATCCTGGCTCAAAAGCTCCCCCACTGAGTACTTTGTGACCCCCACTCCTGCCCACCAGAGAACAACCCACTTTGACTGTAATTTTCCTTTACCCACCCAAATCTTATAAAACCCCTTTACCTACCCAAATCTTATAAAGCCCCACCCCTATCTCCCTTCGCTGACGCTCTTTTCAGACTCAGCCTGCCTGCACCCAGGTGAAATAAACAGCTTTATTGCTCACACAAAGCCTGTTTGGTGGTCTCTTCACACGGACACGAGTGAAATCAGTATTTGTATTTTTGAGCACCAAATTGCTTTTCTTTAATAAATGTATTCATATATCTAAAACATTTTAAAGTCCCTGCTTTCCTAAGCAGAATAGATATAATATAATTGAGGTTTTGACTCCCCATCAGTGTCATTAATAATAGTGCTTACTGTTTAATGCTGCCATACAAGGATACCTCAAGACCCACTAAATACACTGGGTGTTTTGGTTCTACTCTGAGGGACTCCAAAATGCTATATGTTTTGAGCGGTTTACTAACAGTTTTGTCTGCTGATAATAATACTCTCTTTATCATTATTTGCTCTCTGTTAAGGCCTAAAACTGAATCATCATATTTATCAAAATTGTGCATATCAAAAATGCAAAGTAGATTTTTAGTTTAAATATTTTAACATCCCTTCCTTTTAATTTTTTTGTAGTGATTGGGTCTCTCTTTTTTGCCAAGGCTGGTCTCGAACTCCTGGCATCAAGTGATCCTCCCACCCGGACCTCCCAAAGTAATGGGATTACAGGCTAAAGGTATAAGCCACCACACCCAGCCACCACACACATCCCTTGACACTAAGTTTGGACTCACTTTGTTTTTTTTTTTTTTTTTGGTTGTGATTAAAATAAACAAGGTATTTACAATACTTACATGTGAAAAAATGAGGTGCTGGATATTTTGGGAAATCATGAAGATCACTAACAATATAAAAAACAAAAATAAAGTTCTGAGAATCTGACTCAAAGATAAAAAGTTTGTTCTAGGTCCACTGGGTATGCTGTTGGTTCCTCTTGTCAACTGACATCTAGAGGACAGATGGAAATATTTCAGGGACTGCTCTTTTATCTGAGAAAAACTGTGAGTGCTCACTTTCCCCACCCTTGGGCCTTCTCCTTCCCTCTCACTTTCATATGCATGCAGCCACCCCCCCAACACATCTCTTAAGGCTTTTCTGATAAGGAGGGGTGTTCTATCCATGCATCCTTTTTAAAAATAAGAATAATAATAATAATAACTTTTCTTGATTGTCTACCCAAGGTTCCTTCTGCATTTCAGGCCACATGTGCAATACTAAGCAACAGACATAAAATCATGACAGATGTTCTGAGTGAACTGAAGCTGTTGACCATCTACCACTTTCTCCTCCGCCAGCTGTAGTTTCACGACAAAGAAAGATGAAAATTTACCAAGCAAATGATCTCTTTTAGGCCATAGAGATTTAAGTGCAATTGTAAATATTTTTGTTGCATTTCTTTGGTTGAAACCCATTTTATACCTGAAACATTAATAAAAAGGTATTTAAAGATAGACTGACTACATATCTTTTGAGAGCAGAAGGAGGAACTCTTAATAATAATGAAATGGGCTTCAGCCCTCGGGCACTGAAGAGTCCATGCCAACCGGGAGTGGAAGGGATCCCTCAGCACACTACAACATGGCCAGACTGCTTCTTTCTTTCTTAATTTTATTTTATTTTAAGTTTGGGAATACGTGTGCAGGACATGTAGGTTTGTTACATAGGTAAACGTGTGCCATGGTGCTTTGCTGCACCTATCAACCCATCACCTAGGTATTAAGCCCAGCATGCATTAGCTATTAATCCTAATGCTCTCCCTCCCCCAACCTCCCTGACAGGCCCCAGTGTGTGTTGTTCCCCTCCCTGTGTCCATATGTTCTCATTGTTCAGCTCCCACTTATAAGTAAGAACATGCGGTGTTTGGTCTTCTGTTCCTGTGTTAGTTTGCTGAGAATAATGGTTTCTAGCTCCATCCATATGCATGCAAAGAGCGTGATCTTGTTGTGTTTTATGGCTGCATAGTATTCCATGGTGTATATGTACATTTTCTTTATCCAGTCTATCATTGATGGGCATTTGGGTTGATTCCATGTCTTTGCTATTGTGAATAGTGCTGCAATGAACATATGTGCACGTATCTTTTTGGGGGGGGGGATGGAGGGCACAGAGTCTTGCTCCGTCGGCTAGGCTGGAGTGCAATGGCAGGATCTCAACTCACTGCAACCTCCATCTCCCAGGCTCAAGCAATTCTCCTGCCTCAGCCTCCCGAGTAGCTGGGATTACAGGCATGTGCCACCATGCCCAGCTAATTTTTGTATTTTTAGTAGAAATGGGGTTTCACCATGTTGGCCAGGCTGGTCCCGAACTCCTGACCTCAGGTGATCCACCTGCTTAGGCCTCCCAAATTGCTGGAATTGTAGGCATGAGCCATCGCTCCCGACCGTGTGCATGTATCTTTATAACAGAATGATTTATATTCCTTTGGGTATATATCCAGTAATGGGATTGCTGGGTCAAATTGTATTGCTGATTCTAGGTCTTTGAGGAATTGCCACACTGTCTTCCACAATGGTTGAACTAATTTACACTCCCACCAACAGTGTAAAAGCATTCCTATTTATCCACAGCCTCACCAGAATCTGTTGTTTCCTGACTTTTTAATCATAGCCATTCTGACTGGCATGAGATGGTATCTCACTGTGGTTTTGATTTGCATTTCTCTAATGATCAGTGATGATGAGCTTTTTTTTCACGTTTGTTGGCTGCATAAATGTCTTCTTTTGACAAGTGTCTGTTCATGTCTTTTGCCCACTTTTTCAACAGGGTTGTTTGTTTTCTTCTTGTAAATTTGTTTAAGTTCCTTGAAGATTCTGGATATTAGACTGTTGTCAGATGGATAGTGTGCAAAAATTTTCTCCCATTCTGTAGGTTATCTGTTTGCTCTAATGATAGTTTCTTTTTTGCTGTGCAGAAGCTCTTTTTTTTTATTTTTTTATTTTTTTTAGACAGAGTCTCACTCTATCTCCCAGGCTAGAGTGCAATGGCATGATCTCAGCTCACTGCAATCTCTGCCTCCCGAGTTCAAGTGATTCTCATGCCTCAGCCTCCCAAGGAGCTAGGATTACAGGCACGTTCCACCACACCCAGCTAATTTTTGTATTCTTAGTAGAGATGGGGTTTCACCATGTTGGCCAGGCTGGTCTTGAACTCCTGACCTCAGGTGATCCACCCACCTTGGCCTCCCAAACTGCTGGGATTACAGGTGTGAGCCACCACACCCAGCTGGCAGAGCTCTTTAGTTAGATCTCATTTGTCCCAAAATTTTTCTTTTGTTGCAATTGCTTTTGATGTTTTTGTCATGAAATCTTTGCATGTACCTATGTCCTGAAAGTTATTGCCTACATTTTCTTCTAGAGTTGTTATAGTTTCAGGTTTCACATGTAAGTCTTTAATTCATCTTGAGCTAATTTTTGTATAAGGTGTAAGGAAGGGGTCTACTTTCAACTTTCTGCATATGGCTAGCCACTTTTCCTAGCACCATTTATTAAATAGGGAATCCTTTCCCCATTGCTTTTGTCAGGTTTGTCAGAGATCAGATGGTTGTAGATATGTAGTCTTATTTCTGAGATCTCTATCCTGTTCCATTGGTCTATGTGTCTGTTTTTGTACCAGTACCATGCTGTTTTAGTTACTGTAGCCTTGTAGGATGGTTTAAAGTTGGGTAGCGTGATGCCTCCAGCTTTGTTCTTTTTGTTTAGGATTGTCTTGGCTATATGGTCTCCAAGAGCAAAAAACCCAAAAGCTAGCAGAAGACAAGAAATAACCAAGGTCAGAACTGAACTGAAGGAGACAGAGACATGAAAAACCCTTCAAAAAAATCAATGAATTCAGGAGCTGTTTTTTGAAAAAATTAATAAAATAAACCACTAGCTAAACTAATGAAGAAAAGAGAGAAGACTCAATAGACACAATAAAAAATGATAAAGGGGATACCACTATGACCCCACAGAAATACAACCATCTGAGAATACTAAAAACATCTCTATGCAAATAAACTAGAAAATATAGGAGAAAGTGATAAATTCCTGGACACATACACCTTCCCAAGACTAAACCAGGAAGAAGGTGAATCCCTGAATAAACCAATAACAAGTTCTGAAATTGAGGCAGTAATAAATGGCCTACCAACCAAAAAAAGCCCAGGACCAGATGAACTTACAGCTGAATTCTACCAAAGGCACAAAGAGGAGCTGGTACCATTTCTTCTGAAATTATTCCAAACAATTAAAAGGATCCCTAACTCATTTTATGAAGACAGAATCATCCCAACACCAAAACCTGGCAGAGATACAGCAAAAAAAGAAAACTTCAGGCCAATATCCCTGATGAACATCAGTGCTAAAATCCTCATGAAATACTGGCAAACTGAATCCAGTGGCTCATCAAAAGGCTTATCCACCACAATCAACTTGGCTTCATCCCTAGGGTGCAAGGTTGGTTCAACATATGCAAATCAATAAATGTAATTCGTTACATAAATAGAACTAAAGACAAAAACCACACAATTAATAGATGCAGAGAAGGTCTTCGATAAAATTCAACATCTCTTTATGTTAAAAACTCTCAATAAACTAGGTGTTGATGAAACATATCTTAAAATAATAACAGCCATTTATGACAGACACACAGCCAATATTATACTGAATGGGCAAAAGCTGGACGCATTCCCCTTGAAAACTAGAACAAGGATGCCCTCTCTCATTACTCCTATTCAATATAGTATTGGAAGTTCTGGCCAGGGCAATCAGGCAAGAGAAAGAAATAAAGCATATTCAAATAGAAAGAGAGGGAGTCAAACTGTCTGTTTGCAGATGATATAATCCTATATCTAGAAAACCCCATCATCTCGGCCCAAAAGCTCCTTAAGCTGATAAGCAACTTCAGCAATGTCTCAGGATACAAAAATCAATGTGCAAAAATCACAAGCATTCCTATACACCAGCAGTAGACAAGCAGAGAGGCAAATCATTAATGAACTCCCATTCATAATTGCTACAATGAGAATAAAATAGCTAGGAATACAGCTAACAAGGGAAGTGAAGGACTTCTTTAAGGAGAACTACAAACCACTGCTCAAGGAAATTGGAGAGGACACAAACAAATGGGAAAACATTCCACACTCATGGATAGGAAGAATCAATATCATTAAAATGGCCATACTGCCCAAAGTAATTTATAGATTCATTGCTATTCCCATTAAACTACTGTTGACATTCTTCACAGTCAGACTGCTTATTTAAGGGTGTCCCTGATCCCTTTTCTCCTCACTGGGCAGGACCTCACAACCAGGGCCTCCAGCCACCCCTGTTGGTGTTCTCTGGCCAATAAAGATTTGTAACCCCCTGGGATGGGGCTCCCAGAGAGAGAGGCAGGCTACCATCTTTGCTGTTTGAATGACTCAGCTATTCCAGCCTTCGGGGTTTGGAGTGTCAGAGATGACCAGGGGCTGAAGCAAACCCCCTAGCACAGCATGGTTGCTCTACCAAAACATGGCTAGACTGCTTTTCTAAGCAGGTCCCCAATCTCATTCCCCCTCACTGGGCAGGACCTTCCAACCAGGGTCTACAGCCATCTCTTATAGGTGCCTTTGGGCCAACAACAGACCTATAACTCTCTGGGATGAAGTTTTGAGACGGAGGGGACAGGCTGCCATCTTTGCTGTTTCACAGCCTTCACTGGTGGTACCTCTAGGTCCTGGAAAATCCGAGGTGACTAGGGACTGGAGTGGGCCCAACCATACTGCACCAGCCCTACAGAAAAGTAGCCAGACTGTTACATTGGTGTCTGTTCCCATATCCCCTCACAGGGACTCCAGACCTGGGCCTCCAGCCACTCCCTACCAAAGCAATCGACCCAGTAGAAACTCAGCAACTCTCTGGACAGAGCCTCCAGGGGCAACTAAAAGCATCTCTGTCACTGCCTCTGTAGCGAAACTGCCGTTGCCACTGTCAGACTACTGAAGGAGCAAAGATCCCAAGTGCCCCATTCACCACTCCAAGGTGCAGTCAACCCAAGGAGAGGAAGCCAATCCATCTCCCACGGGTCCCACACACCCCCAGCTGCTCATCACCAGACAGGGAATGCCTGGCTTAGGCCCACAGCACAAACCCTCCATCCTGGGCTGATTGCATTGAGCGATTGCTGATCTGCATCTCTCTGGAGTGGAGTCCCCAGGAAACAAGCAAATGACCCTCAGCCACAATCACTACTAAGATACCTCCCTCTGGCCAGGCACAGTGGCTCATGCTTGTAATCCCAGCACTTTGGGAGGCCGAGGCGGACGGATCACGAGGTGAGGAGATCGAGATCATCCTGGCTAACAGGGTGAAACCCTGACTGTACTAAAAATACAAAAAAATTGGTCAGGTGTGTTGGCAGGCACCTGTAATTCCAGCTACTTGGGAGGCTGAGGCAGGAAAATTGCTTGAGCCCAGGAGGCAGAGGTTGCAGTGAGCCAAGATCACGCCACTGCACTCCAGACTGGGTGACAGAGCAAGAATCCATCTCAAAAAAAAAAAAAAAAAAAAAAAATCCTAAACAAAGCCTCAGCCCAGTGGAAACACCAGAAAAGAAATCTATTGACTACACTCAGTCTACACTGCAGTAAAAGGAGCACCCACATGCAAACATGAAAAAGAACCAACACAAGAACTCTGGTAACTCGGATGACCAGAGTGTTGTATGTCCTACAAACAGCTGCACCAGTTTTCTAACAAGAGTTCTCAACTAGGCTGAACTGGCTAGAATGACAGAATTAGAATTCAGAATATGGATAGGAACAAAAATCAATGAGATTCAGGAGAACAGCAAAACACAATGCAAGGAAAATAAGAATTACAATAAAGTGATACAGGAGCTGAATGACAAAATAGCCAGTATAGAAAAGAACCTAACGGATCTGACAGAATTGTGTGAATAACACAATACAGGAATTTCACAATGCAATTGCAAGTATTAACAACAGAGTAAATCAAGCTGAGGAAAGAGTCTCAGAACTTGAAGACTGGTTCTCTGAAATAAGACAGTCAGACAAAAATAAAGACGAAGAATTAAAAGGAATTAACAAAACCTCTGCGAGTATGAGATTATGTAAACAGGCAAAATCTATGAATCATTGGCATTCCTAAAAGGCGAGGGGCCCAGGAGAAAGCAAATAACTTGGAAAACATATTACAGGATATCATCAATGAAAACTTCCCCACCCTTGCTAGAGAGGCCAACAGTCAAATTCAGGAGTTTAGGATTTTCCAAGGTAAAAATGAAAGAAACAATGTTAAAGGTAGCTAGAGAGAAAGGGCAGGTCACCTACAAAAGAACTCCCATCGGGCTAACAGCAGACCTCTCAGCTTAAACCTTACAAGTCAGAAGGGATTGGGGGCCTATACTCAACATTCTAATATCTAGAAAACCCCACAGTCTTGGCCCGAAAGCTCCTTAAAAGTTGCAGTATACAAAATCAATGTACAAAAATCATTAGGATTTCTATATACCAAAAGCAGCAAAGCGTAGAGCCAAATCAGAAAGGCAAGCCTATTCACAACTACCAGCAAAAAATAAATACATAAAATAAAATACCTTGGAATACAGCTAACCATAGAAGTGGATGATCTCTACAATGAGAATTAGAAAACACTACTCAACAATCTCTACAATGAGAATTACAAAGCACTACTCAAAGAAATCATAGAAGACACAAACAAATGGAAAAACATCCCATGCTCATGGATAGGAAGAATCAATATCATTAAAATGGCTATACTGCCCAAACCAATTTACAGATTCAATGCTATTTCTATCCAACTACCAACACATTCTTCACAGAACTAGAAAAAAACTATTTTAAAATTCATATAGAACAAAAAAAAAGAGCCCGAATAGCCAAGGCAATCCTAAGCAAAAAGAACAAAGGTGGAGGCATTATGTTACCCAACTTCAAACTATACAGGTTACAGTAACTGAAATAGCATGGTTCTGGTACAAAAACAGATACATAGACCAATGGAACAGAATAGAGAGCCAAGAAATAAGAACACACATCTATGACCATTTGATCTTTGACAAGGCTGACAAAAACAAATGATGGGAAAAGGCTCCCTATTCAATAGATGGTGCTGGGATAACTGGCTAGCCATATGCAGATGATTGAAACAGGACCCCTTCCTTACACTATACACAAAAATCAACTCAAGATGGATAAAAACTTAAATGTAAAACCCAAAACTATAAAAACCCTGGAAGACGACCTAGACAATACCATCCTGGACATAGGAATGGGAAAAGATTTCATGACAAAGACACCAAAAGCAATCACAACAAAAGCAAAACTGACAAAAGAGATCTAATTAAACTTAGGAGCTTATGAACAGCAAAAGAAACTATCAACAGAGTAAACAGGCAACCTATAGAATGGGAGAAAATTTTTGCAAACTCTCCATCTAACTAAGGTCTAATATCCAAAATTTATAGGGAATATAAACATATTTACAGGAGAAAAACAAACAATCCTATTAAAAAGTGGGCAAAGGACATGAGCAAATGCTTTTCTAAAGAAGACATGCATGCATCCAACAAGCATACTCTTAAAAGCTCAATATCACTGATCATTAGAGAAATGCAAATCAAAACCACTAACAAGATAAGATACAAGCCAGAATGACTATTATTAAAAAGTAAAAATAAATAAATAAATAAATAACATTTACTGGCAAGGTTGCAAAGAAAAGGGAACACTCATATAATGTTGGTGGGAGTATAAATTAGTACAACCATTGTGAAAGAAGTATAGGGATTCCTCAGAGAACTAAAAACAGAACCACTGTTTGGCCCAGCAATTTCATTACTGGGTATATACCCAAAGGAATATAAATCATTCTACTGTAAAGGCGCATGCATGCATATGTTCATTGCAGCACTATTCACAGTAGTAAAGACATTGAATCAACATAAATATCTATAAATGACAGGTTGGATAAAGAAAACGTGGTACATATACACCGTGGAATACTATACAGCCATGAAAAAGAATGAGAAAATGTCTTTTGCAGGAACATGGATGGAGCTGGAGGCTATTACCCTTAGCAAATAGGATAATGCAGGAACAGAAAACCAAATACCACATGTTCTCACTTGCAATTGGGAGTTAAATGATAAGAACCTATGAACACAAAGAAGGAAACACACTGGGGTCTACTTGAGGGAGGAGGGTGAGAGAGAAAGAGGAACAGAAAAGATAACTATTGGGTACTGGGCTTAATTCCTGGGTGATGAAATAATATGTACAACAAACACCCCATGACACATGTTTTTCTACGTAACAAATCTTCACATGTACCCCTGAACCTTAAATAAAAGTTATAAAAAGAGAATTAAAAAATAGAAAAAAGTAACAATGAAATGGAATATGGCATAATCAGGAACTATCCTGGACAAATGGAATACATGGTCACCCTACAAAAGTAACACATGATACTATGAGTCAGAGTACAGACCCTCACTGGTCACACTGAAGACATGTTTAGTAAGACTGCACACACATTTGTGATGCTAAAATGTCAAAATTAAATGTGACAGGAATATTGGAGGAGAATCAAAACTTGAAATATGATATTTTATATCTAACTGTATATCATCATTTGGTACATTAAAAAATTCTATTATGTATTCATCTTATTTGTATGTTACCCTATCAGATGAGATTATTTTTAAAAATAGTATCCTAAAAAAAGGTGCCTATTTGGAGCTTGCAGTGAGCCAAGATTGCGCCACTGCCCTCCAGCCTGGGGCGACAGTGCGAGACTCCATCTCAAAAAAAAAAAAAAGTTGCCTCTTTTGATGCATTCTCAAAGAGGTGATTTTCAAAAAGGAATCTCTGTCCTTAACAGTAGATAGTTTAGATATATTATTTTTGTTCTCCATGCCTTTAATTTTCACCTCAGAGTAACATTAAAGTTTGTGTATGAAATGACTATTGGATAAATACTCTTGTAAATAAGCATGCCTTGAAGCTCAATGTTTGAGGATTCCTTATTAGAAATTGAAATGATAATTGTATGGCTGGCTTGAATGTAGGCTTCAAAACACATAAGTCAGACTGATTCTCAGCCTAGGGAAGGGTTTTACATTCAGGCTGGGATTCTGCGGAGATAAAAGCAGCTATCAATTGATGATGTCTACTCTAAGTGTAGTACGGAGAAGCTCCTGAGAGCTCATGTGCCACATATTTGCTGGTCTTGTTCTTTTAAAGTCCTAATACAATACCCCATCATTCAAGGTCCCCTCTACAAACTTGCTTTTCAAGATTTATATCCTAAACAACCACCCCAACTAAACTTCTACTCTAACTAGTCTGATAAATTTATTGTCCTCTGAAAAATCTTATTTCATTCCTTACATTTCTTAAGTAGATTTCCCAAGAAAGAGACTATAAGACTGAAATCTGCATGTAGGAAGTTTGATGGAAAGGTCTCTGGGAAGCACCTGTAAGTAAGTAATGAAGGAAGATTGGGCAGAGGGAGAAGTTGAACAGTGCTGTGGTTGCAAAAAGGACTTCAGCCACAACCATGAGGAGCTCCAGAGCTGGACTGGCCTGCAGAGTTGTCTCATAATGAACCAAGGAGAGAGGCTTTTGTACCTTCATGTTGACCAGTCATTGGGTATAAGTTGCCATAACCTTGACTGAGTGACACAGGTCCCTTGAGCTGATGGTAGCTCCTAGACAAGGACTCAGCTGTGAATTTCAGCAGCTAACTCTTCAGACAGCCAACGAATTGATGCCTGGGTGCTGTAGCAGAAACGTGGGTGGCACACCAGCATTCACTACGCCACTCTTACCTGAGAGGCCACTTTGATCTTTCTTATTCTTCCCTCCTATAGGACTCTCTCTTTGCAGCAAAGGTCAAGTGCCACCAGTTATTCCTTTCCTGGTCCTACCACCCTAGGCTAGAGAAAGTTTCCACCCTTCTGAATTCCATTATCATATCATGAGAGCGTGGTGCACAGCTGATCCCGAGCACAGTAGAAGCAGAGTATAGGTTGAAACCCAACCCTATCCACTTAGACCCTATCCACTTCTTTTCGTACAACTTGATATGCATGGAGGGTTTGTTTTGAATAAAAACCTAGGGAGGGTGTCTAGCACCTGGGATGCAGACATGGATAAGTAGAAAAGCACAAGCCATAAAAGCAACTGCATTGAGTTAGTTCTCATTTGGTCCCATAAGCCCCCTGACCTTTATAGGAGTTAGAACCAAAAGTTTAGGGAGATATTTTCAAGAGTGGTTTTATGATACTTGCTATTCAAGTAGTGCAGTTTCTAGAGCTGATGTGATGCCCAGTGACACAAGTTAGAGAGCATGTCTTCTCCTCAACTGTCCTGCAAGCTTCTATGTAGCCTTTGCACTCCAACCAGAAGGATCAGTGATGGCATTCAAAGGTTGGGTAGTCCCATGGAGGGCCCTGGCAGCCACTGAAAAGGTGGGACTATTTTTCAAGTGTCCTGCAGACATCAATGAAGAACCTAGAACAGAAAACATGAATGAACAATTCATGAGCACATTTGAGCAACACTTAAGACTTTCATGTGGCTTTCATTTTTCTCTGAGGAGATGACTGGGTTTATAACTTGATTAATGGGGAAATGGGAGGAAGGAATACAGTTTCCCAGTTACTGAAACTCATGGATGGATTTTAGTGTGAACCAATTTGAAAATTTCAGGTTCACCTGAAAGTTATCACACAATGCTTTGGAGAGATTTAACTGTTTATGTGTGTATCTTTGCTTTCTAACTAGATTACAATAACTCTGCAGGTAAGGACCATGTCTTTCCCTCACAAATATTTAATGATTAATTCATACATTGATGGCAGTGGATCTCTTGGGTCCTGAAGTAGGTAATTTTATTTACCTGATTCTTATTTGCAGACTAGGGCTTGGTGAGCATAGAATCATAAAGGGGTGTTTTCTCATTAGTCACCACCCAGTGACTACTGTCTTTTTCCACCAGCCTTTTTCTTTTAAGATCAGAGTCCCTATGCTTTTGTTTGTCTTCTAAATGTCTCATGTTTCTGTCTTCACTTCTTCCAACACTGATGATTACCTTGTTGTGGTCTTGACCTATTCCTCCATCAAAACCTACATAGTTTATAGGATCACTGAGTTCTCAGACACTGATGACATTAACCCAGTTTTCATAGGGTATTTAACATGTTTGAACCACAGACAAGAAAGAGAATTAAATACAGGCCCTAGCCTATGCTACTTTTTAATCTTCTTGCATTATGCTCTTAGATTTCTGGGTTTTCCCTACGTGTTTTGGCAATAAAACTGAAAGCTGATAAGACATTAGTTGGTGCAGTCCCAAATATTTTCAAACAGTGAATATGAAAAATAAGAGGCCAGATGAATCAATTAGTCTGAGATAATTTTATGGGGTTACTCATTGGATTATAGGTTGGTTGGTTATTCCACTATATTTTCTTGCTCTCCTTTCCCAAACATAGAAAATTCTCACTATACAAAGTCTGTTCAATCTAAACTTCAAAAATGACCTCCAACATACATACTTTGTTCAAGATGCAGGAACCATTTCCTGAATTTTAACTGGGCCAAAGAGACATATGTGTATGCATATCCATGATATTCTCATAAATACATAATATGTTACATATACAAATGTTTTATACTTTTTTCATAATGAACAATATGTAGACAAACACAGAGACTAAGACAAGTGCAAACATAAATAGGAGAGGATTCAAAATCAAATCTATGGAGAAACTGGAGAATGTTTTTAGGTGTCAGCAATTTGCTTGGTAACAAGATCTCTATGCTTAGAACTTTTTCTGTGTACTTAAATGAGAATTTTTGACTAGATGATCCAGACTATTATATCACCATTTTCTTTTTTTTTTTTTTTTTTGATGATGATGATAGAGGCTTAGAAATACAAAAGAGAACAGGAAATCTCCTTAAAAAAAATTACAGCATTGTCTTGCATAGGCTATAACCACTCCCTGAACTGCCAACTCAGTGAGCACTATGAAACCATCTTACAAGGAAATACCCTATTCTCTGCAACCCAGAAAGCATCTTGATCATCAGTTATCCTCTAGCTGAGTTCCTTATCTGACCCAAGTCTTCTTTCTGCAAACCTTTTGTTCAGGCATTTTCTTTCTACTACTACTTACTAAAATTGAGAAGGTCAAAGCGCAAGTGGTAATTGCTCTTGGCACTTTAGAAAATGGTTTTCTTTCCATACCTATCATTTTCTTTAAAGCCTTCTTCTGCCAAGTCTCTATCAGTTGTTCTTTGTACTGTAGATCAACACATTCAGGACCCCTCTACCTCCTAAGTCCCTTTCTGGTATTGGGGAGTTTAATATTCAGTGAAGTAGCCCAATGTAAATATGTTTTCCATGCTATGGTTCTGGTAAAAAGGAGAAGAAAATGAGTAGAAAACAAGATGCTTTTTCTGCATTTATGATGTCATCACAAAGTAGTTGAGAATTGGAGGTGGGTTTATGTAGCAGAGACAAGACAATTGGGGGAGAACTTAAATGGAGGAAAAAAAACTTAGTACTGTTAAAAGAAAAACATCAACTGAATTAAATTTAAAAGAGTTTAATTGAGCAGTGAACTATTCAGTCAGCCTCCTGAGCCAGAGTGGATTCAGAGACTCCAGTGCAGCCATGTGGTGGAGGAATATTTACGGACAGACTAAGAAAAGTGATGTACAGAAAATGGAAGTGAGGTATAAAGACAGCTGGATGGGTTACAGTTGAGTGTTTGCCTTATTTGAACATAGTTTAAATAGTTGGCTACATTTTATTGGCCAAAACTCAATGATTGGCACAAGTGTAGACTAGTCAGTTTACACCTCTACCTGTTACGGCTCACAATGTACAGAGAAACCTTTAGGCCAAACTTAAAATATGTAAGGAGGCAGCTTTAGGCTAAACTTGATTTAACGGTACTATTTTTCTCTATTTAAGGTCGCTAAGAGAAAGGCCATATAAGCAGTTCACCTTTCCACAACTAATGCATCATTTATTTGGATTTCTATTTGCCATTCTATTAATACTTCCATGTGCCAGAGACCACACCTAATTTCTCCCTTTAGAGTTTCCTAGTGACTTGATTTCTCTTTTTGCCTTTGTTTTTAATCTAGAGTTTGGATTGGCTCTATCTCTACCCACCTTTATTTCTTCAGTGATTTAGTTGACCTGGTTGCTTCTATCCACTGTACCTACTTCATGGAAAACCAAAGAAAGGTGTTCTGAGTTGAATTTCAGTTAGATCCCAAGCACAGTGGAAGCAGAGTATAAGTTGAAACCCAACCCTATCCACTTAGACAATATTTCTTTTTGTAAGACTTGATATGCATGGGGGGTTTATTTTGAATAAAAACCTAAGGAGGGTGTCTGGCTGTCTCCTCATTTTCTTCAGGCATATCATTATTTTGAACCCTCAACTATATGGACAATGAGAATTTTCATTCCTGGATTAAGACTCTTCGCTTTCCCCTTCACCATTACTATTATAGCAAATAACAGCTTTTGCTATAATATGAACATGTAATTATACCTTGAAGATTTTTTCATAAGCATCAAATTCTATAGAAAAATAAATCATATTTTACAAATTACACTAATCCAAGTTTCTAGAATTAATGGAAAGGAAAACCATTCTGAAGATATTTGTAATCCATCAATCTTTGGGGAAAAAAATATTTCAATCTGGATTCACTGATTTGCCGAAATAGCTCATTTCCTCTTAGCAACAAGAAGGAATATAGTAATACTTTCACTCCTATAGCCCCCTTTTATTCTAAGATCATAAATATGCTGCAACCATTAATTAATTAAGTGTTACAGCCTTACCAGTGAAGTAGGTGAGTTTCCTGTCTCCAACTGTGGCCAGCGCTCAGAGAAAGGCTGAGTCTTCCCTAATGCAGCTAATTAGGCAGTGCTATACCACTAGGGAAAATTTCTGATCCCAGCTGGAGATCAACTTGTGCCCTGAAGAAATGGGACTTGATAGCCCTTCAAGTTTTCATCCTAACCTCTGTCCCTGCTGTTGATACTCTTAGTCATATCAATATCTAGTTCTTTTTGGTGTATTTCAGAGCTGTTGGTCCCCAGGGCATCCAGGGTCTAAAAGAAATCACAGATGAAAAGCACATTGTGCTAAAATAAACAAACAAACAGATTCTTATCCTCCATTTTTTTTAGTGTGAACCTCCATCTGTGGCAAGGACACATATTTAATTGGTGTTGTGATCACTCCACAGAAGGGGATGGACCTCCCACCTCCAAGATCTGGTTTGGGTAAAACTGATCACATCACACACACAACAAGAGGATATACAAAGGTTTATTACTCACATAATGAACCTTTCTGGGGAGAGCAGGGCTGGCCCCCAAGTTGTTCTGAAAACGGCTTAAGAGAGCAGGGAAAGGAGTCAGCTGTGAAGTTTTATTAAAGATGGGTGAGGCTGCATAAGGGTCCCAATGAGCACAGGTTGGGGCTTGTGTGGTTTCAACTTCCCACCAGTGTCAAAAAAGAAAATATGCAGACTTTCTTACCAGCGTGCCCAGATGTGGGCAGAAGGGAAAGAGGAAAGCATGAGGCTTGGACGCTATCAGCAGTCAAATATCAAAAATTAAGTCACTATTCTAATCAACATACTGTATAAAATTCCCAGGTCATACAAAAATGCTGTGTGTATAATTAATGAAATAATTATATGTTGAGGGAGCAGTTTTGGAAGTATGAAGGAAATAAATAATTCAAAGTATCTAAAACTTTTGACTGGGATGCTGTAAGCACGAAATATAGCAGCTGGTAGTGTCTGCGGTGCCAGGAAATAAAAAGGCCTCCTTTTCTAATAAACGTTAATGAAATGTGGTTACGCTGTTACACAGATTCCTTGGGTTCCTGGCCTTCTTATTTGGCTCATATCCTAAATATAACAACTGCTATTTAAAGTCTCACCAAATTAACTCTTGTAACCTCCCAAGAGTTCAGGGACAAGAGCTGTTTCTGACCATTTTGCAACAGTGGAAGTGGTGGCAAAAAAGGGACTTAACCTAGGGTCACATATGCAATATCATGACTTCTGATTTAGCTTAATCCACTAAATCAAAATGCTTCTTCCCACTTGTATTTGCCATAATTTCAAAAATCAGACATGCATAATGTTTCTTCCTCCTATCTTTCTAAAAATAATTTTTGTTTGGTTCTTATTTGGTCTTGTAATTTAATTTACTGCAGACAGGAAGTTTAGCCATGTCATTTTAAGAGTAAATTTATGCCAAAGAACGTTTTGAAAGCAATGTTTGGGGAATTAAATACTCCCAACAAATATTCCCAGAACAAGACAAATTTCCCAGAATTTCAAATTTTCTGTTGTTTTCTCATGTTATCACGGGAACTCTGATGCTGTTCCTAAGTTACACAAAATTCTACCTCAAGCATTATGTCTCTCTAGGCTCTGGCTCCACTCTTGGTACAATTTGTTGGTTCTCCCACTGCTGCAAAAAGACATATTTCTTATTGTTTGAATGCCTTGTGTTTTTCCTCTGTTTTCCTTGATCACAAACAGGTCTCAAGAAATGATCCGCCAGCTGCTACATATAAAATTTTATTTTTCTTTTGTCATTACATATATAAGTTAATTCAACTTATTCTCATTCATTCAACAAAAGCTTATTGAGTGATATTATATTTGGGGTTCTGACAAAGCTAGACATATATAGTCCTGCCCTCATGAAGTACAGTTTGATAGTCCAAGCATTCATTCTTTATGTAAGGCAAAGTTTTTGATCCCCCAAATGTCTCCAAGCTAGTACATGGAAGAGACTCAGTATGCAAATGTATACCTCTGCGTCTCTAAATCCCATGCCCTTCACCAAATCCTCATGTGGTACCAAGGAGATGTTTCTAAGTTTAAATCATTCAATTCACGGAGGAGCTATTAATTTTACAAATGGAATTGGATATTGGACAGCAGGCCTTACCTAAATCAAAACAATTGCATTCCACATAGCCTGTCCCTCTTCAGTACATTTGGAAGACTTGGGGTTATTAATTTATTTTTCTGAATGTTTATGTAACCTTTTTACTATATTCCTGTAGGCTGCAAAAAGCCTCAGTAGAGGTTTCTCAGTTGCTAAAGGCAAGGAAAACAGGAGTTGGCTCCAGGCATAGTTATAAAACAAATATGTTTTTTTTCAAGAAGAAAAATAGCCATGAGAAAGCCAGTTTCCTAAATAGGATGTGTTGAGGTTTTTTTCCACTCATGACTGATTGTGGCACCAAACTAGGATTATCATTTTGGACATCTTTAAAAAAATTAAAGCCCAAAATAAGTCTATAGAATGTTGAAGCAAACAGACCTCATATAAATTCCTAGAATCCAACACAGAATTCATTTCAAAGCTGACCATTTGCAGATCATCTTAGTATGTGTGTTTACTCAGTTACTGATATGCAAAATGCCCTGTCATCAGTATGGTTGTTGGTTTATCTGGCATATGCTACATAACACCGTTGAAGAACAAGCCACTTAACTTTGTGTTTGAAAATGTTAAAGAAGAACTGCACTCCATGTTTATTCTGCATAACAACATCTTTGCAAAAAGGATCAACTCGGAATGAACTTGCATTTTCTTTCTTCGTGTTGTCAAGGAAATGGCCCTATGTTAGATCAATTTTTGTCCTCGTTAAACCAATTCAAGAATGAGGTTTTAAAAAGTGGATGGCTACAAAAGTGTATTTTCATATGTTACACCCTGCTGAAAAGGCATTGGCATAGAGTGTTTTGACTTTTTTAAATGTTCTTGAGATTTGAATGGCTGGTCATTGTTGTTACGTCTTAAACTCTCAGCAACCTGTCAGAAAGGGGTGGAATAGTCAGTCAAAACATAAAACATACAAAACACTTCAAAGTAGAGTGAGACAGTCTTAAGCTGTTTTTTTCTTTTAACAACCTGTATCGTGCCTTTAAAATCTTGATACCTCATTTTGAGGATAAAAAGTCTAAATGGAACAGGAAATGACACAACATGGAATTACTTCCACAAAAATAAAAATTACTGGAGAGAGGAAACTGATTGAGACTAAAATGCAGGAGTCTTATCTGGAAGCAAGCCTGTATCCCTTCTTAAGAAGTAGTCTACCCATAGTCTACAGCCTCCTTTAATGTCATTTTCTACAATTAAAACATGGAAGAAATCTACTATCCATTTTTAAAATAAATAGAAATCAAAACCTAAGGAAATTTCCCCAAATATATGGTTGCCTACAGTAGACATCGAACGTCCACTTACTCCTTTATTTACTTATGACACATTGTAAGTATAAACAACTTTTAAATTCCACCAACATCTAAATTAATTTTCTGATTTTCTCTTTTAAGACTTGGCTTTGTGTTCCAAAACTCAAGGTTTTTTATGGATGATAAGACTCACTTCCTCTGTGGTTAAATATCAGCTATCTAGCTCAGTGTCTTTTAACAGGAAGTCTTAGCCTCCATATTTTTCTATTCATTCAGCATTTATAAGAAAAATATTCACTTTTACGACAGAATGAAGCCAAAGCCTTAAGTTGTTAATATTGACCAAAAATGTACACAGCCCCAGCATATGCCCCTTGCCATTCACAAAACAGATGCTAATTGGAAGTAAATATCATCCATCCATGACTAGACTTGCAAACTCAAACTGTTTTATAAATAACAAAAAGTGTGCTTTCTTTCCTTACCAAACAGCAGAGAGGAAAAAAATCACCAGTGGCTCTGGGAATACATTAATCAATACCCTATTATTTTTTGACTAAATAGAACTTATATTCTTCTGTTATCACTGAATCCAAGAGAAGAAATGTACATAAAAAATGAAGAACCTCAGACACAATTTCTCAATGAATTTCATGTTCATTAAAAAAAGTAATTAAAACATGTATCCATTTTAATTATTGGTTCCCAAGTTTACTAAGTTGGTTTGTCAAATAAGAATGTTTCTGAATACTCAGAATTTTTTAGTGCGGTACAGAAGCTTGAAGAAGTCAAATGACCTTAAAAAAAAAGAAAAATTGTTCTGAATTCTTGGTATATTAATAGTATTTATAGTTGGACAACTTCAGACCAAGCTGAATGTCATCATGTCTATATCTAAGATACAACGACTTTTTGGTCTAATGATACTCTCTTTCCGTGATTCTTCCCTCACATCTGGTCGCCAAAGAGTCGTTCCGTCACCCTGCAGCCTGCTAATGAGATCCTCCATTTAATTAATACCATAAGAATTTTAATTCTGACTGAATCAATTTAACGTGATGTGATTTTGTCAGCTCTATTCCCCAAGTAAAAAGTGAGCCTGATGCTTATTACATACATCATTTCACGGGCCCTGCATTCCCTGCTGACTTAAACAAATTCTAATTAAGACTAATTAAAGCATCATTTATGAAAGCGCTTGTGATAGCTATGCAAACATTCTGGGTGGGTATGCTTTGCATAATAATTATCCTAGTTAATATTAAGGCTAGGTCCTTGGCAATTAGGTCTTTGAAACCGAGAGTTATTCTGAATTTAGCCCTTTTCAGTGTGAGCAATTAATAAAAAAAAAAGTGCTAAATTTATGTAGTGGCTTCATTAACAAAATAAATTTAGAAGTAGTAGTATTGTTTGCATTTTTAAAACTAAGCATAATTCTTAACCCAGGTGACAGCTATTAAAATAAAAGGATGTAGTTTTTTGATCTGGTAAGTTTATTATAGCCATCCAAGAAAAAGCATTAATTTTATAAGTTGCAGTCAGATTTTTGAAATGAATCTTACTAGTCTACAGCATATTACTTATACATGTAGCTGTCTATAAGTAACAGATATCTGAAACAATATTTTATTTTTAAAATTAGATGTTTAGATAACATTTTAAAAATCTGATGTGAGCTCAAAGTGCTATACAGGCAGATTAAATTCCTCAATTTTATAATTACTTGATAGGTCTAATATGCAAGAAAATGCGTCCTTAACACCTGCTGAGTTTAGTGAAATTAAAAATTCTGACAGCATTCATAGTTTGCTTTACCTTTGTTTTTAAAGTCTCTATTATACTGTCAGTATTCACTGTGCTGCAAAATTGAAATGTATTAAAATGCTGTAAAAACTGCTTGCCTTTCAAACTCCTATATACTTTTTCTAGGACTTTATGGCAGGGTCAAGTGAAGTTGGTGGTTTACAAGAAGAAATGGAAAAAAAATGAAAGAGAATGTGTCCCTTTTATTAAATGGGTAAAAGAGGTTGATAATACATAGTACAAAGAAAAAAAAAACTAAAAAGCTTCTTTTACCTCAATCTTTACAAATACAGTGAATTCAAAATTCAGGCAAGCAACTCAGAGGTAGGAAACAAACTAGTCTATTAACACGAGCTGGTGTGTTAAATATAGAGTCTACTAGATTTTATCCAACACCATTAAAAACCAGACAGAAGTTTTACACAAGGTTCTATCTTCAAATACTCATAGGATACGAATCACTGAAAGTCAGAAAGATATTCTATATCTTGGTATATAAGAAAATACGGAAGTTCTCTACATTTTTATCTAATACACAGCAAAAAATATTTTTAAAGCCTATATTAAACCCCCACAAGAACAATCTAATGCTAAAAAGACCAAAAAATAAAGATTGAACTGTTGATTCTAGTAATTTTGTGGGACAAAACTGATAGTAAAAAGTAACGTGCATAAATCTATTAAGCTCAATCACATTCTCACAAAATTACCTTTAAAAATGTGATCCTATAATTACATAATTCTATAACTTCAAGGACAGTAGAAAATTGTCACGAAAGGCTGTGCCCAGGCATTGAGTGATTGAACTGCTCTTAGGTCTGTTATCAGTTAACTGGGTGGAAGAAGAAGTATGCTCATTAAATTGGCAAATGACACCAACTGAGAGGGGTATCACTGTAACACCTTGAGAAAGTATCCAAAGCAGTGTCTAGTAGAATAAGTTTAATTGAGAATAATTCCACAGCCTAAAACTAGTGAAAAACAAACTCTATAAGGAACAGAGGTATATTAAAGAGCTTCAAGGATTTGTAGTTTGATTACAACTCATGGGTTTTAGCAGTAGATTTTTCTAAATCCAGCATGATCCTGAGATAGAATCATTATCACATAAGAATCATAAAGCAACCTCTCCTTTAAATAAAAATATAAATGGTCAGCGTAGCTAAAGAGATACGGAAAAATGGCCTGTGAGAAAAGTTCTTTAGGATAAACGATTCAATTGAACTTAAAGAATTATTAGTATTTTTCAAAGCCAAGTGCTGGCTGAGGCAGACCAAAGGGAGAGATAATCACGGCACCTGTTTTAGTTATTTCTTTGTAGTTGTTGTTAAGAGGTCTCTGAGAGTCAGAAGCACAATTAAATGACAAATCATAGAGGTTCCTTCTGAAAACAAGGGCAGAATGTTTGGGAAACTTCTCTCTAAGCAGGATAAAAGAAATAGCTGAAGAATAAGCAAAAGGTTGGCAGAGAGACTAAGTCTGGGTGGAAGGATGAGGGCAGTTCTTGCCCAAGCTGAACAGCTTATATATGTAGGAAGTGTGGAATGATAAAACGTTTTAGGTATCCTTAGGCAAAAAGTGGACCAGCTGATCTCTATAGTTGCTTAGGAGACAAAAAAATAATAATAATAAAATGAACCAAATCACTGGAAAATAATTAGGTCAGAAAAAAAGAGAAAAAATATATAAAACATAAACCCCAAAATAACTTTACAAAACTATTTGCTTACCTTCTAGACAGGTGAATTCTAAAATAGGAGTGGGCGATTTGTGGCTTCCCTGACAGTAAGTGGCCCTTTAAGGCAGTTGTTTGTAGCATGAGGGAAGGATGAGTTTTCTTTCCCTTGTACCCTCATCCTTTCCTTTATTTTTTATTTACTTACTTGTTGGTCTCCTTTTTTGTTGTTGTTCCCTCTTTTTCTAACACACAAGAATGCTGTGTTCATGAGAGCTGTTCTAGATTAAAGCAGGCAATCAAAGAATTGTCATCCAGAACAGTGGCTCTCAAACTTTGGCCTGTATTAGATTCACCCGGAGGGCGTGTTAAAATGCAGGCTGCTGGCTCCCACACACAGACTTCTGATTCAGTGTGTCTAGAGTGAAGCCTGAGATTTTGCCCTTCTAACAAGTTCCCAGGTGATGCTGAAGCACCTGATTCTGGGCCACAACTTTGAAAACCACTGTTCTGCTCAAGTTCAAAGGTCCCAAAATCTGAGTACTGATGGAAACCATAGATGTAATCAGTAGTTTGAACAACTGCAACTTTACATAAAACATCATTAATATTCAGCCAGTAAACATCTCTATGTCCACACCAATTTTTTCCAGATAGTATCTGTTTCAATTATTTCATATTCAGGCCAAATCAAATGTTCTAAACATCACCCCAGAAGACTATTCATGAAGTGTCCATACATTTCAAATTTCATATCAAAATTATTCCTGCTGAGAAGAAAATTATAAAGATTTTAGGATTCACCTAAATATTGAACTTTCAATCGTAACATGCATAATTAGCAACTAGTAACAACTGCTTTTTAAAAAGTCTCAAGATGATCACTGAGTAGAAGATTTCATATGGTATTCTAAATCTTAACTGTTAAGGACAGTATGCATATCCACAGTAATATTTGAAAAAAAAAAAACATATAGTACAATTCAGCCATTACGGATAGCAGCCTCTTTATTATTCACATGGGCAAAAAAAAAAAAAAAAAAAAAAAGAAACGAGGGGCTCATCTTCCATTTAGGAAATTAAAAATTCATATTAAGGATGCTTTTAAAAACATTGGAGGGGGTTACCAACAGAAGCTGTAAAAATCTTCCATCTTTAAGAAGCTGTGAAGCAGCATTTCTTCTCTCTGGTTTGCTTAAGAAATATCTTGCTTGGAGGCAGATGAAAAGACTGCTTAGAGGTTGGAGATAGCTTTACAACCCAAGTTTAGGTTTTAATAACCACAAATAAGTTATTAAGATCCCAGGCTGCTATTTAATATATGACATTACTAGGTGTAGTACTTTAAATACATTTAAAATTTACAAAACATTAAAATGAATTCGAGATGGTAATTGGATCCCTTAGTGAAAGGAGAAATGGCAACCTCATGTTAGCTGTAGGCAACCCAACACCACTCAGTTCATAGTGAGGAGGAATAGAAAATATCTACCCCTGCACCAATATCTCACAGTTGAACAAATTCACTTTACAGAAGAGGAAACTAAAGCTCAAAGAGATTAAGTGTCTTGCCTGAGACCACACACCATTGGGTAAAGATTACCTTTTCCTAAAATGGAGGAGTGATTTTTCCACTGTCATCCCACCACTGCCTTCAAACTTAACCGCTAAGGAAGATGTATTAAAACCTGACCATCTCAGGAGATAGAGACCATTCTGGCTAACACGGTGAAACCCTGTCTCTACTAAAAATACAAAAAATTAGCTGGGCATGGTGGAGGGCGCCTGTAGTCCCAGCTACTGGGGAGGCTGAGGCAGGAGAATGGTGTGAACCCGGGAGGTGGAGCTTGAAGTGAGCAGAGATCACGCCACTGTACTCCAGCCTGGGCAACAGAGCAAGACTCTGTCTCAAAAAAACAAACAAACAAAAACCTGACCATCCAAGCTGATGTTTCCAGAGAGTGAATTTTGTCTCTCTTAGTGTTTTGACTTTTCTGCGTACTTGCCTGCAGGAAGATGAGTTTTTGTTTTATCCGTGATCAAATCAGATTTGCTCATTTTGGACAAGGCTACTGTATACAAATCTGAATGCTCTCCTGATTTGTTGAGAGATTAAAAGTGAGCTAGTTAATGGGCTTGTGCTTCAGTTTTGCTCCCCTGTAAAACAGGAATGATTGGCAGCTCTGATAGGAAGGAGAAATAGATAACCCGTATCAAACACTACTGTGTTCCATGGAAATCTCTAAGAAACTGAGAAGAGACTTGGGAAGAGAATTTCCGTTTGTTTTCTTTTCAAGCACACAAGGTTTGTACAGATTTAACTTGATCAAGTGAAAAGCCTATAAAGAGAAAGAGGCGGAATGAGGTTTCAGGATCTATATTCTCCAGCGACTAATAACTGGCAGTGGCAACCAGGGCCTAAGTGGAAGTGAGCAAGTTGGGCAGGGATTTAACTCACATCCCAAAGGCAAGGTCTGTACTGGTTGTTTGTTCAAATAACAGCTTAGCCTTAGAATGTAATACAAGGTACTCAAGTAAAATAAAAAGTAAACTCCACTCAGCAGAGCAGCCAGATCAAGGAGGAATTTGGCTTTATGATGGAACACATTAAATCTGGTAGGAGGAAATGAGTGTGAATGGTAGTCTTCCTCTCCCAGCAGAAACGAATAACATTTGATTTTACAGAAATCAATCACAATAAGTGCCCCCTTGCTTTTGGCCACATCTCTGAGTATTACCTCCTTCATCAGGGGCAGTGCTGGGGCCAAAGAGGAGAAAGAGTAATTCACTGCAATTCACCACTTGTTAACTTTGGAGTTAAAAAAAAAAAAAAAAAAGGGAGGGGTGCATTTGAGGGAAGGAGGTGGGGCTTTCTAAATGAGTTCAGGGATTATTTGTAGATTTCATTTAATAATTCTCTACCTGACCCTCAAAATAATGGAAAAGTGAAAGTTTTATTAACTCATAAGAATTTATGAAATTCAGTCTCTACCTGCCACTTGTATCTTCAGGTAGAACATATAAATAGGGCAGATGGAAATGACATTGTTTAATTACTGAACATTCAATGAGGCAAACCCAAAATCAAAATATAAATATGCATTGTATAAACAGAGAAATTTAGAAGTCCATGTTAATTGTATCTAGTTAATTTTTAACAGCTTCGTGGTATATTAGCTTTCTAGGTTGTACTCTATGCCGTTCCTGTATTACTCTATTGACAGGCAGCTGGTGCAGTAATAAAACTGCTATTCCCAGATCTGCCAAGGGCTCAGAGAGAGATGAGTACAAGACAGATATCTACCCACTCACCATTTAACGTGTACCGTTTCCTACTGAACATGCAGATGGCATGGCGGTCCCAGATTTCATTTGAGTTAATCTAATCCCTCCACTGCTCCCACTAGAAAGGAGGGCATTAGCAGCCATATGTCAACCAGATTTGTCAGATTATTCATTACAATTAATTGCTGTTCTCACTTAAGGCCTTTAAGGCTGTGAATTGCTCTGAATTCTATTGCAAACACAAAATTATGAGTAAAAGACTTTAGCCCTGTCATTCAAATTTCACGCTGACCTTTATCAGCTTTTGGCTTTTCCATGGGTGCTGGGCTGAAAGCTTTCTAATTGGTGTTCCATTTCTTCCTCACTACAGGTAAGCTGTCGGCCTAGGCAATAAGTATGACCAGGAAGACAAGAGGAAAAACTCTTAGGTCCCAGCAGACGGTATTTAACTGCCAACTAATAATACATTAGGAAGGTAATGAAACGAGCTAGATGTCATAATGACCCAGTATACTAATTAAGCCTCTAAATACTGCAGGTTTTTAAGACATTTTCTGTCTTAGAAAGGCTTATTTTTGGAACCAAATTTCTTTTTACATTGTTTCATTATTTAAACTCTTTTGTAAGTTATTATGGATGATCATTAGAAATTAACCAAATTAATACCCACACCTTCACGTGAAGGAGAAGTCAGATTTCAGGCTCCAATATGCTGGACTCCGTCAATGTCATTTTAACATATTCTTAGATGAAGGAAACGTTGAGACTTCTCAGCTCTGCCGAAGTTGTTATTCAATTTATTTTATTTACTGTTCCTTGATGCCACAATTCAAAGTTAGAACCACTTTCTTTTGCACTTTCCTTTGATTTTCAAGGTTCTGTTGAACCTGTTTGGTTATGGATGAATCCTCTTCTCTGTTAAGCTCAACCAAAGCCACGGTGTGATAGAATCAGTGCTGTTTGATTAGATGATCATCAGAGGTCCTTGATTGCCAAGAAGTGTCTGTCATTGATATTATTAAGCCACAGTGGGGCTGCCTTGATTAATACTTTGTTTGCAACTTCAGGCCAGTGATTTCGTCAGTTATTTCACAAAACTCAACATGAAGGTTTTATTAAGGATTTCCTAAGCAGAAGTTGACAGTTGAAACTTCTACTATGATTTCCTTCTTTGTATTTAAAGTCCTTGCTTGCAGAATAAGGTAATATCTTGGGTTGGGAAAAAGTGAAAGAGAGGAAATCAGTGTTGTTGTTGTTGTTTTTTCTTGGTTGTTAGAGATACTATTAGAAGCCAAAAGTAAGTCTCACCACTCTAGTGTTAGAAATGTTATATATGAATGATGGCATTAGGTTTGGCAATATTCCCCGAACATAGAATAATAATTTAGTGTTTTCATCTTAGTCCATTGTCGGCTATAACAAAATAACATAAACCATGTGGTTTATAAACAACAAAAATTTATTTCTTGCAATTCTGGAGCCTGGAAAGTCCAAAATCAAGACTCCAGAAAATTCCATGACTGGTGAGGGTTCCACTTCCCAGTTAATGGATAACTGTCTTTTCTCTGTGATCTCACGTGGTGGAGGGGCCCAGTGAACTCTCTGGGGCCTCTTTTGTAATGAATGAGCTCTGCTGTCATGACCTAATTACCTACCAAAACCCCCACCTCCTAATACCATCACCCTGGGGGCTGGAATTTCAACATAAGATTTGAAGGGGTGGGCATAAACATTCAGTCTGTTGTAGTTTCATTTAAACATTTGTCAATAAAATAATAAAGAACAGTTATAGCAGGTGAATCATGTCTGCATTTAAGCACACTACTTATTGTTCTTTTTATTGGACATGGGGAATTTCAAGTGGTAATGGAGATCAACCAAAAGGACCAAGGATACAATAATTGGCCTGTGAAAGTCATAATTAATACATCTTCTCTCTAAATGGAGAAGAAATAACTATTCTTTCTTTTAGATCTTTCACTTACTTTTCTGATGAGAGACAACTTACCCATGAAGTAACATTTTTGCTTAGATATTTTAAGCCCTGAAAATGATTTAGAAGAATTTACATAAGATAACTACTATGCCCTGGTTAGATTTCCCTTCTTAAGCAAATACACTATATAAATCCAAAAGCATTTAATCTATGTAAAGAAATATGTTTACATCTTTTGTTGATATATATAAAAGAAGGATCTCAATTTCTACAAATTAATATCCTAGGAAAATGATTACCCAATTTCAAATGCCCGAGGATTACTTTCTCTAATTAGCTAACTATTAAGAGCACTAAATAGATTTATCTTTAGACCTATTTTTAATATATTCTGTCACCTTTTTTCCAAACGAAGAGGATTTCATGATTGAAATCAGCTAAGGGATGATGTGACTGAACAAACTTTGATATCAGATGGCTACCAGATCAAGAAAAAGTTGGGCTCTTTCTTGAAGCAAAAGAAGACAAATACAAGATGAACAAAGAAGCAATAATGATGCAAAAGATAAATGAGGTGATAGTCTACCTTTCCAATAACTTCAAGAAGGAATGGCAGATCTTGACTCCTGAAAGGTTGAAGGAAAACAGTGACCCCAGAAGTATCAAATAGTACTAACTTTCGAACCATGATTTGGCTTCAACTAAACTGGTTAACACCGGCCTCTGCTACTATTAATCAAAATCAGATAACCTGAGCAAGTCAGATCACCTAATTAAACCTTATTTACTTCATATAAGTAAGTGACAGAGTTGGAATAAATAATTTGTCATTTTTATTTGCTAAATTTGGTACTCAATACCATCAAATGCGAAGAAAAACAGAAAAAAAAATATAAAGCTTATCCAGAGGTCCAACAAATCTGTAAAAGTAGAAAAATTTTAGACAAGTAATATTGGTCTCTTTTTATATCATTTATGAGAATTTGCTTGAGGTGGAATGAAAATAATAATGGAATCAGAACTTTTCCTTCAAAACACCTAAGACCATTGTTTTCTCTCTATATAGGCAGTCCAAACTAGACTACAGCTGTTTCCTTTTAGTGGCACAAGTAACATCTATGTCTATCTTTTGCAAGTTCTGTGATGATGAGCTGCGTATATCTGGTTCTCAGTTATATATTCCCAGAAATTAATATAATACCTAGTTCTTAATGAATATGCAATAAGTATTTGTTGAATTAGTACAATAGATAAATCACAATGATAAACACATGCATCTTAAATCTTTTTTCCTAATTTGGTGAAAAATAGTGTCAACTGGACAGCTCTAGGAAATGACAATGTCAAATATTCTATCGGAGTACTTTGAAATAGATTTATCTTGATTTCCATGCAGTTCTTCTCATGCTGTTTTGCTTCTCTTTTCTTAAATGTCTCTGAGTTTGAAGATAATTTGGGGAATTTGAGAAAAATCTATCCATTAAAGTCCGAGCTCCTCAAAAATGTACCAATTACATTTTTGCTAACTTAATGTAAAGATGTTTTAATATTTTGAGCAGTTGTGTGACTTGAAATTTGCTAAAATAATACCTATCAAATATGGAAGATTTGGTATTTTTTTCAAAAAGTAAGCTGGGTAGGTAAGTCTTTTACTGTCATAAAAATATAAAAATATAAAATGCTTAAAATTTCATACTTCATTAAATTTTATGTGACACGAATTTAAAGTTCTCATAATAAAGCCCATCTCATTTAAGATCACTTCAGTTGAACAAGGTATCTCAGTTAAAGGAGAGAAGTAACTGTCACAATGAAAAGAAAACTTTTTCCCTGCCTTAAAATAGCATACAACAAAAATGTAAAATCTCAGCTGATAAACATGAAATAGCCCTCACCAGTGGTGGAAATCAGCAATATTAGGGAGCACATTGCAATATTTAACTTAGACTTCATACACATAGGTAAGCTTTTTCCTCTAATATACTGGTTTTTTAAAGCAGAAATTAAGCAATATAGTTTTAAATTGGCTTAAACCAAAACATAAAGTGAACGAAGTCTCAGTTTTTGTCCCAGTTGTTATACAACTATTGTGCAACTCTAATGGTTTAAAAGAAGCTAACATGTCTAAATATGAAAGAAAATCCTTATCCAACTAATTACAATTTTGTTTTCATTTTTGTCAGGAGATTCTGTTTATATCCTGGCTTTCTGCCACGTCATGTAATGCTATAAAAATTCTGAGCTTGGAAAGTTATAGGGGGAAGACTTACAATAATATGGTGGCCAAAATATTTATGCTAGAGAGAGGAGCAAGGCACCTGGTAGGCAGATCCATGCTGGTAACTTTTCTAAAGACTTCGATTTTTTAAAGGATGGTTATGTTTATTTGTTGATCACAAGGGTGAACACTCCTATGTTCTCTCTTTGGGACTGAGACAGTCTAGGTAGTATTTGGGATACCTTGTTGTATGGTTTCTAACATCAAAAAAAAAATTAAACTTTAGTAAAGAAAATAGACCTGGAACCACCAAATCAGAGTCCAAAGTAGAATGTTGTAAATGTTGACTGTAAGAGAATTTTTAAAGGCTAATGGGTTACTAAATATCATATTGTTAAAGAACATCTTTTGATAAGAAAAAAGTTCCAAATATATATAAAAGTAATAAGAGCTGATTAAAAATTAGAATACATATTATATTACTTTTGCATAAAAATACACATAGGAAAATACTGAAACTATATACATATCCAAATGTTAGCAGTATTTTCTTTTTGAAAGTTCATGGTGTTTCCACTGATTTTCTCTAATTTCTAGATATTCTGCACTGGATATAAAATTACTCTCTTGATTGGGAAAAAATGTTAAGAGCTATAGAAAATTCAAAAGATCAGAGAATATTTGGAAATTGAGTAGTTGAAGCATATCTAAGAAGAAAATGTGATTTGAGCTGAATTTTGATGAACAAGTGAAGGTTATTCTGAGTGCAGGGAATAGCATAAATGACCCTTGGTAGGAAAACAGTAGGCTTGTCTGAGGCATGGCACAGAGTCTGTGTTGCTGGGTAAAGAAGTGGTTGGGCTAAGTGAGAGAGAAGTGCAAGATGGGCCTCTAGAAAGCTAGTTTGGAGTCAGGTGTGGTTAGCCTTCAAAGCCATGTGTAAGGCTGTACTTACGAGCAGCGGTCAGAGAACACTGACAGCTCATGAGAAGGGGACTCATGTGATCATAGCAGTTTTGAGGAGATTCTCCTGATGGTCACCCATTATTCAGAAAGATTTTGCACAGTACTTATGAGGTTCCTTTGACTTAATAAGAGTTAGGATAAGGAGCAAGAGATTTAAATGGCATTTCAGAGTTAAAATGACAGGATTTGCTACCTGGCTGAGTGTAAAGACATGGAGGGGAGGAGAGCTGAGCTTTAGGAAGGCTGTTTGGGTTTAAGGGTTTGGAGACTGGGAGGGGAGTCAATGGGCAGAGATTAACATCGGCCCACTAGTTAAAATCTCACATTAGTGCTCTCACTTGAGAATGTGAAGACACCAAGTTTAGTGCACGAGTATGCAGAGAGAAAACATAAACCTAAGGATAGAGCTCTGGGGAATTTCCTCTTTTAAGGGGCAAGGGAAGGAAGACGAGCCCTTGAGAAAGGAGAGAAAATGCTCAAACAGAACCAAGATGCTTAGTTTCACAGGAGAAAAGAAAGGAGACTGTTTCAAAAGGCAAGTGAATGGCAGCAAGGCCAAGATGTTCTGCGGGGATTGGGAGAAAGTGTTGAGGTTTTCAGCTTCATTCCCTCTTCATTTGCCCCACTCCCAGCCTTTGAAGCCAGGGCTTCCTGGGGCAACTATAACACTTACCTCCAAAATTTTCCCTACAAAAATGAACATGGTAGAGGAGAGAAAGCATGGAGCAAGAAAGCCTGGTGTGAGGTCTACTTCACTGAATAACATCAGGTTTTAAACCCAGAGGGACGTTCAGTCATTTAGTTCAATCTTCTCATTTTATAGACAAACAAGTGAAACTACCACCGTTTATATGACTTGCTCATGGTCCCAAAATCTCAGGACCTTGGATCCTACCTTTGTGCTTGCTGAGTTGGCATCTCCAATAATAGCAACCTTTGCTAGTTACTTGAAAACTACAGGAAATGGGCCGGGCGCGGTGGCTCACGCTTGTAATCCCAGCACTTTGGGAGGCCGAGGCGGGCAGATCACGAGGTCAGGAGATCGAGACCACAGTGAAACCCTGTCTCTACTAAAAATACAAAAAATTAGCCGGGCGTGGTGGCGGGCGCCTGTAGTCCCAGCTACTCGGAGAGGCTGAGGCAGGAGAACGGCGTGAACCCGGGAGGCGGAGCTTGCAGTGAGCCGAGATCGCGCCACTGCACTCCAGCCTGGGCGACAGAGCGAGACTCCGTCTCAAAAAAGAAAAAAAAAAAGAAAACTACAGGAAATGCCACTGAGTCTATGAAGTGGAATCCTGAGTCATTCTCATTTTAAGATTTTTATTTAAATCTAAGGTTTTATTTTTCCTTGAAGCAGGCTTATCCTTAGTAAAGCCCATTCCTTTGTCCATCATGATTAGTAGCAAGGTTTTATTTTGTTTTGATTTGTTTTGCTTGTTTTACAATTCACAGGTAAAATGAACATGGGAAATATTTTTTTCTTAAAAATCACAACAGCTGGCCAGTCGCAGTGGCTCACATCTGTAATCCCAGCACTTTGAAAGGCCAAGGCGGGTGGATCACGAGGTCAGGAGTTCAAGACCAGCCTGGCCAAGATGGTGAAACCCCCACCTCTACTAAAAATACAAAAATTAGCTGGGCACAGTGGAAGGTGTCTGTAATCCCAGCTAATCGAGAGGCTGTGGCAAGAGAATCATTTGAACTTGGGCGGCAGAGGTTGCAGTGCACTGCACTGTAGCCTGGGCGATGGAGTGAGGCTCCCTCAAAAAACAAACAAACAAACAAACACAATAGCAAAGACTTGGAACCAACCCAAATGTCCACCAATGATAGACTGGATTAAGAAAATGTGGCACATATACACCATGGAATACTATGCAGCCATAAAAAAGGATGAGTTCATGTCCTTTGTAGGGACATGGATGAAGCTGGAAACCATCATTCTCAGCAAACTACCACAAGAACAAAAAAACCAAACACTGCATGTTCTCACTCATAGGTGGGAATTGAACAATGAGAACACTTGGACACAGGAAGGGGAACATCACACGCTGGGGCCTGTTGTGGGGTGGGGGAAGGGAGGAGGGAAAGCATTAAGAGATATACCTAATGTAAATGACAAGTTAATGGGTCCAGCACACCAACGTGGCACATGTATACATATGTAACAAACCTGCACATTGTGCACATGTACCCTAGAACTTAAAGTATTAAAAAAAAAAAAAAAAAAAAGCTAAGTAGACAACAAGAGCACAGCAAAGGAAAAAATGAGTTACAGTGTTGAGTACATAACAGAACCATTATCTGAAGTAGAAATATCAAAACTGCAAGAAGTGAAAGACAAAAGAAAATAGGTGAAAAGAGAGTCCTTCAGGCTCCGGGTCTCCTAGTGCTCCATGCAGAGAAAGATATAAGGAGCTGGGACTGGTTGAGAAGATCACATGGTCATAGTCTCCCCAGCAGTCAGCAGGTGGGGCCCAGTGCCTGGGCAG
Organism: Hylobates moloch; assembly: GCF_009828535.3. Classification (NCBI taxonomy): domain Eukaryota; kingdom Metazoa; phylum Chordata; class Mammalia; order Primates; family Hylobatidae; genus Hylobates; species Hylobates moloch. Next base: position 85,994,095 of record NW_026652276.1, read on the forward strand.
TGGAGATGCTCTCTCAAGGGAAGGGTTGGATGGAAGTTAGAAGCAGCCTTCATGTGAGTCGGAGGAATAAAGTAGTGTGTATATGGTCATTCTTATGCAATAGACCAAGACGTAATCAACTTGAAAAATAACTGTATTGTGAAAAGCAAGGAGAGTTATGTGTTATGGACTGAACTATTGTATCCTTCTCAAGATTCACATATTGAAGCCCTAACTCTCAGTGTGACTGGGAGATGGGGTCTCTAAGGAAGTAATTAAGATTAAATGAGGTCATAAGGGTAGGGCCCTGATTCAATAGGATTAGTGGGTCCTTATAAGAAGAGACACCAGAGAACTCACTTGCTCTCTCTCCTTGCACAAAGAATACCACGTGAGCACAGAGTGAGAAGGCAGCCATCTTGGACCCAAGGGAAACGCACCCACCAGATACCGGCCCTGATGGCATATTGATCTTGGACTTCCAGTCTCCCAAATTGGATGCAAATAAATTTCTGTTGTTTGAGCCAACCAGTCTAGTATTTTGTTATGGCCGCTCAAGCAAATACATTACTTATTAATAAATGCCTTGTTAGTAATATGGCATCATAGCTAAGAATACAGGCATTAAAGTCAGACAGCCTAAGTAAAAATTCCTTCACCATCACACTCAAGCCTGGTGATCTTGGGCAAATATTCAACATTGAAATTCCTCAGTTCCCTTATCTACAATGCGAAATGATAAAATAACCTACCTCATTAGCTAAAGTGAGGATGAAATAAAATCATGTATGTAAAGTGTCTGGTACATACTAAGTACTCAATGAATATTAATTTAAAACAATAAAAGAATAAGATTATTTCACCAACCATAATTATAAATAAAATTAACCACCCTGGGCTCTAAAATGGTTAAAATGTAACTCAACAATTCTAGGTTTTATCTCATTTAGATAAGAAAAAATCTAAATTTTTAAAATAATTTCTAGTAATAGTATAAAAGGCTCAGAAATTGAAGTTCTAAAGACACTGAATGTAACACTTGCATCATGTTGGAGAGTCATGGAGTAGGTTTCAGAATCCCTTTTGCCTGCCCTTACTTCGGTGAATTCTAATCCTATCACACCTTGAGTCAGGCCTCATAATGTAGTCATACCACACAGCTCTTAGATCTGCTCCTGTTCTCACTATTATTCAATGCCATTTCAATATTTCCTCATCTCTTTTATGTAATTACTTAAGTAACTAAGACTTTGTAACTTGTGGTCATTTAAAAATATATCTCATTTTTAGTAAATGTCTTCTTCTAATCTTCAGCTTTAAAAAATAAGTTAAATCTGGTTGCTTTTGCACAACTGCCCTTCTGGTTTCCTGGAACTTTCATAAATGAAATGCATGTTAAAAAGCATTCACTGATTTTAACACTATTTCTTTCCACATGTCTAATTCGAAGTAGGCTTTCCTATGAAGCTAATGAAGATTCAGACCCCTCAGTTACATTGGGCCCTTTCCAAGGATCTGGCAGAGGCCCTGGGAATTTAGTATTCATAGTTCTGTATTATATTTCTTAAGAGGGTCCTCCAAATTATATACCATCCTCACCTTGCTGTTGCTATATCCTCTGAACTTTCAAAATATTTCATATTTAAAGTAATACTTGAAATTTAATAGGAATTCCAGTTGAAGGAAAATTAGGCTATGGAAAGTAGTCTGTAAAAAAATACCTCTGCAGGCCATGCATGGTGGCTCACACCTGTAATCCCAGCACTTTGGGAGGCCGAGGAGGGCAGATCACCTGAGGTCAGGAGTTCGAGACCAGCCTAACCAATATGATGAAACCCTGTCTCTACTGAAAATACAAAAATTAGCTAGGCATGGTGGCATGCATCTGTAATCCCAGCTACTCAGGAGGCTGAGACAGGAAAATTGCTTGAACCCAGGAGGCGGAGGTTGCAGTGAGCCAAGATCACGCCATTGCACTTCAGCCTGGGCAACAAGAGTGAAACTCCACCTCAAAAAAAAAAAAAAAACAAAAAACCTCTGCATATACCTCTTAGCCTCCAAACTGAACAAAATGGGTATTTCATCATGTACTCATAGGTTCCAACTTTTATTTTAGCACCAGAGGTCTTTTGTCAAATGCAGTCTTACCAAGTAGAACTTCTCTATCCAAAGAAAGTCAAGGGGAGCTCTACTCACTCACTACCCCTTCAACCCCAACTGCTTAAACACGTATAGAGAGCCTGATTGGTCCTGTCCTCACAGCACAGTTTGAAAGCCACTAATCTAGACAATAATACACAGTGGGTGTATAACTGGAGACAGAGAAGGAAAGCCTCACGTGATTTTGTAGTGTAGGTAAGACTATAAGACATCCATCACCATAGGATAACCAGCCATTTTCCTGATGGGTGGAATATATTCTGCCTAGAATCATGGGGAAACTGTGCAAGACAATTTTTGAGGCTCTTTCTCACCAGTTGATCTCAGGTCTCTCAGGAGAAGACAGGAATAACTACTCTCAGAAACATTTACATTCTAAATATCAGAGATTACTCTTGTCTGATACTCATATTGGAAATATATGGAAAAACCGCTCAAGATTTGGCAGATGAATTCTTTTACTTTATATGGGACTCCAAAAACCTATGCAGTTTAAAAGGACTTGAATACAAAGATATGCAAAATACTCGAAGAAAACACCTTAAGTTTACATATCACCACGTCTTTCTTCTAACTACGCTTTGAATTTCACATCCTTGAATTCCAAATGTTTGCAAACATTTTCTGACCCAACTGAACTACATTTCAATCTACTTGGCTCCAGCTTTTGTAAACATTCAATGAAATTGATTTTCTTTAGGAAACATACTACATTATTCACATTGTCCCCTTTTATCTATATGGAATACAAAACATCAATTCTTTAATCATGTTATTTGTTAAGACATTTAATTTTTCTTTGGTAAGCTTAATCTTCAATCATTCCTTTATTCATTCGGCATAAATTTACTTGGTGTTTATCTTCCAGATTCTGTGTTAAAAAAATACAAACTAGGGGTACAAAAAGAAATAAGATTAGAACTTGTCTTAAAAAGAAAAAGGTCATAGAAGCCAATGACCATGCTTGTTGACTCATCTCTGGAATCTCCATATGTAACTTGGCATTTAATAAATGTATTTTATTGCCATGGTATGATCAACTAGGCAAGAGTCATGAGCATTCCATTTTGGTGGAAATTTATTTACATGAGTGCCCAGTAATAGGTTCTGTATTTAATTCTCTATTTCTTTTATATATATGTTTTTAAACTAATACCTAAGGTAAATTATTTCTCCCTACAGATTAAATTCCTATCACTAATACATATGCTTGTAATCATAAGCTTATTTGGAAACGAGACACACTGTTCTACACAGCTGCTGCCCCCCCAGTATCTGTGGGTTCTGCATTGGTGGATTCAACCAACCACAAATAGAAGATATTCTAAATAAAATTGTGTCTATACTGAATGCGTACAGACTTTTTTCTTGTCATTATTCTCTGAACAATAGAGTATAACAACTATTTACATAGTATTTACATTATATTAGGTATTATAAGTAATCTAGAGATGAGTTTATGTATGCAGGAGAATGTAAGTTAAGTTACATGCAAATACTACACCATTTTATATCAGGCAGCACTTGAGTATCTTCAGATTTTGGTATCTGGGGGAGATCCTGGAACCAATCCTCCACAGATACCAATAGAAGACTGTACTCTATAAATTCTTACCTAGAGAATCAAAATCCTATAGTTAATCAGGAAAAGCTGGTTGCTTTATCAATTAGTCCTTATTGCATCCAGCCAAGCCAAGAAATCAGCAATTTAGTAAAATGATTTATAAAAAAGCACTATGAATAATTTATTTCGGGGATCTTACACTACTACAAATCATTCAAACAACAGTGGGGCCACAGATCCTGAGCTGCTGTTCTCATTGGTTTCCTTCTCCCTCACCAACATTCCCATCAACAATTATACCTCTAAAGGAGGCTGGTAATCACAGCCTCTAATCCATTAGCACCTCACTCTTACCTTTCCTTTATTTAAAACATTCTTGAATTCAAGGACATTTTTAGCAAGCAGGGCCCACAGGTCATCTCTTACTAGCTTCTCTGCTACCCTGGATGGAAAGGAAACAGAAGTAGAGGAGCATTATCCATCTGTTTTGAAAATGCCTGGTCTGGGGAGAGGCCCGCTGTCTATTTATTTTACATGATGGCCCCCACTCCTATTTTCATCAACCTACACTTCATATACTTCATGATATACCCGAGTGCAGCTTGTCATGGTTACCAGTGACTGATATTATTAAATATACAAAATCATTTTGCCAGATGATAAAGGAAGCTACACTGTCTAAAAATTTCATATATCTAACGTGTTGTATAAACAGCCTAAATCCCTATACATTTTATAACTTCAGCAGTCTAAAGGTTAAAGCCTGTCAGTTGAATTTCACAAATTCCAGGAAGAAATGGGGAAGTAGCACCAACTCTTCATTGTATACCAGTGATCAAACATCTCCTCATTACACTTCAATATTGTTGCCTCTAAAGGTCACCATTGCTGAACATAATCACACAAAATCAAAGCTGCAAACTTTATATATCATGGAGGCAGTAAATAGCTTGGAGGTTTATTTTCTGGTGCCTGAACAACACTCTGAACCCATGTATAAATTCCTGGGAACTGTCGCATGAACCAAACATATTTGCAGTGCCTAACAATAGCTTCGATTAAATAAGTTTCCTGTAAAAATATTTTTTTCTGTCATTTCAGGTGAAAAATACAACTCCCTACCCACAAAGTAGTATAAGTCTTTTTAATTTGTCTGTTTTAAATGAAATTACCTTCTCTTATCTTCCTGTAAAAACATGTTTGATAATGATTTGTAAATAACCTTCCAAATGGAATATCCAAAAGTTTACCTCAAAGGGAAGTCATGAAGTTCATTTAGTAAAGCACTAATATGCCCAATAATCACATATATGCTCCTTGCTTTTTTCATTCATTGATTTCGCTGCACGTTATTTGGACAACCCGTCACTTTGTAAGATCTATGGACTCAAAGTAGAAGCCTAGCCTCATCAAAGCCACCATCAGTTCTAACTACGTCCATACTTGGTCCTTGCATTTATTCTCTGTTAACAGTCAATATTTTTTTTGACCATACAGCTTATATCATTTCATTTCCACAGATGAGCCTAAAACTCTCCAGGGGCTTCTGATTATACTTAAATTCAAACTGCTCACCATGGTCTACAGAGCCTTGTAGAAACTGATCCCTGCATCACTCTGGTCTCAATTCCTACCATTCTTTTTATTTGCTTAATTCCAGCGACACCAAATTCATTTGTGTTGAATGTGCAAGGTCTTTGATGGCTAGAGATTTGCACTCTTATTCATTCCCCTGTGCAGGTACATCCTGTTCCCAAATCTTGAAATGACTGTTTCTCTTTTTTTTTTCCATCTTATCTTCTCTAGAATGCTCTCTTTTCAGGAAAACTGTTTCTCCCCACCAAAACCAATTACCTCTCATTCCTGCAATCTCTTTTTATCCCATCCCCCTACATTATTTCAGTCATGGAACTTATAATCTGAAGTTGTCTTACTCAGACAATTTGTTTACTGGTTTGTTCTCTGTTTCTGCCTTCACTAGCGAAAAGTTCTGCTAGAAGCAGGTACTTAGTCTATCTTTTTCAGCAGCACGTGGTAGAGATGCAATAAAGATATACAAATGCTTCTTAACTTACAGTGGGGCTCATCCTGATAAATCCATAATAAGTTGAAAATACTGTTACATTGAAAAAGCATTTAATACATCTAACCTACCGAACGTCATAGCTCCATCTAACCTGTCTTAAATGTGCTTAGAACAATTGTATTAGCCTACAGATGGAGAAAAGCATCTGGCAACACAGTGCACTGTAGAATATATCTGTTGTTTATCCTTGTGATCATGTGGCAGACTGGAAGTAGCGGCTCACTGCTGCTACTCAGCATGAGAGAGAGAGTATCACAGCATACTGTGCTACTCTCCTGGGCATATTGCTAGCCCAAGAAGAGATCAAAATTGCAAATTTGAAATATAGCTTTTAGTAAATGCATATTACTTTCATACTATTATAAAGTCAAAAAAATCTAAGCCAAACCACTGTAAGTCTGTGACGGTCTGTAGATTATCAAATAAATAAAATTTTAGGATGTTTTCATTGACAGAAATTTATGCCTTTAAAGATAGTTTACCATTTAAATTCAGAAAAAAAAAAATAACATGACAGTTCTATATAAATAGATATAGCATGAGTGCAAAGTACACATTATATTTTGCACTATTATATATATTAATCAGTAATTATTATTAATGTGGCATGATTAATTCAGTATATCATTTTCCAGAAGGTCTGTGATTTTCACCATGTTATGATGAAAAACAATTTTTAATCAGATTCTTGATTTCTAATACAGTTTTCACTGAAAATAATAATAATCATGTTTGTCTTCCAGTATATAGCAAACGCTATGAAGTATTTTTAAAAATCTTTTCCCTGTATTTAAATCAGAATATCCAATACTGAAGGAGCTGCACTGGTGATAAAATAATGTCTTTTGTTCTGACTTCTTGCCTTGTTAATGAAGAATTTAAGATGGTCAGCTGCTTATTTTCATATTGGAACATTAAGTTGCCTACTTAAGAATTCAAAGGCTGGGCAAGGTGACTCATGCCTGTAATCACAGCACTTTTGGAACTTGAGGCAGAAGGATCACTTGAGCTCAGGAGTTCAAGACCAGCCTGGGCAACATAGCAAGACCTCATCTCTTCTAAAAATCAAAAGAATTAGCCAGATGTGGTGGCCCATGCCTGTAGTTTCAGCCACTCAGGTGGCAAAGGCACCAGGATTGCCTGAGCCTAGGAAGTGAAGGCAACCTGATCATGCCTCTGTACTACAGCCTCGGCAACAGGGCAAGACTCTGTTCTAAAAAAAAAAAAAAAAAAAAAAAAACAACAAATCAGAGGAGAGTCAGTCCTAAAAAGAAATAAAGAAAACAATCCCATTTACTATAGCATGAAAAAAGATAAACTTAGAAATAAATTTAACCAAAGGAGTATATAAATTACACACTGAAAACTATAAAACACTGCTAAAATAAATTTTAAAAGATACAAGTAAATCTCATGCTCATAGATTGGAAGATTTAATATTATTAAAATGTCTATACTACCCACAGCTACCTAAAAATTCAATGTAATCCCTATAAAAATCCCAATGACATTTTTTGTAAAAATAGAAAAAAAATGCCTAATATTCATATGGATTGTTAAGGGACTCCGAATAACTAAAACAATCTGGAAAAGAAGGAAAATGTGGAAGCCTCACACTTCCTGATTTCAAAACATACAACAAAGCAACAGTAATCCAGATGATGTAATACTGGCATAAAGTCAAATATCTGGATCAATGGAATAGAACAGAGAGGCCAGAAACAAACCCTTATATATATGGCCAAATGATATTCAACAAGGATGCCAATGCTACACAATGGGGAAAGGACAGTATCTTTAACGAGTAGTATTGGAAAAACTGAATATCCATTTGCAAAATAATTATTTTGGACCCTTAACATTATACACAAAAATTAACTCAAAATGAGTGAAATATAAGCCGAAAAGCTACAAAACTCCTAACGCAAAACATAGAGAAAGAGTCTCAAGACATTGGATTTGACATAATTTTTTCAATATGACACATATGACAAAATCACAGACAGTAAAAGAAAAAAAAACAGATAAATGGGACTATATCAAACTAAAAGCTATCAAAGGAAACAATCAGTGAAGAAAAAGAGCAACCTATGGAATGCGAAAGAATATTCGCAAGTCATGTGTTTGATATAGGGTTAATACCCAGAATATATAAGGAACTTCTACAACTCAACCACAAAAAAACAAATCACCCAATTTAAAAATGGGCTAAGGACTCGAATAGACAATTCTCCAAAGAAGACATGCAAATGGCCAATAAGCCTATAAAAAGATGCTCAACATCACTAATAATAAGAGAAATGCAAACCAAAATCACAATGAGATATCACTTCACACCCATTAGAATTGCCACTATCAAAGGAACAGAAAATAACAAGTGCTGGTGAAGACGCGGAGAAATTACAACCCTTGTGCACTGTTGGTGGGAGTGTAAAATAGAACAGCTATATAGAAATTACAGATTGGAGGTTCCTCAAAAAATTTAAAATAGAATTACCATGTATCCAGCAATCTCAGTTCTGGGTATATATTTTGAATCCAAAAGAATTCAAAGCAGGATCTCAAAGAGATATTTGCACACCCCTCTTCATTGCAGCGTTATTCACAATAGCTAAAAGTGGAAGCAAACCAAATCTCCATCAACAGATACATGGATAGAGAGAATGTGGTATATACACAATGGAGTGTTATGCAGCATTTTAAAAAGGAAATTCTGTCATATGCAACAATGTGAATGAACCCTAAGGACATATGCTAAGTGAAATAAACCAGTCACAGAAGGACAAACGCTATGTGATTCCACTTATACAACATATGTAAAGTAGTCCAAATCATAGAGACCAAAAGTAGAAAGGTGGTTGCCAAGGACTGGGGGAGAAGAAAGGAGAAATCAGTTTAATGGCTATAGAGTTTCAGTTTCACAAGATAAACAAGTTCTAGAGATCTGTTGCACAGCAATGTAAATACACAACACTACCAACTTGTACACTTAAAAATTCTTAAAATGATAAAATTTATGTTATGTGGTTTTTACCACAATAAAAATAATAATGATTCAAGGAAAAGCTTTCTAGCTTTATTTCCTGCAGCTTACCGCAGAAATAAGCATACTTCATGAAGTAATTGCTTCTGGTCAGTTTTCTGCACTCTTCTTTTTGATGAAAAGTTTGAAAAAATTAGAGACCAGGAGTCACTAAAATGAATTTTCATCAAGGAACACTGTCAAAGAAAAATTACAAGGGAACAGAAATAAAAATAAAAGATAAGATTGTTTTCCACATTAAGATGCTACTTCCCACAGCCATATCCACTGGCTTATCTGTAACTTTAATGTATGTAAGTTATGCTGTGTACACAACATGTTAATGAAAGAAATGAGTGATTAGCAAGTTTAAGTAAAAACAGCTTATGACCAAAATTATTCAGATATTTCTTTCCATTTTAATTTCAAAGAACATGTTCTCATTTATTCCACTCATTTGTGGTTTATTTCTAACTACCTTCAAAAGAGACTTCAGAAAAGTCTAATTGAGGGATATCAACTAATAAACTTCTGTACAAAATATGTAAAACCATTGTCCTCTCTATTCTTTTGATTATAACATTAGATTCAATTATCACTTAAGGGAGGTTTAAAAAACTGTTTTGAGTACAGACTGGTTTTCATTTTACAGTTCTCTGTGTGTGTGCATGTGTGTGTGGTATGTGTATGCATGTGTGTATTGGTTATTGTTGTTTAATACTTTATTGGATATAGGTCCACACCTGTGTATGGATTACTCCAGTTCAAAGAACTTTGTTTCCCTTGATTTTTCATCCTTTATTTACTCCATATAGTCAACAGTGATTCAGGTCCAAACTCCCTATGAGACAGGAATTTCTTCAGAGCAGTGGGACTGGCACATTTCTCACATACAGCTTCTTGTGTCTCTGTTACATCCAGGACACATGCAGTTTGCAGCTTCATGGGCAGACAAGTCTCTCAATGTAGGTATATAAGCGAATTCTAAATAGAGGCAGATGGTGAGTTTCTTACAACTTTTGACTTCTTCATGCACTGATTCTGTTCAACCTAATGACTTAATCTGAACATTACATTTCCCACTGCTGCTGAACATTATTTCATGGAGTTATGTAGTTTTATGTTTCTTCTCTTATTTATGTTTGTTTGGGGAATTTGTGAAATGCTTTTTGATCTGCAATGAGATGAGGGTTTTTTATATTACAAAATAATGGGACTACATGCTGTATGAGCTACCTTATCTTTTGTTCATTTTGCCCATTTTATTGTACTCATTGTAGCCAATAAATATGTCAACATGCTCTCATTTGAAACCTGTCAGATCTGTGAGGCATGACTTCCCATCATTGGATAGAAATCTAAAACCAGAGGGTGGAGCCAAGATGGCAGAATAGGAACAGCTCTGGTCTCCAGCTCCCAGCCCCAGCGACACAGAAGACGGATGATTTCTGCATTTCTGCTTGAGGTACCGGTTTCATCTCACTAGGGAGTACCTAACAGTGGGTGCAGGACAGTCGGTGAAGCGCACTGTGCGCGAGCCGAAGCAGGGCGGGGCATTACCTCACTCGGGAAGCACAAGGGGTCAGGGAGTTCCCTTTCCTAGTCAAAGAAAGGGGAAACAGACGGCACCTGGAATATCGGGTCAGTCCCACCCCAATACTGCGCTTTTCCAACGGGCCTGGAAAACGGCACACTAGGAGATTGTGTCCCGCACCTGGCTCGGAGGGTCCTGTGCCCACGGAGTCTCGCTGATTGCTAGCACAGCAGTCTGAGATCAAGCTGCAAGGCGGCAGCGAGGCTGGGGGAGGGGCGCCCGCCATTGCCCAGGCTTGCTTAGGTAAACAAAGCAGCCAGGAAGCTCGAACTGGGTGGAGCCCACCACAGCTCAAGGAGGACTGCCTGCCTCTATAGGCTCCACCTCTGGGGGCAGGGCACAGACAAACAAAAACTCAGCAAGAACCTCCACAGACTTAAAGGTCCCTGTCTGACTGACAGCTTTGAAGAGAGTAGTGGTTCTCCCAGCACGCAGCTGGAGATCTGAGAACGGACAGACTGCCTCCTAAAGTGGGTCCCTCACCCCTGAGCAGCCTAACTGGGAGGCACCCCCCCAGTAGGGACAGACTGACACCTCATTCAACCGGGTACTCCTCTGAGACAAAACTTTCAGACGAACTATCAGACAGCTGAATTTGTGGTCTCACAAAAATCCGCTGTTCTGCAGCCACCGCTGCTGACACCCAGCCAAACAGGGTCTGGAGTGGACCTCTAGTAAACTCCAACAGACCTGCAGCTGAGGGTCCTGGCTGGTAGAAGGAAAACTAACAAACAGAAAGGACATCCACACCAAAAACCCATCTGTACATCACCATCATCAAAGACCAAAAGTAGATAAAGCCACAAAGATGGGGAAAAAACAGAATAAAAAAACTGGAAACTCTAAAAAACAGAGCACCTCTCCTCCTCCAAAGGAACGCAGTTCCTCACCAGCAACGGAACAAAGCTGGATGGAGGATGACTTTGATGAGTTGAGAGAAGAAGGCTTCAGACGATCAAACTACTCTGAGCTACGAGAGGAAATTCAAAACAATAGCAAAGAAGTTAAAAACTTTGAAAAAATATTAGAAGAATGGATAACTAGAATAACCAATGGAGAGAAGGGCTTAAAGGAGCTGATGGAGCTGAAAGCCAAGTTTCGAGAACTACGCGAAGATTGCAGAAGCCTCAGTAGCAGATGCGATCAACTGGAAGAAAGGGTATCGCTGATGGAAGATGAAATGAATGAAATGAAGAGAGAAGGGAAGTTTAGAGAAAAAAGAATAAAAAGAAATGAACAAAGCCTCCGAGAAATTTGGGACTATGTGAAAAGACCAAACCTACGTCTGATTGGTGTACCTGAAAATGATGGGGAGAATGGAACCAAGTTGGAAAACACTCTGCAAGATATTATCCAGGAGAACTTCCCCAATCTAGCAAGGCAGGCCAGCATTCAGATTCAGGAAATACAGAGAACGCCACAAAGATACTCCTCGAGAAGGGCAACTCCAAGACACATAATTGTCAGATTCACCAAAGTTGAAATGAAGGAAAAAATGTTAAGGGCAGCCAGAGAGAAAGGTCGGGTTACCCACAAAGGGAAGCCCATCAGACTAACAGCTGATCTCTCAGCAGAAACTCTACAAGCCAGAAGAGAGTGGGGGCCGATATTCAACATTCTTAAAGAAAAGAATTTTCAACCCAGAATTTGCTATCCCGCCAAACTAAGCTTCATAAGTGAAGGAGAAATAAAATACTTTACAGACAAGCAAACGCTGAGTGATTTTGTCACCACCAGGCCTGCCCTAAAAGAGCTCCTGAAGGAAGCACTAAACATGGAAAGGAACAACCGGTACCAGCCACTGCAAAAACATGCCAAATTGTAAAGACCATCGAGGCTAGGAAGAAACAATAGCAACTAACGAGCAAAATAACCAACTAACATCATAATGACAGGATCAGATTCACACATAACAATATTAACGTTAAATGTAAATGGGCTAAATGCTCCAGTCAAAAGACACAGACTGGCAAACTGGATAAGGAGTCAGGACCCATCAGTGTGCTGTATTCAGGAAACCCATCTCACGTGCAGAGACACACATAGACTCAAAATAAAGGGATGGAGGAAGATCTATCAAGCAACTGGAAAACAAAAAAAGGCAGGGGTTGCAATCCTAGTCTCTGATAAAATAGACTTTAAACCAACAAAGATCAAAAGAGACAAAGAAGGCCATTACATAATGGTAAAGGGATCAATTCAACAAGAAGAGCTAACTATCCTAAATATATATGCACCCAACACAGGAGCACCCAGATTCATAAAGCAAGTCCTCAGTGACCTACAAAGGGACTTAAACTCCCACACAATAATAATGGGAGATTTTAACACCCCACTGTCAGCATTAGACAGATCAACGAGACAGAAAGTTAACAAGGATATCCAGGAATTGAACTCAGCTCTACATAAAGTGGACCTAATAGACATCTACAGAACTCTCCACCCCAAGTCAACAGAATATACATTTTTTTCAGCACCACACCACACCTATTCCAAAATTGACCACATAGTTGGAAGTAAAGCTCTCCTCAGCAAATGTAAAAGAACAGAAATTATAACAAACTGTCTCTCAGACCACAGTGCAATCAAACTAGAACTCAGGATTAAGAAATTCACTCAAAACCGCTCAACTACATGGAAACTGAACAACCTGCTCCTGAATGACTATTGGGTACATAATGAAATGAAGGCAGAAATAAAGATGTTCTTTGAAACCAACGAGAACAAAGATACAACATACCAGAATCTCTGGGACACATTCAAAGCAGTGTGTAGAGGGAAATTTATAGCACTAAATGCCCACAAGAGAAAGCAGGAAAGATCCAAAATTGACACCCTAACATCACAATTAAAAGAACTAGAAAAGCAAGAGCAAACACATTCAAAAGCTAGCAGAAGGCTAGAAATAACTAAAATCAGAGCAGAACTGAAGGAAATAGAGACACAAAAAACCCTTCAAAAAATTAATGAATCCAGGAGCTGGTTTTTTTGAAAAGATCAACAAAATTGATGGACCGCTAGCAAGACTAATAAAGAAGAAAAGAGAGAAGAATCAAATAGATGCAATAAAAAACGAAAAAGGGGATATCACCACCGATCCCACAGAAATACAATCTACCATCAGAGAATACTACAAACACCTCTATGCAAATAAACTAGAAAATCTAGAAGAAATGGATAAATTCCTTGACAAATACACCCTCCCAAGACTAAACCAGGAAGAAGTTGAATCTCTGAATAGACCAATAACAGGTTCTGAAATTGTGGCAATAATCAATAGCTTACCAACCAAAAAGAGTCCAGGACCTGACGGATTCACAGCTGAATTCTACCAGAGGTACAAGGAGGAACTGGTACCATTCCTTCTGAAACTATTCCAATCGATAGAAAAAGAAGGAATCCTCCCTAACACATTTTATGAAGCCAGCATCGTCCTGATACCAAAACCTGGCAGAGACATAACCAAAAAAGAGAATTTCAGACCAATATCCTTGATGAACATTGATGCAAAAATCCTCAATAAAATACTGGCAAACCGAATCCAGCAGCACATCAAAAAGCTTATCCACCATGATCAAGTGGGCTTCATCCCTGGGATGCAAGGCTGGTTCAACATACGCAAATCAATAAATGTAATCCAGCATATAAACAGAACCAAAGACAAAAACCACATGATTATCTCAATAGATGCAGAAAAGGCCTTTGACAAAATTCAACAACCCTTCATGCTAAAAACTCTCAATAAATTAGGTATTGATGGGACGTATCTCAAGATAATAAGAGCTATCTATGACAAACCCACAGCCAATATCATACTGAATGGGCAAAAACTGGAAGCATTCCCTCTGAAAACTGGCACAAGACAGGGATGCCCTCTCTCACCGCTCTTATTCAACATAGTCCTGGAAGTTCTGGCCAGAGCAATCAGGCAGGAGAAGGAAATAAAGGGTATTCAACTAGGAAAAGAGGAAGTCAAATTGTCCCTGTTTGCAGATGACATGATTGTATATCTAGAAAACCCCATTGTCTCAGCCCAAAATCTCCTTAAGCTGAT